>NC_135761.1:54622521-55220021 GCF_052425735.1 Oculina patagonica | reverse complement strand
AAACTTGTACCAAACACAGCAAGGAAATGTTTCTTGTTTCTAAAGATCACCTTCAGCCCGTGATGTCCGAAATTACCTCATACCACATGAAAACGATATTCCTTAATACATTAGAGAAAGTGTCAGTGGGATTCTGGTTTATATAGAGGACAACTTGGAAGAGTGTTTCATGCTCTGGTTTCCATGAATTGTCCCCATCACTGGTTCAGTTTCATCAACTCGTTTGACATCGAAGCGAAAAAGTTACAGCGCCTGGCGAGGAAGGTAGAAAGGATCATGAAAGATCCAGCTCCGTTTATCTTTGATGATGGCTGCTGCTGTCTTTCTCCTTGTTGTGTCCGCGTGCCTCATTACAACTCCATTCGCAGAAGCAGGGAGCAGTCCCTTGTTGATTATGACGAGCTCACCCTTACTGCCGACGGAAACATCATGGTAGTTCCTGGAAACCAGCGGCATCAGTTGCCCACGTCCCTGTCTCCGAGATCCGAGGGGCACCTTGCCTCCAGCACATATTCAACTGGAAACCACGGTCGAGAAATCACTGCAGGGCCTGAAGAACTTGTGTTGTCACTTCCTCCGATACAAAATTCTGCACAAGAACGAAGCTTCCGCCCAGGTGACAAGTTATCTGTGCCCCTCCAAGATTCGTAGCTCAACGTGACCCCAGCCTATATCTAACTGGAAACCAAGGTCGAGAGACCACTATAAGGCCTGAAAAACTTGTGGTGTCTCTTCCTCCGTTACAAAATGCTGCACAAGAACCCAGCGTCCACTCAGGTGAAGCTGAGGACGATTGGTTCAGAGAAGCTTTACCATTATTAGTTATTATTCCCCCCGTTCAGCATACCTAGCTTGTTTTTACTAGCATAGGTAGAAAGTAATTATAAAGGCAGAGGCTTGGATGCTGTATCAAAATCATTGGTATTATTCAAAACATTCAGAATGGTGACACATCCCTTATTACTTAGATGTATAATATGTCATTAGCCTTGCTCCCAGAAGTGTTTTACAGTGCGACTACTTGAACCGGATTGTAATTGTAATTGTAAGTTTTTTACATTGGTTAGTTTCGATTCTAAACTCCGAGCGGTTTTCAACGGTTTTGGTTTTGCAGTCACAAAACGAGTTTCCAAGCTAACTCTTTCAAGTAAAATGCATAAGCTACGATACTTTACCGCCATGGATGGGATCTGAAGAGTGTATACTATATATCGGAGTCCTAAACATTCGAAAACATTGCGGGTTCTTGTGAGGAGAAGAGCAGAACTTATAAGGAATTGTGTCAGCTCGGCGTTTATCTCTTTTAGTGAAGAGATAAACAGTTTAAGTATGGGTGACTCGTAGATAAATTTCGGTTTCCCTCGTTTCTTTAGAAACTAGCTTTTTCATTGAAACTCTTCCGTAAGCAATAGCTATTTGCGGCAGGTTAGGCACAGTGAAGCTCACCATGATTGTGTGACCTTCGTTATATGTGTATATTAAAACATGCAAAACACCCGGGGGGGGGGGGGTACTTGGTATTTAAAGTGACGGGGCTGATCGAATGGGGGCAAAATTCAAGACCCAAAAAAATCCCTAGGGCTAAAACAAAGCCCAAAAAAATCCCTGGACCAAAAAAAAAAACCAAAAAAATCCCATGCCAAATTTCTGACCCATTAAATTTTTCAGAAAGGGGGAATGATCTGAAGATGTAACACAAAGAAACACGTTCAGTGTTTGTAGTTTATTCACAGAGCTATGCGGCCAAGGGACTACCACGAATCTTTAGATTGTTTTTAATACCAAAAAGATCCCTACTTAAATCAAGACACCCAAAAAAATACTTGCCAAATTTTCCTACCCAAAAAAATCCCGGAATCGAAAATTTCAAACCCCAAAAATCCTTCGATCATCCCCGTCACTTGAAATCATGAGTACCCCCCCCCCCTCCCCTGGGGCAAAACAGCGTAAATAGAAGAGTTTTTGTCCCATTCAATATTTTTTTACGGTAGTGTAACTTTTAATATTTAGCAGCAGTAGTTTTGAACAAACCCTTTTGGGCTTACAAGAGTTTGTATGGGAATGTAACGAACGTATTTAGCAGTTAGAAATACATAAACGAAATACAAAAAACAAATAAAACGCCTACCCTTGCTTCCTTTGTGTATTACTGATGTTATTAGTGTCTTTAGCCGTTCATAGGGAAAAAAACAGTAAACCTAAAACTCACTGAAATCGCCAGAAAAGGCCGAAGACACTGCAGACTTATTACCTTTCACAGTCAAGTTATTTATTAACCACCTTTAGGGTGTCAGGCGCTTGTCACGCGCTTTCTAAAATTATTGCTGGGAATATATTTTACACCGGAAATGTTAGGGCATTCATTCTTGAGTCAGATCTGAAACATTGTGCCCATCGTCACTGACTTTTGAAGGAAATAGGACCACAATTTTTGCGTCAATTCATTTCAGCTAAGAGGAAACTAAGGTGAGTGACTCACTCTTTCTGTTTTGTTTTTGCTTGAGCAATGATGATAGCAATCGATTCCATTATCAAAAGTCCACCGCTGAAGTTCTATCCGAAGATCGACGGTGTTACGATGATGGGGAGAATATGCTATTCACAGCCAAACATTGTTCGATATCGACTAATAGTTTGCTTAAGCAACATGCAGATGTAAGATGTAATTAAACTTTGCCCGAGAACGTTTATCAAGTTCCTTTTGAAATTTGACAAGGTTTTCATTGTATCATTTCCATGGCATTTATTGACTAAAATTATACCATTTCTGTTATTTAAGAGGGAGAAACTAATTGCTTCGACTACAAATTTGAATTTTGAAGCGAAGTTCCCAGTTTGGCAATGTTATCTCAAGTTGTCTATTTTCGCGCAGTCTGTAGGCTTTTGTACATTATGCCAGCATTTTTTGAGCATTTTAGTGAGGCAAAAGCATTGAGCATTATTCGAGCATTTTAGTGCCATTTCCCGGAAAATTGATTTTTTTTTCCGAGAAAATAAAAAAGAAATTATTTTTTTTAGAGAAAATAAAGGCTAAAACTCGAAATTCAACAACAAATAACTTTCTAGAGATAGTCAACTATGTACTGTCTGTACTTAGCTTCGTAGATGATTTCGAGGATTATGGTTTGTTTGGCTGCATTTGTGAATTTGTATACGTTGTTGTTGTTACGTGCAACACTTTAAGTGTACGTTTTTGTAAGCGTTAACAGTTAACACCATGTTAAAAACTTTAAAATTAATTAAAAAAAAATTGTATAATGAGCATTATCCGAGCACTTTAGTGACTTTTTTGGGGTGAACGAGCATTTTAGTGGGAAAAATGGAGCATTAAGGTGGAGCATTTTAGTGAGGAAGCAAAAGCGTAATGTACAAAAGCCTAGCAGTCTGATGGTTAACTTAACCTGATGACCAAAGAGCAGTTATTCACTCCTCTTTGATACAGCTTTGATACAGAAGTGGTAAGTACACAAAAATAGAAAACCGGAACTTGTCAAAACGAAACCGAAATTTGTCAACGGGACTCGGTTTAAAATCTTGTTAACATGCTTAATCTGCCAATCAAATAGAAGTGGAGAAGGGAACTTCCCATGTCACTTCCGGTTTGTCACGCAATCGTTATTTGCTCTTCAAGCTGCAAGGATGGGGTTAGGACTGGAGTGTTGGATCCTGTTTTTCCACAAATGACTGTCTTTTGGTATATTTTCGTGTTACGTATTAAAACATATTTTTGTCTGAATCACGCGTCACGCGAAACCTTTTGCCAATATCCCCGGTGTTGGAGATTCGACTAACTCATTTCCATATTGAGTTATATCAGCTCCTGGTTATATTCATTTTTGGCAGAAGTTTCCAGTGTAGTTGTTGAGGAAGGAGAGGATGTGCCACTGTCACCTCGATTATTATTAGCGATTGGCCAGTCACAATACGTAAAGTTATAAATACTTTACGCCGTCTTGTCTGAATTCTCATATTCCACAGTCAAAATCCCAGTAGTCTTTCACTTAATACTGAATATTTTTCTATACTCGGTTATCAATTATCATTTTAGGACGTCTTTTACCGATACTTTAATATTTCAACACTTCAAACCTGTGAGCTCAATTCTCTAGGCGTTCAGAAGAGGGGACACTTGAACCACACAGTGGGTCTGTTGTCGTCCATCCATCCCCAACATACCCTTCACTTCTTTCTTGCTTTCGTGTATTATTTGCGCTGTTGCTTTGTTGCCGTTCAGGCCGTTCATGGAGAAGAAAAGTTAGTAATTAAGAAAACCGTGAAACCAGAAGTGGAACTGAAAGTAACTGATCAACCTTTGTGAAAAAATTGCCAGATTGCTTTTTGATTCACTAAAAAATAATTCTGTCATGAAATCACTTTATAACGGCCTGAAACGCCACAGACAGGTCAGGCTATTTATTTTATTAACCACTCAGGGTGTCATGCGCTTGTCACGCGCTTTCTAAATTTAGACCACTTTTCCCAGAAGTGCTAATGAGAGTATGCTGTGCAGTACAGTATTCATTCCCGGGTATTCATTCATTGCGCCACTTACTTTTAAATGGACTTGTTCCTGAATTTTCAACGTCTCTTCATTCAAGGAATGAAGAAAATAAGGGTAAACTGACAACCTCCTTCTGCTTAAATTGCTTTAACAGTAATAGCAATCTATGCTATTAATCGACAATCCTTTAAATGATGATATCAGTAGTTCGACGATGGTACGATGTTGGGGCGAATATGCATATTTGCAGCAAAAAACTAATGTCCGATTTTGCTACGGTGCAGCGCAATATTCCAATCGATATGGATTAGCAGTTTGCTCGTTCAAGTTTAGACTTGCCAAAAGTTGACCTCGCGGGTTTCACAGTAAGTTTAGCTGGCGAAGCGAGCTTTTAGATCGAGTGGCGAAGTAGCGAGAGGTCTCGGCGCGTCAGAATAAAGACGAAGGACTTTACAATTAGTCTAGTTCAAGTTCAACCGAGTTCCGTTTCATCTTTGACAAGTTTCAGAACAAGTTCCGGTTTCCAGTTTTTGTTCTCTCGGTGTTTATATACTAAAATAATGCCACTTCTCTATCAGAGAAGGGCAAATGTTTTGCCCTATGGTCAACTGCTTATTTGAATTTTTAACCATTTAGCGATGTGGGCTCATCTTGTCGCTTATTCTTGCAGTCTGTTGGTAACCAGAGGACCAAAGGGCATTTTGACACCGAAGTGGTATCATTATCCAACCCTTCGAGCTTGCCAAAATGCTACAAGACTCGTAAAAATATACAGCTATATAATATATACTAAGGCCCGGGCCAAACCTCGAACTTCACATGAGTCGCACCATACGAACCTAATGCAAATGACCAAAAACAATAGGTTTTTCTCATTTGCATTAGGGACGGACCATTAGAAAAGTGATAGGGTGGGGGGGGGGGGGGGGGGCACGAATTTTTTTTTCTGTTCATTTCTTGTGCAGGAATTTTTTTAGACAAATGTTTTTTTTTTTTTAAGACAAATGTCATGTATTGCTACTTTATACCATGTTTTTGACAAATGTTGCTTTGTTGATTATTTGCTTAATTGTTTAAATATTTTAAAAATGCTGTTGTTCAGGTGATGTTACACGGGACAACTTGCAACAACGATTTTTCGCGCAACGTTTTAAAATTTAATATACGAATTAAGATATTTGTATCAGTAACAATATATAAATGCTTTACTCACCCACACTAAAAAATAAGAAGACTAATCATACCATCCTGGTCTAAAATTAATAAAATATGATACGCCCTTCCCAACATTAAAACCGCCAAAATCATCCCTATGATAAACAATAACGACACTTACATTTTTAAAATTAAAGGTGGCTCTGAAATCGCTACGAAGAAATTTGTTAACTTTGCAAAAATTGTTTCTTAACATGCTGATTATCATTACTCAATAATAAAAAATGGGGGTCACCGAACTCGTTTTTTAGTTTTAAGCACTTAAAGTTAAAACTAAGGTGTTGTTAACAGGATACACTGTTGCTATGGTTACCAGTTACGTCAAGAAAAACACAATGTTTTCAGCAATAATTGGGCCATGATCTGTTTGACACCCTATTTGTAGAAGTAACAGATAAATATTTGTAGGACTGACCCATCAAAGTATAAGAGCTGGAAAGTGCTGGGAATTGTTATCAGCCTCTTTATAAAACAATTTCGTTCTCAGGGTCTGTGTCCTGCTTGACCTGCGGTCGGGAAACGCAACGGCTCTTGGCGATTCAAAAACCGGTACCAGGAACTTCTGGTTCCTGTTTGTTTGAGCGCTTGCGTCGAAGACTGTGGATGAAATGAGCAAGGTTTTATTAGCCAATCAAATTTTCTTTTGGCGGGCTTTCAGTCTAGCCCAGAGGTTTCGACCCATGGTGCAGAAGGATCTCAGCCTCTGGGGATGAGATTGACTCCTTAAGTCGTAACTAAAACTGATCTTGTTCTATACCCATTTCTAGTGAACCATGAGGTCATTTTGTGGCATAAGGACCGTAAAAGGCTTCATTTCTTTGTTCTTCGGTATACAAGTTATGGGATTGGTCTGTCGACTGCTCAGCATTCTAGCCAATGCAGAAAATCCAACCATGAATGGCACCTTCGTCGCCATAATAGCTGGAACAAGCGCTGCTGGCTTTGTCTTTCTGTGGATTTCTATTTGGATGCTACGAAAGTGTTTGGTATTAACATCGCACATGCATTTAAAGGAGCTATGACACGATATTTAAGGTCATCTTTCTGTTTAATGTAAATTGAAGGAAAACTGAAAATAATAGTTTTCTAACGTAGGAAACCACCAACAAAGTAATAAAAACTCCAAAATAAACAAGGGTGGTTTCAACTGACAACGATTAAGACGGATTATGAACGACAACCGTTGAAAAAACTTGCCAATTTTTTCAAGATGCGTTGTCCGTGACGTAGCTCCTTAATTATATCCCCTGGATCTATTTATGTTCAAAAGGACTTTTGAGTAAGCATATAAACGACAGAGGCGGTGGGGTGGTTTAAACCGTAAAAAAAACATCGTTTTTAAATGAAAGCTCTAGTTTTCAAAGAATTTTGTAGTTATCAAGAAGACCAATTTGAGGTGTTGGGAGGCACGCATTTCTAGTCAATAAAAAATAAAGTTTGTGCTTTAATACGTTTTCTGCTCTTGCGGGAGGGGGAGAAGGGGGCTTTTGTCAGAGATGACAAAAGCGATTTTTACTTTTTATTACTTTTAATTCACATTTTAATTGTTAAGATGTATACAGTTCATTTTAGCGAATTTTTATCGATTTTATTATATTGTGATTTCAGTAATCTTGTTAACATTATTGTAAAGCGCCTAGAGCAGGCCTGGATAGGCGCTATATAAATCTGTCTTGATTTAATAAAAGGTGTCTAAAGATTTTGACACAGCTCTAGTTCTAAAGACATATTTTTGCAAGAAGCTTTGCATGAATCGACTAGTTGTAGCTCATGTTCAACGTAAATTACTCTAATAAATCTCTTTATGAACCAAAAAGACTGCATTTACGGCATTTTGTTCAAATCATGAATTCTACCAATTTAATTAACTTGTTTACAACATGAAATAACATCAAATGAAAACAAATTTTTAAAGCGCCGGAGCGAGAGATGGACTAAAGCTTTCTACATCCATGCATGGTCTAAAATGAACTATCAGAAAGCATTTTACATCGACGATCGCTTCATTTTCAACGAATTCGGGATTAAAATAACTAAATAATTCATGACTCAGCGAGACCATTCGGTCATAGTTCATGTCAATTCACGGCCGGAAACCCCGCATATCGAATTGCTGCTGACTATCGAATCACAGGCCGCTCTGATTGCTAGCTTAGCCAAACGGCAAAATAATCATCAAATGAAGAGAAGTCTACTCACATAAGGGTTTGAAGTGATTTTCTTTCGACCATCAGCTGCGCTCTTTGCAACCTTTCCATCTTATTCACAATGTAATACCCCGGATGTGGAAAAAATCGTTATAAAGGGAACCAATACCCCCGGACATTACAACAGAATTTTTCTAAGTCTCCAGCCAAGGAAGAGTTCAAGCCGAATATCGCCATGACCGCCTTCAAATCAGCCCTAAAGTCTAGTTCCGAGTCCTAGTTGATGTGGCTGAAGACCTTTGCCGTCTAAAGCAAGCACAACGCTATTTGTACCTAGCAAAACTGTACCGAGTCAAGAGTTCAACCCGTTAAAGCTTTGTTCTAAGGTACAATAACAGCCGACGCAAAACTTGCAAATCGTTAGACTTCCACCTCCTTCATAGGACTTGATGATGTCCTCCGGCATACTTCCTTTAGACAGCAAAATGAAAAACTAGATCACCTCTGTTCTACAAGTCAGCGCGCGCCATTAGAATTCAAAGTTCGGTAGATATGGCGAGTTGGAGCCTGGGTAAACTAACCAAAAGTAAATGGAAGGGGTGGGGGGGGGGGGGGGGGTGTAGGTAGGTAGGTAGAAGGGATAAAAGCCATGAGTATAAAATTGAAAGCACTTCATTTCCACTGAAAGTAAGCCAAATAATCTCCCATGTCCTTAAAAGAAAAAAAAAAAAAAAAAAAAAATCTCAACCCCATTCAATTTTCTTGACAGCCAGACTGTAGCCACCTTTTATTAAATCAAGACAGAAATATTTATTTATTATTATTATTATTTATTATTATTATAGCCACAATCAAGTACGTGTGTCGCCAGAGTAACAGTTACAACATTTTTCAAAAGGAGACAACAGTTTTCACTATACAACATAGGTTTCGACATTCCCATGTCGAAACAACTCTGCAGACTGATGACTCACTCAACTCGGAAGAAAAAAACTTTTGCACATTTTTATGAACTCCCCTTATGTTGGCAGTTTTGTTTTAAATGTCGTCACAAAGCACGTTTATCTCCAGACAATTGAACAGTTACACCAATTTTAAAAGGAAAACAACAGTTTTATCCTTAAAAAATATGTTTCGACATTCCTGTGTCGAAACAAATAAGCTTACTCCTGTTACCGATCACACGCGCCCTCCAACGACATTTTTCTTGTTTGAAAAATTAGTTTTGATGGACGTCAATCATCCGTTTCCATCGCCAAACACATCGACGAGACGACGCAAATCCTTACTGGCCGGTTTACGGCCGGCTCAAATATTTTCCGAAAGACGGCTTGGAATGTCGAAGACGAAAGCTTGGTTGATTTACCGAATATTGCGGCCGGGAGTTTTGAAGACTGAACGTACTCAATTTAATTCCGAGCCATCCTCATTTGAGTTTGGTCGATTTAGTCTTCAAACTGAATACCCAGAGATATAAATTCGGCAAATATACTGGTTTGGGGAAAAACCGTTTCGTCTTCACAGTTTCAGGCCGTGTCAATTTGGTCAAAATTTGTGTCGAGTCCGTTTTGTTTTCATTCCAAGCGGTGATTCGGTAAATTTATTTTCGTTGAGTTCGTTCAGTCTTCAAAACTCCTGGCCGTAATTCGGTACCTTGAGTCCGTTTCACCTTCCTGGCCGTCATTGAGTAAATATATTTTACAAGTTAAGCCGGCTGTAATTCTGTAAATTTATTTACATTGAGCCCATGCCATTTCGTGTTCGACCGCAATTCGAGGTAAACTGACATATTAACCTCTCGTCTTTGACATTCCGGGCGGTATTTCGCAAAATGTGTCATGTAAGTTTAGCAGGTCGTAATTCGGTAAATTTATTTACGTTGAGTCCGTTCAGTCTTCAAAACTCCCGGCCGCAATATTTGGTAAATTAACCCTGAAGCTTTCGTCTTCGACATTCCAAGCTGTCTTTCGGAAAATATTTGAGCCGGCCGTAAGCCGGCCAGTAAGTTTATTTTGCTACATTCGGTCCGTTCAGTCTTTCGAAGTCATAACTGCTCATAACTTGTTCATAACTCTAAACAAAAGTTACATGTAAGGCTTTGCGTCGTCTCGTCGATGTGTTTGGCGATGGACCGGCGAATTGAAACTGGCGCGAAGAAGCGATCATTGTCATGGAAACGGATGATTGACGTCTATAAACTCATTATTCAAACAAGAAAAATGTCGTTGGAGGGCGCGTGTGATCTGTAACAGCTGTAACTCGGACAAAAAATTTGCACATTTTTGAAAAATCCCTTATGTTGGCAGTTTTTCTAAAGTCGTCAAGATTAAATTAAGACAACTACTGCAAACGTTATTGCAAAACTGATCTAGATATTAAGTTAGTGTTTACTACAACTAAGGCGAGAAACATGTTTTAGCGTGAAAGATTCCGTGCCGCAGAGTCTCCTTTCTCGTGTTATTTACAAATTCTACATTGGTGAGAGCACTCACCACATTTGTACACGTGTCCGTGAGCACCTTGTGTCAGAGAAGGCTTCGCATGTTTACAGGCCCTAACAGTCATCTAGACCCTTGACTCTTGCTCTGTAGATAATTGAGGCGTTGTATATTAAGTGGGGAATCCAACTCTAAACCAACAGCTTAAGGTCGCGCAGGACCCTTGCTCATTAATATATTCATTAGTCAAATTTCTTGTTGGAGTGCTATCTTGTAAAGTTTTAATTCACTACATTTTGAATATCGATTCCTCTAAAATTTAATAAGGATACTCAGGGATGATGGAATAACATTATGATTGTCCTTTTACTGAGAGATGACCGTTGTCTGTGATGTTACAAGCCCTTAAAAGTTTAACTGAAGATAATGCGATTTTGTGTCCAAGTTTTCAGCGAGCACAGCGCACCAAATTAAATGATTATATAGCCTAGTGATAAATCGTAACTTCTTTTGTGCTCCCACTAGAACGAAATTTTCGATTTCAAAAGCTGCTACAAGTTAATGGCTTCTAAGAGAGTAAAAATGTGAAATCTAAACTTTGAAACATGCTATCTTCATTTTGAGAAGGAAATTTAAAAATTCGCTCTAGCCAGAGCACAATAGAGTACACCAAGTTTATGTTCCTCGCGAATCAACTCTTGAAATTCTATATCGGCGGAGAAAACGTGGACACAAAATTGAAGGTTTTGAGGTTTCCGAAGACCTTCCGAGTCAATGTTTACAACAACGTGTGATATATTCAAAGCTGTGAATCTATTTATGATAATTTCCTATGTTCCAGCGCACGTGGCACAAAGCTGAGAACAATTACTAGTAATTACTTGTACAAAGGTAAAGTCTGTGTCCGAGCCATGAGGCTCATACAGCCGGAGCTTATCCCGGTTTCCGTAGCATTAAGCGACTAGGAGTATTGCTACTCCCCCCTGGATGGGATGCTAGTCCATCGCAGGGTTACCCCCCAGCAGTAAATTCGCCGGTACCCATTTATACACCTGGGTGGAGAGAGGCACTGTGAGAGTAAAGTGTCTTGCCCAAGAACACAACGCAGCGCCCCGGCCAGGCCTCGAACCCGGGCCGTTCGACTCGGAGTCGAGCGCGCTAACCATTAGGCCACCGCGCCTTGTACAAAACTTGTACAAAAGAGTTTAAAAACAAACATTCTCATGAATAATTCGTTTGTTGTCGGCTTCAGTCGTCCGGCAGTTCGTGCATACTCTTTAAATAAATACATACTAATGATTGCAAGGGTCCTGCGCGACCTTAAGCACTTAGATTTATCTCCTTCTTTTTAATTCTTATTGTTTTATTAATTTTTTTGTTTTGTTATCCCTAAGTTAATTTAACTAGAAATAGTTTTCGAGTCACGTTTTTTTTTCAAAAAGATACTCTTTTAGCTTAGCCGTCGTGAGGGACTATGTGGTGAGTGGATGAGTGATGTATGTATGTTATACCAATCAGATTGCGGCAACTATTAAGAACCAATCAAATTGCCGCTTGTAAAAGTACATCGTATGTAAGAATATTTGCTTCGTATTTGAGAACGACCATCTTTGTTCTTCTTTAAAGGAGTAAAACATTTGATTCGTTTATTTCTTGGCTTATTACTTTTTAATTAATAAAATCGAGCATGTTAAATGGAGACATGGCGTTTTGGAGAAAAACAAGTATCAGGCCACGTACATAAAGTGAGAAAAACAAAGGTATCATGTTACAGTGTTTGGTAAAAAGACAAAAATATCCTGTAACAAACAAACAACTGAGTGCTAAATAGTTACTCCCGTTTCGAAGTCCGAAGCAAAAGAACGAACCGACCTCATGGCTGCAAGAATTACCCGATACTACCTTGCGCGCTTGCTGAAAATTGACCGAGACCACCGCGCGCACCAAGTTTTGTCAAGTCGGGATAGCGTCGCATACTACCAACAAGTATTTTCTTTTTTTTCTTACTTTTTTATTCCTTATAATATATATATTGCTGTTCTTTGTTTCCGGTGTATTTAAAAATTTAAAAAGGTAACTTAAGATTTATAAAGTAATTTTATAACGTATTTACAGAGTGAAAATTTAAAATGTACAACGAACATTTCCAACTAAAGATGACATAAGAATGTCGAAACATATCTTACAAATCACCCCGAATATGACAGATTAAGTCGAAACGTTTGTTTTTTTACTTTTTTAGAATTCAAACGAAAATGTTTAAGCCTGCATATTATTTTAATCTTAAGGGAGCATTATGGAGATGTCTTAACTGTTGTTTTCTTTTTGAAAAATGTTGTCAGTTTGCTGTTTTTTGCGACCGTTTGGAAATTTCAAACAATTATTTATTTTAGAAAGCACAAACTGGAAAGTCAATGAAGTCTGTATAATTTTTTTTCTATTCTGTAGATTTTTTATTTCCCCGTCGCTTGTGGCCACAGAAAATGTATTTTTACTGGCAGAAGCTCCAAACAACTTCGAGAAATTCTTTTGTCAGTCGACAAAGCAATTCCGACAGAGCAACAACTTCAAGAATTCAAAGATTATGCTTCACTCTTTTTGAACGACGTCAAGAATTCCCTCGAGAGGGTAATGGCAACGACAACATTTCAGTACATATTCTCAGGAAGTGCAACCGAGAGATATGGGATCCCTCTGATAAGGTCATATGATACTGGAGGATGCCTGTCTGTACTACGTGCATTAGATACCGATTTAGACGTAATGTTTTGTTCTTTGGAAGACCAAGCCTCCTTTTGCGGGCATGGGAACATTGTTATTGAGCCTTTCGTAAGCGAGAGTAGAGGGTTTACTGGATACGCCAAACTGACATATGCCACTCCTGACGTCGAAGGCACGTGTGTCAGTTCAAAACTTATCAGGCAAAACGTTTTAGATGCCGTTAATAACACGCCTGTAGTCAATCTTCCTGGCATCCCATGCTGTTGTGGAATGTATGAGCAGATTCCAATGATACGACTCCATTCCAAAGGACCATCGACGAAACTCCGTATTCTACCTCTTTTCGAAACTGACATCACGATTTGTATCCACTGCTCTGAGTGGCCACTCATGAGCGACTGGCCTTCCCGACCAAGATACTGGCCCAGTGTAGAAGAAGCATGGAGGATAATGTCACTTGGATGTCATCTTGTAGCCAAGCCAGCACCAAACGACGAGGACAAAACAAGCTGGAGATTCTCCTTTTCCTTGGCAGAAGTTGAGCTCTCTAAACTTGTACCAGACACAGCTAGGAAATGTTTCTTGGCTCTGAAAATCATCTTAAAAGATCATCTTCAGCCAGTGGTCCCTGGAATTACTTCATACCACATAAAAACGATATTTCTAAACACTCTGGAGAAAGTGCCGGTGGGTTTCTGGGTAGATGAAAATATCGAAGAATGCTTCCTGACACTGTTGGCGGAGCTTCGCGATGCTCTGGAGTCCAAGAATTGCCGTCATCACTGGTTTAGTAACATTAATATGTTTGCCAAATATACATCCTGCTTCTGCGTTGAAACAAAACCCTGGCAGCGCTTGGCCAAGAAGGTACTAACGATTCTTAACGACCCAGCTCCATTCATCTTTGACGACGGCTGCTGCTGTCTTTCCCCGTGTTGTTTTTGCGCGCCGCACAACAACTTCAGTCGCCGCACCAGCGAGCAATTCCTTGCCGAGTATGACGAGGTTATGCTATCTGCCGACGGACACGTGAACGCAGCAACACATAATCCTATAGATCCTGTTAGCAACCGATATCAGTTTTCTGTATCCCCGTCTCCAAGGTGCGAGGCACAACTTGACCCTAGCTTATATTCAAGTGGGAACAACGGTCAAGAAGTTTCTACAGAGCCTGAACCACTTGTGGCCTCTATTCCTCCCATGGACAATGCCGAGGCAGGAGCCAGCTTCTTCCCTGGTGAAGCTGAGGACAATTCGTTTAGCGACTCGCTTCCAGTTTTAGTTTCTTCTCCTCTTCCAGGATGGTTAGCTCGTCTCCAACAGTACTACAAGGTAGCCTGACGACCCTCGATTTATCAATGTACTATAGGAGAAACTGAAACGCTTTACCCAGAACGTTCATAGAAATAGAATGAATTCGATCAGCTCTTAACTGCACAGCACAATGTTATATGGACGTTTCCCATTTTTATGGCAAGAAGTATTCCTGACATGATTTGAGACTCAAATATTCTTGAAAGTCTTTTCTTTTCAATGTTACAGATAAAGTAGTTTTTCGGTACATCATCGGTAAACTCATGTAAATTATTCACGTCACTGTCAGGTGATGGCAATGAAAGCACAAAAGAAATAGAAAAAAGTTAAAGAAATTAAGCAATAAAAATTAGACCCTTTTCCAATTCAAGACTTGGGTATATTCCTCCCTGTAAAATTTTAGCTCGTCAACGTTCTACAGTTAATAAAAAGTGCAATAAGTAACTCTTCCTCGTTCAAAGTACAATGATGTTTAAAGATGTTGGCGAAGTTAACCTCTTTGCTGTTGATGTTTTACTGTACACCATTTTTTCTTCACAAGAAGAATACGCAATTTGAAATCTTATTGTGTTTCCTACATTGTCCGTTTAACGCAACCTGCGTAGCAAAGGTTCTTTCTAAGTGCGCGAAGGAAATTTGTTTTCGCGCCGTCTGGAGTCAAGTGCCTGTTTATGTGGAGAAAAAAAAATGTCCCTGGTAGGAGAGGTTCATACCATACCGAGCCACTTCGGGCGAGAGTCAGCGCTTTTCATACATTTCTTCATAATCTGTGAACCGTTTATATGAGAAATTAGCTCGTAGAGGGTGATCCTGAAGGGCGAGACAACTATTTCCATGTAAACTCTTTCACTATTTTGTTTCGTCTACCAGGGACAAGTCTAAACATACAAAGCATGCGTTAAACCGGGCGGACCAATTTTTGACTCTGTACGAAGGCAGGGACAAGATATAAAATAATTTCCACTAAATTTTAGATCGAAAGGTATGATATTCTTGCCTGCGTTATTTAATCGTTGGTTATTTAATTGTGTTTATTTCGTATCTAGTTTTTGTAATAATAATAATAGTACACGGCAGGCAGTTCTACGGAGCTGCACCGCTAAACTGGCTAGTAGACAGCTATTTCGAGAAACGTTGTCGGAAAAAAGCACAAAACTGCACAAGCCAATCCCTAAAGGTAGTATGGGTAGACGTATTGAGCTACTGCACGTGTTGAATACTAATGAGATATAACAACAAAATAAGCGCAATTTTCAGGTTTTCTTTCTTTTCAGACATGTAGAAACAAGGTACGTTTAGACCCTTTGAAGTTCAGAAGAATTTTTCCTCACTCAAAGACATGCGACAGTAAATGTAAAGCTACAGATATAGGCCTCCTGAGAAGAAAAACAAATTCTCCACGTGCAAAAATACAAACTTGTAAATTGCCTCTAGGCCAATATGCAAAATTCCAGTGAATACCCAGACCACCTTTCAGTCTTGTCGCGTGCACTTTGCTGTTTTTTTTTTTTCCGACAACCTTTCTCGAAATAGCTGTATAACGTTAACTCGTGCTCGAACGCTTTTTTTGACAAATCAGCCAACTGGTCACTGTCTGCCCAGATTATCACAAGACGCTGTATTAGACTAAAAAGTGTGCGTTGTTTCACTTTATCCGGTCTTCCATTCACCATCATATTATTTGACGTCTTTAGTATTTTATATAACGTTGCTCCTGTAGCGGCCGCACGAGAACAGTCACAAACACTTTTCGCAGCATTCGTGGGTTAGTGGCAAAAGTCGAGAAAAACAAGCGATCGCGAACTACGGAACGAGAACGTGTTTCTTCAATGAACGATTGTTTCGCTTCCGTGAAAGATTTAATTCCCGGAAAGTGAATGTGTGTTTCGAGTGTGATATGGAACGTGTATAATATTTGAGTGAGGAATGAATAAGAAAAATTCGTCGTTCAAAAACAATTTGCCTTGTGCATATCTATTTCATCTATTCTTCCCTACCGTATATATAGTCACTTATTCTGGCATTTTTGCAAGCCATTAGATTGCAGGAAGCTAGAACGCATTCACGAGCAAGTGCTAAAGGCAGTTTACAGAACTAATTCAGCGACATACCAAGAACTTCTAAAACGCGCCAAGCTACCTACACTATATAATAGGCGTTTACAAGGAATTGCCACGCTGAAGTGCAAAGTCAAGCTCGGTCAAACTCAGTCGATTCGAAACTGTTCAATTCGTTAGGAAATCCCCTAAAAAAACTGAGCCACTAATCTGGTCAGAGCTTCCCAAAAAAGCTCAGAACAATTGAGAGGCGTAATCATTATTATGCTTAGCCCGGATTTTCCCGGGATTTGGAGGAATGGCCATTCAACCACTTGCACGTAAGCAGATTCTTTTGATATGCAACTAATACAGGTTGAATATATCTTTCCATAGGACTGTTCATTTTGAATATCGACTGCATTCTGAAAGTGTCAATCGAAAAAACGTGTCCAGTTTTTGGTGCAAAATTGGTGGTAAAACAGGCCAATATACCTGTACTTGATCATGGTCTCCTTTCCAGGCTTTTCCATTGATAAAACTGAAAGTCCAAATTTTGGCTTATACGCATGCGCAGAAGAAACATTACATTTCTACATGAAATCCTCATCAAAATCCTACTGCAGTGTGAGAAAGTGCATTTCTAGCAATGTTTAGAGAAATTTAGCACCGTAGCGCCAAAAAATCATTTTAACGGTTAACAATTTTTTTTTTAGTATAATTTCAGCATATTAAGGGTGAACTCGTTTAGGAGCGACATCAGAAGAGCGGTTTTGTCCAGTCACTAGCTGATGTGTATTATAACACAAACCATTAATTTTAGTGATTCGATTACTTGTACATAAACATTCTAGTTATTTTAGCTACAGTATTTTTTAATAATGTCAATATTTATCCTAATATCTAGGTATCACGGCGTTCCCCATTAGGTAAATACCTTAAAACTTATATACTGAACCCCCAAATTGTTTTGCCAGTCGACCATCATCTTGGGCTTCAGTCTTGGGCAATATACTAATGATTCGATTGAACTTATTACACTTAACTTAGTTGTTTACAGTTGAAACACTCTCATGTTGTGGACGAATTACTTCGCAACGGTATAGACTACTCAAACTACTCGGTCAGATAAACAATCTCAGGGTATGAAATAACGTTCTCGAAACAGAAGTTGCTAAATACCTCAAGTGTTGACCTGATCACCCGCTGACGGTGTTAGCTAGTGCTCATGCATTTCTTTAATTGTGTCTAATTTACAATGTTGCTAAGCAATTGTTTCCCTGTTTGTATTGTACACAGCAGTCATATACATACACATGACGAGAAAAAACTAATGTAAATAGGCAAGAAATGTTTTGTAAGTTTAAAAGGATGTGGTATCCCATGCGTTTCCATACTCCAGGCTTGATGAGCTTTTGTAATGTTTCAAAGTTATGCCTTCTTGAAGAGAGTCATCCGACATAAACTTCACCGCGGCCAGTTTAAATTTTGCTTTCTTGTTGAGGCTAAAAGTAAAAGAAAAAGGAAGGGCTAAGTAAAAAATGCTGCTGCATTAATTCTTTATGCACTTTCTGGCCAATATAACTCTTCTTAAGTTTGCATCTTCAGAGGGGCACTTGATTTTCCGATTTTGGTTCCAAATCACCAATACCTACATGCACTGTCGTCTTAATAACTACTGTAAGTATTTCTTACAGTTTTAAAATATGAAAAAGAACCATCAAATGGAAAATATCTTACCACCAAAACACGATCACGATAATTATGATGATGACGACCACTCCTATACTAACACCAATCGCAATCCACTTCCAATCATTGCTGCTTTGCTCAACTGGTCCTGCTGTTGGTGACGTGGTCGGCGTCGAGGTCGGTTTGAAGAAAGCCTCTATATCAGAGATGTTTGCTCTAATAGCTGTCTCAAGCACGGACTTGTGAGTTGTAACAATGTCAGCCAGTGTGTCGCGAGGTAGGACTGAAAAGTTTCCGATGAAAAGTCCGAGAGGCTGCTGCACGTAAAACGCTACCTGGAGAGAGTCCGACGTGTTGCTAGGGTAACCAGGCAGTAGGTGAACCTGGTCAGCGGTGTAAAGGTCGAAAAAGAGAGAACGTCTAAAAGAATAAAATTATATATAGACTTATTAATTAAAGCGCCAATTTAGACTGTTTTTGACACATATAACAATGACCTTATAGGAGATGAAGCCTTGAAATAATGGCTTTAACCAAACAAAACAAAACAAACGAACACAAAAAGAATGGAAGAAACACAAGAAATCAAAAAGGAATATGGGGGGGGGGGGGGGGGGGTTAAAATATGACAACAAACCGGATTGGAATAAGCCAGACATAACTTGTCAGTTGACATCTGTAATCAATTCAATTCATTTTCCGGGCTGACAGGTGTCACCAAGCATGACCTTTTTGAGGCATCAGTCTCGCACGCCTCGTTCTTGTTTTGCATTCTCCTGCCAACAGCCCACGATATTCCATCACTTTATGTTATAAGAAATCAATTGTGTTCGTGATCCCGCTCAGACTTCAAAATACCGAGCCAGTAAATGAATATTTTGATGTGATTTTTAAGTTTGCAACAGCTAGTTTTTTAATTCTATCTACAGGAATTTTACTCAGTTAAAGCCCATTAAAGTGAGCTTTTAAAGTAAAGCTGTTAATTGACAGATTCCTATTGGACCTATTGCATCAATACATCAAGATAATTACATTTTACTTTGACACTACTGCACTATTAATTCAAGGCTGAAAGGTATTCAATGTGTCTCTGAAACTGACAAGATACGGTTATGGAATCAATGTGTGTCACCTTTTTCGCCTTGCTTCTTTGAGTGCACATCTTTTCCTGTTCTCAGTGCAGTGATCTGTTGTGACAAATGCCATTTTTTCTTTGAAAGACTTGTCTATTCCAAAATCCCATTCAAACTGTCAAAGAAGATGAGAACATAAGCTTTTGTTAAAAGCGGAGCTTCAGCAGCCCGAAGGGCTGCAGAGCGGAGCCCCACAACCACAGAAAAAAGGGAAGCCATGCATTTGGTTTTCATGGTCATCATGGCTACGGCATGGCTCGCGGGCGCGTACGCGTACTTGCGCGTCCGTCGCGCAACATGGCCGCCATACTCCAGTTATAAGCATACTGGAAAACGTTAATCTTGCCATTTGACAGCTATGTAATGGTTAACTGACAGCTGTCAAAACACGGTATCCGCTGACTGGTATCACATGACCATATCAGGTGTACAGCTCATCCAGGTCGCGTGTTCTTTTCCTTTCTATGGTCAATAAATTTAGATTTAAATAAAGGAAAAGATAAATAGGGAGCTCCGCTTTTAGGCTTGGCTAAAACTATTTAATAGAAGTTTTCTTTACAGTCTTGTGGCACCTGGCTATTAAGGACACTTCTTGGCACATTTCTGTTTTTTCTATTCTCAGCTATTCTTGTCTAATGAATCTTTACTTAGAAGATATTTAGAGTTAAAGTTTCAGTGTAAAAAAGGAAGACGGAAACTTCAGTCTCATAGAAAGCTTAGGCTGTTTTTTTTTAGCGATCGCTAGATAGGTGGCAAGTTATCGAAATTGGAAGAGGATGATTTGAAATTTTGAAAACCAATAATTAGAACATTATTCAGCGTATGACCCTGTCATGTTAGGTATCAAGATTCGGCATCACTCTGAGAGAAATGGGACACGTATACCGCATGTGAGATGAAAAAAAAAACTATAGCTTTTGACTGGAGACTAACAATAGGAACCCGTCTAAAATCGAATCCCGTATTAATTTTTGTCTGTACTTACGCTTTCTGTACGTGGGATTAAGAACTGGACAGCTTCCTCCTTTTCTTTCCTTGATGGCACACGAGGTTCAGGCAGCACTGGCTTGGGAGCCGTCTCATTCTTCTCAAGACCTAAAAATGAATTTCGATGACATCACCAGATAATATTAAACCAGAAAAGGTTAGGTCAGGGGGATTACGAAAGACTTCAGCTAACCCTAACTTTACAATATTCGTAACGCGGTTCTTATAATTATTAGCCTCTTACTTCTTAAAATGAAATTCTCAGTGAGACATAATTACGAACCAAACAAATGGCTAATAAGAAAGAGCACATCTCCTAACCCTTTATGTTCCGAACACTGCTCGCCGGGAGTTGTGCGACGGTTAGTTTAAAAATAACATAAAATTGTAGGTTTTGAATTGGAATCCTTTACAGTGTCCAGGAAAACAGTTAGACTACTATCTCTATTTTTCTATGAACGATAGTTTACTTGACCTCATTACGTTGACTGACGTTCACTATTCGCTCATAGAGAACTCTGACTCGTAGTCAAATTGCTAATCAGAATCTCTCTAATCCTTCGCTGATTACCTCTGCATTTCCCATCGATAAAGTACAGGTCTTGTTCACATTCACACTTGTACGAGCCGCGAGTGTTGACACACTTGTGGAATTCATCCGTACAGTTGTACGTGTATTCATCCAGACATTCATTGACATCTAGTTAAATAAACAAAACAATCAAACAGTAATGCGGCTTTGGGTTTTGATGTCCATCATTTTCACTAACGTCTTTGAATTTCCAAAAAAAAATTTAAATTAACATAGACTCTTACCACACTTTCGTGATAATGGAGGAATTTGATTTTAGTTCAGTTTGCTATGTTTTACTGGCCTGGAGGCTTCACATAAAATACAGCAATTTAAATATTGGTAAATAAATTCTCATATTGTGAGCACTCGATTTTTTTTTTCAGTTTCGGAGTAGCTTGTATGCGTGTCACTTAACTCTTTAGCATCTTTCTCTACCAAGCCAACCTCTTTCCCAGGGTCTACTCAGCTTTTAAGATGGAGGCTGGACGAGCCGAGAAGACCCTGGGGACGAGGCTGGTTTAACATGTGCTATAATGTTGTTTCTATAAATGTTCATATTAAACAGTAAATCATGAAACAAGATTGGACGTCAGATACCTTCACATTCGAAACCATCCTTGTTCAATTCGAATCCTTTTTGACATGAACATTTATAACTTCCTGGAGTATTTTCACAAATTTGGCTGCAGCGATGGTGAGGATTAGCTGGATCACATTCATTGATGTCTTTGAAGATAAAACGAGAAATTTAATAGTTATTTAACATTATTTAATAAGCCCTGGTGATAGAATAGTTAATTAGCGCGTAGCTCGAGTTTATTAAAATATGCTGATATCCAACGAGAGCGAATGTATTAATTAAATTCTTACCACGGTTATTGTCGTTGAAATGTTTAAGAACACTACGTTCCTTCAGCGTTTTGTGAATGTTTTGAACATATAACTGGCCTCAGAAGCGCTGAAACCTTTAAAGAATGGTTCAAAACAAAACAAACAACGCATAAAAAAAACGCTACGAAGTCAAAAATCGCGATAAAAGGCGTTATAGATATTAATTGGAGTGTAATAAAAAAAATAAACCCCTTCCTGTATATTGGAGGATAATGCTCTTGGCTGATAGATTATTCTCACAAATTTCACAGAAGCTTCGGACAATCTTTCAGCTTCGGTCATTTATCACCAATATGCCTTATAACGTATAATTTTTGTGAAAGGTTAAAATCGCGAACATACCATTAAAATTTCTCAACGATTTTCAGAAATGAAATGAAACTATAACGATCCACTGACTTGGGTAAAATAACGGGGAACAAACCTTGAAGGTACAGGTAAAGTATACGAACCGATCGTGCGCCCATTTAGTTAGATCAAGGTTAGTACCTCTGCAAGTCTTCCCATCATTCTCCAACTCGTAGTTAGCAAAGCAGGCGCATGTCGCTTGGTTATTGCTTCCTTTGAAGCAAACATGCTCACAGCCATGATCAGAAGAACAGGGGTTTGTTGCTGTAAAGAAAGAGTCATTCGTAGACAAAATTGTTTTAATGCTAGACAAGGGTTATGCAAGTGAATGACTTTTTTTCAACGGTTCTTATTAATAAATTGGACTTGGGTATATCATTGAAGTTAATGTTTAGACAATATAGGAGAAGTCAAGAACAAATTACGACTAAGAAACACCTATTTTACTTGCTGTTTTTTAAGTTGAGCCTGCGAGGCCAATGGGATAAGAAATCGCTCAACACAATGCAGAATGACCCAGTCCCTTTGTTTGTACATCCAACCCGCTTAGAACTGAATTTACAGCTACTATCGAGATCCTAGGTACACGATAGTCACAACGTATATCGATTCTAAATTCCGTTTTAACTTTTGTCACACAAGACATTATGTTACACACTAATACTGTTAGAAAAGAAACAATTAGCCACAAATATGTAAGCCCTACCCACACACTTTCTCCAGTCAACAGGATCGCGTTTGAAAAACTCGTCACATGAACAGTTGTAGCTTCCTACCTTGTTGTTGCACTTCTGCATGCAGTCATTTGACGGCTCGCATTCATTAATATCTGTAGGTAAAAGAATTGATTTATTATGTCATAAAGCGTGCAAAATCCTTTTAATATTCTTCACTGAATTGTGAAAATAAATTTCGTTGTCATTTTGACTGCAACACGAAAGTTCTATGCAGTGATGGAACTAGGGGAGGGGCCCTGGGGTGCCGCCTTTACTGGAACAACAAAGGGGCCAACTTCGCTTCCTACCTCTTTCTTATTAGCAAGATAGCGTCCATCGTCATTTCCATCCCCTCGCATACAGTACCTTTGAATCCGCCATTGGTATTGGCTAATTTTTGGTAAGACGAGTGGTTAAAAGAATGGAATAGCAATAATACTATCGGAATACTATCGGAACGAGCCTTCATTGCCAACGGCACTCAAACGCAGCATTGTTTATTTTATTTTATTTAACGATCCCTTTATTAGAGATCCAAAACAGATAATTGGATTGGTAACAGTGCGATGTAAAATCTTAGCAATGTACAACTCAAGGCAATGCAAATCTATTACAAGACATGTCTTACCTTGACAGCTGTTGCCATCAACATTTAGTTTAAATCCGTCGCGACAATCAAAGAAGAAAGAGGCCGGCACATTTACACAAAGTTGTTCACAGTTGTTCGATGAATTACTTTGACATTCATCAAGGTCTGAGAACATGAACACAAAATGATGATGAATAAATAACGAATGAATATGAGCTAGAACAAAAATGAAATCATAAATACTAAATCACTGTCATGCATAGGTAAAGTCCGCATATGAGCCTAGTGGCCTATACAGGCCGGAGCTTTTCCCGGTTTCTGTAGCATGAAGCGACTAGGAGTATTTATACTCCCCCTGAATGGTCCTGGATGGAATGCTAGTCCATCGCAGGATAACCCCCCAGCAGTAAATTCGCCAGTACCCATTTATACACCTGAGCGAAGAGAGGCACTTTGAGAGTAAAGTGTCTTGCCCAAGAACACAACGCAGTGTCCCTGTCAGGGCTTGAACTCAGACCGCTCGTTACGGAGTCCATACAGCGCACTGTCTATTAGGCCACAACGCCTCACAGACTGTCATACATAACCGTCTATAAATTGTCAATCTGAGAATATTTATTTCCATATTTAGCAGTTTCTTTCCTTTGTGGTACCGTCGTCTTGTTTCGCCATGCAAACTTACCTACACACTGGGCGCCATTTCCAGTATATCCAGATGGACAAGGTCCACATTTATATCCACTAGCATTGGCTGGCGGTGGAAGATCAATGCATGTAACCCCTGTATAACACGGCTGACCATTCATCTCGCAGGCATCAATGTCACTGTCACAGAATCTTCCTGTGTATCCCCCCTGACATGCGCAGCCCAGGTATACAAACTTGCTGTCAGTGTTAATTCTGTCGCCTTCTTCTGGTGGCACACACTGACCGCCGTGATCGCATGCGCACATTTTGATAGTCGGACTCCAGGTGGCACTTGCGCCTTTTTCGTCAGTGGCAACAAACGACAAATTAAACTACAACAAAAGAAAAAGGTAACTACATTTCGCATTCACCTCTGTGAAAAGTAAGCGTCTGAAGCTATCAATCGTCAACATATCAAAGCTGTGGCTGCAAAATCTCCGCCACATGCTATTTAATTTACTGTTGTCACCCAGACGACAAAGAGAAGAAGTGTCATGGTCAAAGAGCCATTGGAAGTGGTTTGTGAGGGTTGATAAGACCCTCCCGGAAGGGTGGTGATATGTAAGGTAAGACTGGGATTGTTGTTCCTGCTGTTCAGGGAACTGACCATGCCTTGGAAGAAATAGATTGATGAGGCACATCTGAGGATAGAGGAATGTTACGAGGGTCTGGTGGCGTGAATGCGGCGAAAGAGTTTATCTGTGAACTGTATGAAGGAGGTTCTTATGGTAGGCAGGCGTGAGTTTGCATGCCGTAACGAAGGTGTTCTGTGCGTGACAAGCGGTGAAGATGGTCGCATGGGTTATGAAACATTTGAAATGATCACAGCGCAATATACAGCTGTTTCGAGAAAGGTTGTCCAACAGAAGTGTAAATGACTCACATAAACACAATGTAATTTCCCAAAAGATCCAAAAGTAGAGCCTACCTTTTGTGATGAGGCAACATCCCAAATAAAGAAAAGAACGTTTCTATTTTCTGTCACTGTGGCTCCTGCAGGCTTGTTAATTACACGAAACGTAATCGTATCGTTATCCACAGCGGTGATATTCAGCTTAACTGTTTCATGTAGTGTGGCATTTATTTCATTTGAAGCGGTTACTATCTTGGGTGGGAAATTGTCTGCGAAGGAAATACATAACGTTTACGTATAACCATACATAAATTATCTAACTTTCCAGCCCAATGTGTAAAATAAAAACTTCAAACTACAATCATTGACAAAAGTCGTTGACCCACCCACCCCCATCCTTCCGTTTCAGTGTTGGATAGCACAATGTGCCCAAACTCCTCGTGCAGTGCGTTACAGATTGTGAGAAAAAATAGGCAGCAATTGAAGGCATTATTTTTTTGAATGCTGCGCAACCTTGCAAAGGGGGGAGAGGGGAAATCCCTTGACTTTTTTCAAGCAGCAACTGCGCCAAGGATATGTCAATGATTGTAGTTTATACTGCTTTGCAAGTTGGACCTGTTTTGCCAGTTGAAGGCTTTTATTTATATACCTGCAGTTGGTTTGACGAAATTAAGTTTCAAAATCTTAAGATTAAATCCTAAAATACCTTTTCACATAAATAAACCTGTATTCAAATTTGTCATGTCCCTGATGAACGACATTCAATTTCAAAAGAATAAACTAAAGTTCATCTAAAGAGCTCTTATGTGAATACGAAGTATTGCACAATTTACTGCCGCTATTCTGGTACCCCAAAGTGGGACACAAACATGGCGGCTACATACTTAATACGGTAGATTTTATGCGATCGAATAAAATCGCCTGGTGCAGCGATTGCGATTTTCGCCAATCGCCGCGACCGGCGTCAAAATCGCCGATATCTGGAATGTCAGATATCGGCAATTTTATTCGCCGATCGCTGGCGATCAACTTCGCCACGTTTTAAAGAAAACAACTCTTTCTGCCTGCTTTATAATCTTAAAGTTTTCTGATGTTTTTAATTCAAACAAACAGTTTATATGGCATTGGCGAAAACACCAATTCCTTTCTTGGCAGCTTTCTTCTAGTCTGAATATTCTAGGCGACTTACTAAGCGTGTTTGACTCGTTGACCAATTGAACGCTTATATCTTTTGTTACCAAGCCAACAGACAGGTCGTTAGTGGAAGCTACGTCAAACAGGCACTCGTGATCATCTCCACACTGGGCTTCAGCTTCTTCTCTTAAACTGTCGTTATGCCACGTGATGTTATCCGCAAACATAGGCTCGAAATCGGGGTCGGCAAAAGTGTCTATGCTTTCATTGTGGCCGTAAGTAAACAGTGACTGGAATTGCTTGATTTGCCCTAAGAATAAATAAAAGAAATCAGCACAAAGAAATAAATTTGGGCACAACAGGTGTAATTTCATTCATTCAAGCATAACGTCGTGAACGTTTCATATTCTAGGAGGGCTATTATGCTTCTTTATGAAGGGTGCACGAGCTTCCCTTAAGCGAAACTCCAGACTTTTTTTAAGTTTGTTCCAATTTGAAGAGAGATGGATACAGCTGAAGGCTTGCATATTTTTGTATCAATGGTTGTTGTGTCGATCTATTATGTAATTGGCCATTTCCAAGTTACCCTTCGCATCTGTTTCTGTTCCAAAACAAGTCTACGTGCGAAATCATTCAAATAAAAATTAGTTTGATTTGCATGAAAATGGACCTGTAGGTGAAACTCATTTTCATATGAATGGTGTCGCACGTAGACTCGTTTTGACGTTTGATTAGACGCAAAGGGTAACTCGGAAATGGCATATTGTTTCTACAAAAAGAGAAGTCAAGCAACGTTCGAGGTCGCCAGCTTGGGAGTGTTATTACTTTCAGAGGTCGTCAAATGCCAGTCTTTTAACAAATCCCAATATAGTTTAATAAGAGAGATAACTATTCTATAATAGAATCATATCGATAAAGATGACTTACACTTAATACCAAACCCGAAGTGAATCTCCCTTAATGTTGCCGATGATGGCAAAACTGTCCCATTAGGCAATGTGAAGTCGTCATCCGGGTCATCGTTCCACGTTCCCAGCAATCCTTTGGTGGTATTCCTGTAAACATCCGCGGGAGTTACGACGAATGACATCATTTCCTTTTTCTCGCAGAACGTTACTGACATTGTTGACGGGAAAGAAACCTGCAGACAGTTCTCTTCTGGTTTTGAGATTGAAAGGTTTCTACCAACTTCTACAGTTTGGTTTGTTAGGTTGTTGTAGCCATTGTAGTCTGCCTGGTCTATCAGAATATGGAATCCACCTTAACACAGCATAAGAAATTTAAGTTAAAAAAATTGAACAAATGTTAAAATTAATAAAAAAAATTGTATTAACTTTTATAAAGGAATAAAATTAGTTTAAATTTCTACCACGCGAAACAACACAAAGACGGACAACAAAAAGTATAGTTTGTGCAATCGTGCTCAGAAAACACCGACTCCGCAAGTGAGATCAATCTCCTTTTTTTCTGATTGCTATCGTGTAACTAATAAATATTTCTTCTAATGCCATTTTAGTTATGCTCCTTTTTCACGGAACTACCGTGACGTCAGTAGGGATGTTCGAGTGATGCTTGAGCAAAAAGGGCAAGGATGTATCCCTTACCTCCTTTCTTCACTCGGACTTCAATGGTGCTCGTATTTTCTTCTTTAGCAGCTCCGGCTGAGAAAATAGTTGCTGTTGTTGAATTTCCTTGGGCAAGTTTTGTTCTGGCCTGTAGCTGGAATGTTCCATTTTGAGCATCAATCATGACGTATTCGCCCAGTCCGTTAAAAGTATAATTCCCGTTATCCAGTGTCTTGATATGAGGATCACCCCAGAACTAACCTGAATATGCAACGAAAACGTGTATTTTAACAGGAATTTATGTTTCGCTACTCTGAAAAAAACATATAATATTATGGGTGAAGAACACTTTCCTTTAACATGAAGGATTGTAATTAAGCTTGTAAAATTCATTAACTATTCATGAGGGTGCAAACCAATCCCAGCACTGTATTCAGATCACATGTACACAACTGTAAACCCCAATACAAATCAAACAATAGAATTAACTTTTGATACAAACTCCTGCTCAGCTAATTAGTATTCATTAACTTGTGATACAGATCTCTACTGATTCGCATAACAAAACTTTGCATTCAATTTATTGTTTTCATTTCACAAATAGAATAAAATATGAGCGGGAGATCTGTATGGCCGTTTACAATGGCTCGCCTATCGGCTCGCCATTTTAAACGCCCATACAGATCTCCCGCGAATATTTTATTTACTACTTGACTGTTAAAGGGGCTTTGTCACGGACTTTATCACATTTTTGAACAGCCAAAATATATATTTAAAACCTTAAAATAATAGCCAATTTTATTTACAATTGCTTTATTAGAGCACTGAAACAGTCAACAAGCGTCTTTGGCTGCGGATGGCTCGGATGGAAATGGAATACAACTTGAAAAATTAAGGCTTAACTTTTCAGGTTGTTTCTGTCTTAAAAAATCGATATTTATAGCCGCAGCTTAATTTCTTTCCGCAAATTAAGGTTATACAATACAATGCAATTTTATTGTCCATACGTGGGACGAGGTCTCCCTCAATGTCCGAGCCAGAGGCTCATGTATAAAACGTAGGACTAATCCCCCCGTTATATCTTCCTTCAACGATAATTTATTCATGGATTAAGTTGCCTATCACTTATTTCAGAACAGTTAAGATCAAAAATCTGCGAAAGCCCTGTGACGTACCTCCTTCAAGGTGTTAAGTATAGCTGACGGCGAAACGTAAGAAAAGAGAAGCAACAAAAATACTGAATTTATGGCAGAAAATTCCATGTTGCTTAACGGGCGTAACGTAACGTTGTGAAAAGTGTTCACATCTGGCAGTGCATTGCGTGAATTACAATTGAAACATGATTAGTTTGATCATGGTTGAAACTGCCTCACGAGGTAGTTTCAATCATGATCAGACTAAACAAGTTTAAAATGGCGGACAGGCGGTGAGGAGGCGAGTGCCCATAAAAAAGCGTCAAATTTGGGCTTTCTATATGACCAAATGTTTACTTAAAATATGTGCTAATAAAGCGATACAATATGAAATATCGGTGATGGTAGAAAGTAGAATACTTGGCAGAATATCGCCACGAAAGTTTACGACAGCCGCTAAAAGCGCGCTACATTGCAGCATTGCATGCAAAAAAAACCTTCACAAAAAAAACACTTCTGTTTCCGACTGATATAGCGAAAATTCTGTCAATATTTTCTTCTTGCTAAACGCTTGAAAGCCCGTATTCTTCGAAGGGCTTGAATCGAAAATAGACGGAAAGAAAAAGATTTAATGGAAACTTTATTGTAATTTCAAGCTATATTTTTACAGTTAAACAAAGTGTAAAGATTTTTGCAAGAACTGCAAAACCGCATAAATTACACACCAGGCTGAAACGTGTTTAAAACTGACACCTAATGTGAACAATGCAATAACAAGCATGTTTAGGTGAAACATGTTTCGTTGAAACATGTTTATTCTAAACCTGTTTCGGGTTAAATGTGAACGCAGCTTTAGATTCAACATAAATGAGCCAACAAACGAACCGTACGTCATGAAATGACGATACGTAATGTAACGTGGCTTGCAATTACTCGACATGACATGACAACATAAGGCAATTTGCAGTAAAACATACGTCTTGGTGGAGGTCTGTAACGGGAACAGTCATCAGATGGACGATAAGAGTAAAACACACTGCACAACGGTATGTCAACACAGCAATATTGGTAGGCCTCCTCGTCCGTGTAGAACGTTTTCACGCGATTAAACCAGTAATGGAAAACTGTGACTTTCACGCGGCCACCATCAGGAGACCCAATCTTAAGAGAACCCCAGTCCTCCCACTGTGTGGAGTAGCAGCACTTCAGTCTCAACCGAAGACCTACTAATCCTGTGAGTGGAGAATAATAATACATAAACTTGGAACGCGTGGACTCATAGCACATTTCTGGCCACGAATACCACCAACTCCACGAGAATCTTCCCCTGTCCAACCACGCCTGCCACTCTGTACAAGGACACGCCATCTCCCAATCCGATATTATGAGGTGGTAGTACCAGAAACGAAAGCTGGCAAATTGATTAAGAACAGCCCATGTATAGCACTTCTCCTGTGCGCTTTTTCCATCGCTGTTTTCGATCCTCCAAAAGTATCTTCCCAGCGATCCCGTGTTCCCTTCCTTCTTGTCGAGGTTATACATTCCAAATGTACCTGAACTGAAATAAGCAACAACGAAAGTAAACTTGTCAGTTTCACACCAGCAGTTTTAGTGCTTTATTCTGTACATGTGGAAAACGTTATTATTTCCAGTGTCTTACAGTGTAGGAATACCTGAAAACAGTTTTAAGCCATTTTTTTCTGATGTACCAAATTTCTTCCGAGAAGCTCCAAAGAAGTAGCAATAAACCGTTAAAATTAAGGATAGTTACAATCACGACTGAGGAAGATTACGAGGGGCTGCGAACGACAAACTTAAAAATCCTTTATTTAAGTCGCGTTTCCGTGTGTGACTCCTCTTTAAGGCATCATGATATTCCACAGAAAGAAGAAAGCTAGCCTTAACACGCAATCGGATTCTACCCGCGCAAAACTATTTGTTTAAAGAAATGTAAATGAAAAATCACACCTCTCACAGCATATATAAGACTGTTGAACCGTTATTTTCTTGTCACTTGAAAATAATGTCACGACGACATCGAAACGTTAAATTTCTGTCGCTCATTTTTTTCTGAAAAAAATACATAGTAAAGGAAATCCTTTTTTCCTTATGAGATTATATGTCACTCAGTTTGAAGAATGTATAACAATCCTTTTAATGTATCTAGTGACAAGACGGGAGAGTAAATATGGCTTGGTACTTAACCGGTACTCTCTCTTGCTGCGCATACATGGATATGCAGAATTATGATAAAAGAAATCATAATTTAATAACTCTTGTGCTGTTTTGTTCTTTACCACATTATAAAAACACAAATTTGCCCAAATTTTTCACCTTTCGTGATTGTGATAGGTTATACCATCGTCTCCTGCATTCCAGCCAGCGACAGGAAGACCGTAGTAGTCTGTCCAGTAACGGTAATCCTCCCTAAAATTTAAAGCTTAATGTCAACAATTCTTTTCTTTACGCTTTCAGCCTGGTCAGTGGCAAAACCATCAACAATAACAACAACAGAATAGTATGGACTTGATACAAATCATAACTCAAACACAATGATATTTTCAAAGGATTGTAATTCGTAACTTCAGCACCTTCAGAATTCGTTAAAACGTTGGGCGATGTTCGGGACTTATCAGTGGTATAGCGTGAAGTCTTAAACATTGTCACAAGCATTTTTAAAAGATTTTCAACAAATAGCTACACTTTCGTAGAATTTTTCGGTTGGTTGGTTGGCTGGTTAGGTAGTTGGTTGACTGGTCGGTTCACTGGTTGGTAGGTAGGTTGGTTGGTTGGTTAGGTAGTTGGTTGACTGGTTGGTTGGCTGGTTGGTAATAATAATAATAATAATAATAATAATAATAATAATAATAATAGCTTTTATTTATACACGATAAATATTGCAGCATAATAGCTGATGTGGTCGTGTCTTATGAAAATAACAATAAATTAAGAAATCAATAAACTACGCTAAATCATTAAAGTCCCTAGATGATACAACAGATTTAAAAACCATGTTCTATTAATGAACTTTTGAAACCCGCCAAAGATTCTTCAAGGCGGGCCTCATTGTCTAATGAGTTCCAAAAAGAGGCCCCTGCAAATTTAATTGACTTCTTAACAAAGTCCGTATTAGGCTTGGGAAGCACCAAGCAGTTCTTTCTTCTTAGATTATATCCGCTCTCTTGTTTAGTAAGTTAGTTGGTTAGTTGTTTGGTTGGTTGGTTGGTTGGTTGGTTGGTCGGTTGCCTCATTGCCTGGTTGGCTGGTAAGTTGGTTAGCTTGCTGATTGGTTGCTTTTTTAGTTGGTAAATCAATGCCTGAATGGATGGATTAATTGGTTTACAAAAAATAAGCCAATCTGGAAAAGCACAATGGGACTAATGCAAATAAACTTACGGATCCACTGGAATCACCCATTCAATTCCGCCATGAGGGTAATTGTACATCAGAAATGTGTTAAATCCATCCGTTATTATCACAGCTTGAAAAGTGTTACTCTGCAAGGTAAAGTTAAGAAAATATTACAAATGGAAGTTACCCTTCTAGTTTTCACTTAAATTTGATCACTAAAATGTGATGTGGTCATAGTGATTGTTTTTTCTTTCTTTCTTTTTAACTGTAAACGAAATGTAACGAAACACAGAAATGTAGTAAAAGAGAAAATAAAATCAAGGCAATGTACCACAAAATATGGTGTACAGTGACTAAAGTAACTCTACGCTTTTTAGGTTAGTAACTGTCATTCCAAATACTGATTAGGACCGGCTGTTACGGGATACATAGACGTAGAATACAATAATTTTAAGGTCATTGCCCCGAACTTCGCCTACTGCTTTGTTACTTTAAGGGAGCTTAAATTTTGAAATAAAAAAGGAGGGTCACCAGATTCGTTTAGGAGCAGGAAGGCCATGTGTATTCCATATAACTCCTTTATAATTCCTCTGCGAGTACTGGCAAAGTACACTTTTACGATAATTTATTTTTCAAACACAGGAATTGATTTGTTTTCATTTTACAGAAAGAATTTGATCGCTACACTAAATATATGAGAAAAAATTGATAGGTCATCAGGCTCGTCTAGGAGAAAGTGACAATTTACTTCTCTCGCGGACTAAGGCGCATAGAAAAAATGCACCATTTTGTTTATGTGAGCGCGCTCGCGCGCGCTAATTACGCGTAAAATTCTGCGCAGTAAGGATGCGCAATGTAATACAGGGCAATGACTTTAAGTAATTGAAATAATAAAAAATAACGGAATCATGTTTAGGAAAAAATGCTTACCCAGGGGCAGTTTAATGGAAAGTTTGCATCATAGTAATAGTAATATGGGTAATAAACGTAAGGGCAGAGCTTTTCCCATGTCACAACAAGAACCCAAGTAGCTTCGAAGTTGGCATATTTTCCAGTGTAGCTTTGTACATGTTTTGTGGCCATGCTAAGGATCACAGAAGAGCTATCCGTTGTTTGCTTGTACACCTGATAATACACTTTCGAGTGACCGGCTCTAAAGGCAAAATACATATCAGTCGTGGCCCAGAACGGTGCGATAACAGCCATATTTCTTAGCCACCAATAGACACCAAACTTTCGAGGCCACCACCAGCTCCATTCATAATTCAGTTGGATTATACCATTGCGACAGATCTATAAAATGATGTATTGTGGTTAAATAACTCAACGTTACTTTTAGTTCGGGAAAGGGAGAATATAGTACTTTGAGTGCGGCGTTCTTACATTTATAACCACGGTTTTGTATATAGAATGAATCGACGTACTGGTATTGTTCCCCCCCCCCCCCCCTTTCGATGGAAGGCCATCCCCAAGCCATCTACAGATTATGCCCCCAAGGTGGAGGGAGGAACTGGAATAGCAAATGGCTAGCCAAAGAACACGACACAAACTCCCCGACCAACGAATTCAAGTATTTCTGATTTGGAGTCAACGCACTAACTGCGCTTTTCTCCTACAAGAGACTTTTATTCACTCTCAGGAAAAAGGCGAATTTAATTTACATCCGTCCTGTACTTCTGCGGTTTAAAGAGTGAGGAAGGTCAATCATGTCTGCTCTCGAGTTTCTCGCTGTTCTACACACTAACATCGTTATTAAAGACATTAGAGAATACTTACATACAACTTGTAATGCCTCTCCGAGAAGAATGGAAATCCAGTCCAGTCCGTGTCGATCTTCAGGCAGTGGTATTCGTTGAAATAAGGAGAGTCTTCAAGACGAAACTCATTATCATTCTGCACCGGGCCGTAAGGATACATGTTGCTCTCATGCGGAATGGCTTGGGATTAAAAGAATGGATTAAAATCGAAATCAGTATAACGTTTTCTAACATAAATATTGATACCCAAGTGTTAACTACAGCAAGGACAATAATTTAAAATTATTTTTAAAAGAACTATTAACAAACCATTGAGAGCCATAATACTGCTTAAAGTCATAACGTTGCACTTGGTTGTCAAAGAGAAAGATCCGTTAAACAGGAATTGATCCATTTCGTTTTTTTAATAAAGCATAGCCTGCATTACTTCTAGAATTTGTCTTTTCTCTACTCACTTGTTGGAGCTGGAGTTATTGTAGCTGAAAACGAAGGAGAAATGTGAATATCAGGTATATCAGGTATGCACTTTTTAAAGTTATAAAAATGTACGTGCACGTGTAAATACAGAACAGGTAGGGTGAAGCCATTTAGCCTCAGTACATTGCGCAGGCGTCATTCTAATGTTCAGGTTCAAAATGAAAAATAGTGATAATTAGGGGTCATAATGAGTGTAAACAAGATTGTATTACAATATTATTTTTGCCATTTTAATCGGTGATCATAGCTACTTTGTTCGCTATGCTATGCCATGTCATCATGTGCCACACAGTACTTATAACTCAGAGAGAGAAGTTGATTACGAAAATGGATGATATGAACATTGACTGGCAACAATAACTTTAGTCAGTACTTACAATTCGGGTAAACAGCCGAAATTGTTGTGCTGCATGGACAATAACATACAGAGGGACTCGGAGAGGCCGATAAGCTGGGTGTTGGGTCTGCACTACTGGAAGAAGCTGTTAAAAGTAAATGAGTGCAATAAGATAAAAAAATTATTAAAATCTTTATACTGGGTTGCATAATTCATAAACAATGGAAGAAAACATACGCGAAAATGTAGACAAACTGCTGGATCTGCTGCTGCTGCTTGAACTTGAAAACACACTGAAACTGCTGCTGTTTGAACTTGGAGGCACACTAAAACTACTGCTGCTTGAACTTGAAAACACGCTGAAACTACTGCTGCTTGATGTTGGGGATACACTGAAACTACTGCTGCTTGATGTTGGGGATACACTGAAACTAATGCTGCTTGATGTTGGGGATACACTGAAACTGCTGCTGCTTGAACTTGAAAAAACAATGAAACTGCTGCTGCTTGAAGTTGGAGATACACTGAAACTACTGCTGCTTGAACCTGCAGACACACTGACACTGCTGCTGTTTGAACTTGGAAACACACTGAAACTGCTGCTGTTTGAAGTTGGGGATACACTGAAACTGCTGCTGCTTGAAGTCAGAGACACACTGAAGCTGCTGCTGCTTGAAGTTGGAGTCACACTAAAACTGCTGCTGCTTAAAGTTGGGGACACACTGAAACGGCTGCTGCTTGAACTTGAAGAGGCACTGAAACTACTGCTGCTTGAAGTTGAAGACGCACTGAAGCTGCTGCTGCTTGAGGTTGGAGTCACACTAAAACTGCTGCTGCTTGAACTTGAAGAGGCACTGAAACTGCTGCTGCTTGAAGTTGGAGACACACTGAAGCTGCTGCTGCTTGAAGTTGGAGTCACACTGAAGCTACTGCTGCTTGAAGTTGGAGACACACTGAAACTACTGCTGCTTGAACTTGGAGACACACTGAAACTACTGCTGCTTGAACTTGGAGACACACTGAAGCTACTGCTGCTTGAAGTTGGAGACACACTGAAACTGCTGCTGCTTGAAGTTTGAGACACACTGACACTTATGCTGCTTAAAGTTGGGGATACACTGAAACTACTGCTGCTTGAACTTGGAGACACACTAAAACTGCTGCTGCTTGAGCTTGAAGACACACTGAAACTGCTGCTGCTTGAACTTGCAGACACACTCAAAATGCTCCTGCTTGAACTTGCAGACACACTGACACTGCTGCTGATTGAACTTGGAGACACAATAAAACTGCTGCTGATTGAACTTGGAGACACACTAAAGCTGCTGCTGCTTGAAGTTTTTGATACACTGAAACTGCTGCTGCTCGAGCTTGCAGACAAACTAAATCTGCTGCTGCTTGAGCTTGAAGACCCACTCAAAATGCTCCTGCTTGAACTTGCAGACCCACTGACACTGCTGCTGATTGAACTTGGAGACACACTGAAATTACTGCTCCTTGAACTTGCAGACAAAATAAATCTGCTGCTGATTGAACTTGGAGACACACTAAAACTGCTGCTGCTTGTACTTATAGACACACTAAAACTGTTGCTGCTTGAACTTGCAGACTCACTGAAACTGCTGCTGCTTGAACTTGCAGACACACTGACACTGCTGCTGCTTGAGCTCAAAGACACAATGAAGCTGCTGCTGCCTGAAGTAGGGGATACACTGAAATTACTGCTGCTTGAACTTGCAGACACACTGAAACTGCTGCTGCTTGAACTTGCAGACTCACTGAAACTGCTGCTGCTTGAACTTGCAGACACACTGAAACTGTTGCTGCTTGAACTTGCAGACTCACTGAAACTGCTGCTGCTTGAACTTGCAGACACACTGACACTGCTGCTGCTTGAGCTCAAAGACACAATGAAGCTGCTGCTGCCTGAAGTAGGGGATACACTGAAATTACTGCTGCTTGAACTTGCAGACACACTGGCACTGCTGGTGATTGAACTTGGAGACACACTGAAACTGTTGCTGCTTGAAGTTGGGGATAAACTGAAACTACTGCTGCTTGAACTTGCAGACTCACTGAAACTGCTGCTGCTTGAACTTGCAGACACACTGACACTGCTGCTGATTGGACTTGGAGACACACTTAAACTGCTGCTGCTTGTACTTGAAGACACACTGAAACTGCTGCTGCTTGAAGTTCGAGATAAACTGAAACTGCTGCTGCTTGAACTTGCAGATTCACTAAAACTACTGCTGCTTGAACTTGCAGAAACACTGACACTGCTGCTGATTGGACTTGGAAACACACTGAAACTGCTGCTGCCTGAAGTAGGGGATACACTGAAATTACTGCTGCTTGAACTTGCAGACACACTGGCACTGCTGGTAATTGAACTTGGAGACACACTAAAACTGCTGCTACTTAAACTCGCAGAAACACTTAAATTGCCGCTGCTTGAACCTGGAGACGGACTAAAACTTTTTCTGTCAGCACTTGGAGACACACTGATACTGCTGCTGCTTGAAGATGCAGACACACTGACACTGCTGCTAGTTGAACTTTGAGACCCACTGTAACTGCTACTGCTTGAACTTGGAAACACACTGAAACTGTTACTGCTTGAGCTTGGAGACACACTGAAACTACTGCTGATTGAACTAGGGGACACACTGAAACTGCTGCTGCTTGAGCTTGGAGACACACTGAAGCTACTGCTGCTTGAAGTTGGAGACACACTAAAACTGCTACTGCTTGAGCTTGAAGACACACTAAAGCTACTGCTGCTTGAAGTTTTTGATACTCTGAAACTGCTTCTGCTCGAGCTTGGAGGTACACTGATACTGCTACTGCTTGAACTTGGAGACACACTGAAACTGCTGCTGCTTGAGCTTGGAGACCCTCTGAAACTGCTGCTGCTTGAACTTGGCGACACACTGAAACTGCTCCTCCTTGAAGTTGGAGATACACTGAAACTACTGGTGCTTGAACGTGCAGACAAACTTACACTGCTGCTGATTGAACTTGGAGAAAGACTGAAACTGCTGCTGCTTGAACTTGTAGACACACTGACATTGTTGCTGATTGAACTTGGAGACACACTGAAACTGCTGCTGCTTGAAGTTGGGGATACACCGAAACTACTACTACTTAAACTTGCAGACACACTGAAGCTGCTGCTTCTTGAACTTCCAGACACACTGACACTGCTGCTGATTAAACTTGGAGACACACTGAAACTGCTGCTGCTTGAATTTGGGGATACACTGAAACTGCTGCTGATTGAACTTGGAGACACAATAAAACTGCCGCTACTGATGTTGCTAGAAGTTGCAGACTGACTGACACTTTTACTGCTGGAACTTGCAGACACGCTGAAACTGCTGCTGTTTGGAGTTGCTGACAAACTGAAACTGCGGCTGCTTGAACTTGTAGGCACACTGAAACTGCTGCTGCTTGTACCTGGAGACACGCTGACACTGCTGCTGCTTGTACTTGCAGAAACACTGAAACTGCTGCTGATTGAACTTGATGACACACGGTAACTGCTGCTGCTTGAAGTTGGAGACACACTGTAACTGCTGCTGCTTGAACTTGAAGAGGCACTGAAACTGCTGCTGCTTGAAGTTGGAGACACACCGAAGCTGCTGCTGCTTGAAGTTGGAGACACACTGTAACTGCTGCTGCTTGAAGTTGGAGACACACTGTAACTGCTGCTGCTTGAACTTGCAGACACACTGTAACTGCTGCTGCTTGAACTTGCAGACACACTGAAACTGCTGCTGCTTGAACTTGCAGACACACTGACACTACTGCTGATTGAACTTGATGACACACGGTAACTGCTGCTGCTTGAAGTTGGAGACACACTGTAACTGCTGCTGCTTGAACTTGAAGAGGCACTGAAACTGCTGCTGCTTGAAGTTGGAGACACACTGAAGCTGCTGCTGCTTGTAGTTGGAGTCACACTAAAACTGCTGCTGCTTGAAGTTGGAGACACACTGTAACTGCTGCTGCTTGAACTTGCAGACACACTGAAACTGCTGCTGCTTGTACTTGGAGACACACTGACACTGCTGCTGCTTGTACTTGCAGAAATACTGAAACTGCTGCTGCTTGTACTTGGAGACACACTGAAACTGCTTCCGCTGCTGCTGCTGCTGCTGCTGCTGCTACTACTACTAGAAGTTTCAGACTCACTTGCACTGCTGGAACTTGCAGAAACGCTGAAACTTATGCTGCTTGAAATTTCAGACACACTAAAACTTCTGCTGTTAGAAGTTTCAGACACACTGAAACTGCTGCTGCTTGAACTTGGAAACACAGTGAAACTGCTGTTGCTTGAACTTGAAGAAACACTGAATCTGCTGCTACTTGAACTTGCAGACAAACTGGAACTTTTACTGCTGGAGCTCGGAAACGCACTGAAACTGCTGCTGCTTGAAGTTGCTGACAAACTGAAACTTTGGCTGACGGAACTTGAAGACAAACCGAAACTGCTGCTGCTTGTACTTGCAGACACACTGAAACTTTTACTGCTGGAGCTTAGAAACGTACTCAAACTGCTGCTGCTTGTAGTTGCTGACAGACTGAAATTGCTGGTGATTGAACTTGCAGTCACACTGAAACTTTTACTGTCGGAAGTTGGGTACACACCGAAACTGCTTCTGCTTGAACTTGCCGACACACTAATAAAACTTTCACTGCTGGAGCTTGGAAACGCACTGAAACTGCTGCTGCTTGTAGTCGCTGACACACTGAAACTGCTGGTGATTGAACTTGGAGACACACTGAAGCTTTTGCTGCTGTAGCTTGGAAACACACTGAAAATGCTGCTGCTTGAAGTTGTAGACAAACTGAAACTGCCGCTGCTTCTTAAACTTTGAGAAAAATTGATCGAGCTGCTGCTTAAACTTGCAAACACACTGAGACTGCTGCTGCTGCTTGAACTTGGTGACACACTGAAAATGACGCTGTTTGAACTTACAGGCACACTAAAACTGCTGCTGCTTGATTTTGTAGACTCACTGTCAAGTTTACTGCTGGAACTGGAAGACACACTAAAACTGCTGCTGCTTGAACTTAAAGACCAACTGCTGGTGCTTCCAGTAGTTAATGAAGCGTATGAGGTTGAAGAACCCGTTAAAGTAGAGCCGCAAGGACAGATGCACATGGAGGCGTCATCCGCACTACTGGACGTATTTACTAAATTAAACACAAAATGTTGCAATTAATGAGATAATTCTAACCGCCGACCGGTTAGCCCAGTTGATAGAGCGCCGGACTATCGTGCGGGAGGTCTCGGGTTCGAGTCCCAGACCGGACCAATACTCAGGGTCTTAAAATGACTGAGGAAAATATGCTGCCTTTGTAATGAGATCTGCAAATGTTTAGATATTCTGGTCTTCTCGGATAAGGACGATAAAGCGTAGACCCCGTCTCCTGCATCTTCAGTGTTACGGTCAGCAAGGGACGTAAAATAACCCACACATCGTAAAGAGTAGGGCATGGAGTTCCCGGTGTTATGGTCTGGTCTTTGCCCATCGTGTGTGTGCTGTTGAAATGCTCGAAGATATTAGCTGTACAAGCTACTCTGAAATCCGGGGTAAAAACAAACAAACATACAAACAATCTTGACCACATGCCCAACAGTTATATTCTGCAGCGCCCAGGGGAGCATTTATCGAGAATACTCAAAAAGCTGCTTTGCACAACTTGCCCCAGTGCAGAAGCATAAGCGATATAACAACTGCTATGTTCATAGGCTCCATTTCCTAAGAGAAGCGGGTATGAAAAATGTAAAGAAGTGATGTATGGGCAAGGATCTATTTATCATCATCATTACCATCATCATCATCATCATCACCACCGCCACCACTACCACCATCATCATCACCATCATTATTTTTATTGTTTTTTATTATTACAAAGTAGTGTAACTCGCAAATGGAGTCTGTAAACTGTAAACAAATGGAGTCTGTAATCAATATGGCGGCCATTCTCCAAATATAGGCATAAGGACCGACATACTGGACAGCGTTAAGTTTAACGTCAGCTAACATCTTTCATATTGGACATCCATGGTATGGACAATTGCCAGCTGTCAAAATGAGGTATCCGATCACATGACCACATCGTGGGCTCAGGTGTAGACCTCATCGAAGTTACGTGTTTTTTTAAGTTGCCCGCTGACCAGGTTATGGTTTAAAGGGAACCTCCACTCTTACGACAAGTCGACGTGTAATTGTTTAAAATAATGCCTAGATTCCAAATTTCCAGGACAAGGGAAAAATATCATTTAATAGCAGCAATAAGTAAATAACATTATTACTTTTAAATTTTCCGCGCGCCGCCATTTTGGATTTTATGACGTGTAATGGTTGCCCAATTGTTTTAAACAATGTTTTTTGTTTCCTCTTCTTTCTAACGATAGCGGCAACCATTACACGTCATAAAGTCCAAAATGGCGGCGCGTGGGAAATTTAAAGGCGACAATCTTTTCCACTTTTTGTTGCTATTAAATATGTTTTCTCCCTTGTCCTGTAAAATTTGAAATTTAGGCATTAGTTCAAACAATCCAACGTCAACTTGTCTTAAGAGTGGAGGTTCCCTTTAACATTGGATAGCGGGCTAGAATCTTTTTTTCCAGTCTAGGGCAAAGACAGGATTTTGTCAGGAAAATTTCTTGCAATAGGAGTTGCGATTTATTTCGGCTAAAGAATATTTCTTGAGTAGCTGAATACGCCAGGCGTGTTTAATAAATTCAATGGCAATATTTTTCAATGAGAGTATTTTCACAAGAACCAGCAAAAATGTATATGTAGAGCTCCGTTTTTACGCTTGGCTAAATATATGTATCTTCATTCGTCATGTGCCAGCTGAGGGTCAAACCACAAAAATGACAACAACTTGTCTTTCAATGTTCTTCAAAGAAGCCAAGGCATTCCAGTTAGTAAAAATGCTAAATAAAAATAACAAGTCAATGATTCATCTCAGCGGTTGGTTAACCAAGATCATTGATCTTTTTCATTCCGCATTCTTTTTATAAAACAAGCTATAGCAATGAGCTTATAGAACCTAAGAAACTATAAGTGCTGTTAACGAGGATAACAAGACTTTTATTTGCTTTTTTGATGACACTGAAACTCCTATTTGAACTCATTTAATCCAATTTAGTAACAGCAATTATTTGACAAAATTACATTGAAATTTGTCACAATGAAAATTTGCCTGTTTAGGTTAGTGCTTTGTTAACAATTTAAAACATTTGGACGAGTAATAAGGCTTTGCCAGCAAGCATACTTTTTTTTTCCTCGCGAAGCGAGGCCGAAGGCCGAGCGTAGCGGGGTGTATAATTTTGTCCCTCAAAGGGCTCAGGCGGGATGAAATCTCGTGTGGAGTTTACGGTCATATATATATATTTATTTATTTGTGAGCTTGGTGTGTGGCGGAAATGACGTCACACGGCCGCGCGCGCTGGTGGCCTAATGGTAAGGCGTCGAACTTGAAATCAGATCTTCGGGACTGAGGGCGCGGGTTCGAATCCGGCTAGGGTTTTTTTTTTTTTTTTTTTTTCCTTATTTTTTTTTGTGGGTTCGAATCCTGAGCCTTTCATTTTTATCGTTTTTCTTTTCGGATTAAAATAACACTGATTTCCACATAATACTCCCTCAATGCCTATTCAGGCTATAAACCTTTCATCGCCATCAGGGGCGCGCGGGCGGAGGGTTCGAATCCTCCTGCCGATCGTTCTTCTTTTTTTTTTAATGCCCTCAAATAAATGTCCAAAATGCGACTATCCAATAATTTGTCGATGATTTTGAAAATAGCCTGCGCTTCCCAACGCTTTATACCTCTTTACGAACCTGAAAGAGCCGCCATCTTCAAAGCGGAGAAGACCCTGGGAACGAGGGTGTCGCGGCCATGCCCGTTACTAATTTTTTCACAAATATATCTTCCTGCCTACTGTGGAAAATTGAATATGTGCAATGTTCAACTTAAAATAATCCACTCCTTATTTATAACACCACCCCCCCCCCCCCCCACCGCCTCCCCAACCCAGAGCTTCGCGAGGCCCTGCGAGTCACGTATTACTAGTAATTATGAGCATCTTTCCTTGCTCATTTAAAAAAACTTTTGAATGTTGAATTGTCGAGTCCTATCGATCGCGAAAGTTTTAATTCAATCAGACTATTGAAGTCATCGAAACTGTTTTGTTTTCTGTAGCCGCCGGCTATTCGTTGAAGCCTTCAGTTTCTTTTAAGTTATCTGCCTCTCGTTCGCTTCTGGAAATGATATTTTTAAGGGGTACAGAAAAAGAAATGGTAATCGCAAGATATGCTTAGAATAATTACTAAAATGCTAACCAGAAATTGGCGGAAAAATACTTGTGCTAGATATCAGGCGCAGTATTACATTGTTCTAATTCCATGCATCTTGTAGTTAATGATATTAAAAAGACAAAGGATTTCGATTAGCAGCAGTCGGTGCCAGACAATATGTCTTCTTCCAACATGAAGCGATTAAAGACGAGATTTCCATCTCTAATGTAACAGACATCTGCAAGACAACAGCTACAGACCGATGAGTGGCGCATCTCTGGAAAACTAAAGACGGCAGACTGATCCTAACGGCATGAGCGACCAAAAATTTACAAAATCGATCAGACAATTTAAATACTTATAAAAATGTTTGCTTGTTTAGGATCAGTTTGCCGTCTATATTTTTCATTTCCATCCGCTACATAACATATAGTGCAGGAGCATGGGCCCGTCATTGATGAAGAGCGATTACCTCTCGATGAAGAGCGAGTATTTTGTCGTCAATTGTCATAAAAGTGGTTTCCATGTCCTTGAACACATTCCCTCTATTCCGGAGCACTTGATGTAATGAATCAAAAACTTATCACCAAACCAGCATTTGTGAACATCTTAAAAAACATATTAAACGAATGAAAAGTTGATATTGTAAATTACTGGAATGTGGAATGTTTCGTACGCTTCATGAGCAAGCATATTGAGCCAAAGCGGTAAATTGATTTAGAGCGGTCAAAAAATATGTTGCACAAATGAATAAATACACTACCAAGTCTACCAAAAGAAGCTCATATACTGGTTGTTGTTAGATAACATAAGATATAAATGTCAAAACAATCAGTTGTTGAACAAACGCGAGTAAACTGCAGTTCCCATTTTTTAACGCCCCGAGTTGTAAACTGAAACAGTGTATATGTCGAGTTTTCTTGATGCGTGAAAAATGCCGGAACGCAATGCCATATGAGTATTGATGTACAAAGTGTTAAAGAAAGGCGAATCACTTACCTTGAAAGGAACCAACGAGTAGAAACACAAACCAAGCTGCCCGCATATTGTTGTGGGCAGACATTACTGTATGTGTGTTCTGCAATTAACTTCGCGTTTTTTTGTTTTTTTTTTTTTTTTGCATTAATAAGTTTCGCATGAAGTATACCCCAGTATTCCTGTTTCCATTGGCTGCCTAAGTAAAGCTAAAAGCCACTGTCAGAAATTTCTCGTATTTTGCAAATAGATAGGCCTACTAGAGAAAGCAAACGGACTGTAGCTATTTTTTTTTCTAAAACCGCTTTCTTTCACAGAAATATGAGAAAAAAAAACCTGTCCACCAAATTTGGCTTACGATCTACTTCCGGTTTATGGACCAACAGTTTCTGAAAATTTGATCGCTTCGCGCGTTATACTTCAGCTTTTAATGAATCTCTTAGTGGTATTTCTATTCTTTTCTATTATCACTCGTTGGCCTCTGGAAATGATATATTTAAAGATTATCGAAAGGGAGATGATCATTGCAAGAAATACAAAGAATTTGCTTACTAAACTGCCAACTAGAAATTTGGCCGAGAAAATACTTGTGGTAGATAAATGAAAGAATTACATTGTTATAATTCCATCTTGTTGTTAGTGCTATTAAAAAAGACAAAAGATTTCGATTAGCAACAGACGTCATTGTCAGTCAAGATGGCTTCTTCACAAAACCAAGCCGCGCGCATATTGTTGTGAGGGGACATTAATGCATGGTGTGTTCTGCTATTAACTTCGCGAATTTTTGGCATTTATCAGTCTGGCATGAAGTATATTCCTGTTTGCATTGGCTGCCTCGTTAATTCTAAGCGAAGTAAAAGTCAGCTGTCAGCAACTATCGACTAAACAGCGGAACAAGTCGAAAGATCGATTTCGCTCATATTTTACAAAAAGAAAGGTCATATAGAGAGAAACGGCAAACTGACTGTAACTGATACACAAACTTTCAATGCAGGGCTGATCAAACAGCTAGGGACTGTTGTTATAAATTTATTTTTGCCCAATATTTCGGTTGAACAAAACCAACCTTCATTAGGGGCATACAATGCTAAGCGAGCATGGAAACAAACGGTTACAAAATTTAAATAAACTAAGATGAAAAACCGGTACGTGATAGGCTGACAATAAGAAAACATTACAAACAACGGTAGAAGATAGAAATAGCATACAACTGACAAACATAATATATATCAAGTTTCATCTCGTCTATTCATGCCATACGGTTCAAGTGTTTTTCCTTTAAAGATTAAGAACGCTTCTGTAGCTTTACGGATGGTATCTCTATGTGAGTTTATGAGTTCTATGGATATAAATTCAAGGTTGTTCATATTGAGTGTCCGGCGAGAGCGAAGTGGTCTGAAAGGAGAGATTCCTTAGGAGTACTTTCTCACTCTGCCTAGCTTAATGCTCTAACCCATTTCGAAGGATGCCTAAGGGAGCAAAACTTGCATGAAAATAACGTGTAGCTCTACACAACAACTGTCTAAATATATGTTGTGGCCGTTTACATTTAATTTTAGTTTAAATATTTTAAAACCAGTTTGATTTTAATTTGCCTTCGTTTTAGATTATGGTAATCAATATGAAACAAAAAAAAAATATTAAGTATATCACGTACTGTAATAAATTATCAGTCCTTTTCTTTCGGCCTCTCTTATGGAGAACTTGCCTGACTTGAACTCGTAAGATGCACCTCTTCGCCAAAACTCAATTTTTTTTTTTTTTCAAGAAAAAGTTGACCCATGATGTTGGCCTATAACTTGCAACTTAAGATCATTTAATTATGCTCAAGCCCCAATTTCATGCAAAAATTATCAAGTAAAAATAAATTTGAACAGCGATTAATTGAAAAAAAGAAAAATAAATGCGTCCTAAATTGCGCAGCATATCCTAAAAATTTGGACCTAAAAAGACCCTTTTGGGACGCGATTTTCTCCGAAACAGGGCAAAATAAATGTTAGCAACTTCAAGTGCACATTTTGAAGGTTTACGTGTGGCTTACCCGGGTTGGAATCGCCATAAAACAACAGATAGAGAAAACATTATAACTTGAAAATGAAACCAACACTAAAACATGACAAAATCAAGACACAAATTCCTTTGCTTTTGCTATACTTACGCTATACGTGCGCCATTCTTCACGTAAGAAATTTCCACTCTGATGCGGCCATGATGGAAAACAATGTCAGCCAATCGTCATACCGGAAACAGTCCACGTGGTCATTAGGCTCCTATCCAGTCTTTTCTACTATCCTTGTTGAGACTTTTGAGCTGTGCTTTCAAGGCGTTATTCCCGAAACTTATTGCAAAAAATAGATAACAACTAAGCACTTTTTAGGAAACAACTTTTTTAATAATACTAAACCACAAAGTGCTACACAGTACGGAACGGCAAAAGCTCATTTTCATCAGAGTAAGTATAAAACAAAGTGAAATCGTTCCTGACACTTTATGTGACACTCACAAAGCAAAACATGCACACGACAAATAATTATTTATTTCACTTGAATTTTTATCGTTTTGCACTAAACTTTAGTGTATTTGTAGAAGTTTGTGGAATTTTTGAAGTAGTGACTACTTCAACTGAACTTCCACAAACTTCTACAAATACTTTCGCTTTCATTTAAAATTCCAGAAAGTACTTCAAAAATACAGGCATAACAAGTCAGCTTTTCATTCATGGTCAATACCATGAATGTGTAATTTTTAGGGAGGGCCACAGGTTTGTTAGCTTTGCTATTTAGTGTTACCCTCATTTTAAATAAAGTCTTTATTATTATAATACGGGCACTCATAGTATTCAGTTACATTTCTGCGAATAACAATATATCACAAAATGAAAGAAGCAATAAAACAATTTTTATCCTTATTCTACTCACTCTCTTTGCTTGAAATTTTAACTTCGGGTACGCATTTTTGCATGAGATAGAGCCTATCTGTGCCAGCCAGTCCAAAATGGCATCCAATCGTACGGCATCGCGATCTATACCCGTGGGACTAGTCCGTACGTGACCCGCGGGACTGATTTTGGAAAAACGACACACTTAGTATGCGTTTTCCTCCGTCGAACGCAACAAAGAGTTATTTATGGGTTTATTGTTTGAGGTCAGATGACACACTTTCGCTTTCCAAGAAAACAACGCGCCGTATGGCTTCCCAGGGCCTGTTTCTGTGGAGTAAAGTTGTCCCTGACCAGTAGAAGGATTAGTTTCATACCATACTGAGAGAGCTTTTCATATATTTCTTTATAATATGTGAACCGTTTATATGAAAATTGGCTCTGGGCGTAGGGTGACCTTAGAGGAGGGTCACTTGTTTTGAAGGTAGGCTGACCTTGAGGGTCTTCCTGTGTAAATACTTTGACAACTTCTCTTCATATCAATTTCCCCTTAGGCCCCATTTTATATAACGAACGTAAATTTGCAAGGACCACCGTGACGAAAGAGAAATAGCGGATGCTTTACTGTAGAGGATCTTATCAGCTATATAACAAGATGATAAACGAAATGCAAGGGTGATTACTTGTTTTTCTACCGTTACCTATTACTTAAGCGACGACTTAGTCTTTTATTACTAACGTGTTATATCGTATTTTCCAAATTTTAAATTTGTAACGTTTTATCTTTTAGAGTTACTCTCTGTAACACCCTGGAGAAGGAAGGCCGTGCCTTCCGAAATATTGGAATTAAATATACTCACATACCGTTTAATCAGCCTTGCATTTTATCCCCATTTATACAGTCTTGGGTACCCGAGACAACCCCTCCCCGGGTTTTCCTGTTTTGACAAACTTTTCACTATTTCGTTGAAAAGCCCTCTGTAATCGTATGAACGAAAGAAACTCAAAGGAGAAGCCAGGATAAATAAGCGTTATGAATAAATGACTCAGGATCAGGGACAACTATTTCTGACTATCAACTTTATTGTTCTCATAAGTATGTTAAAAATATATATATACATATATAGTAAATTAAAAGTATAAATAAAACGACCAAATGGAATTGTGCGAACGGGAAAAGTATCCCATGCGAGGCGCAACCCTAAAATCTAATAAAAAATCTAAAATTTAATAAATTTACATTAAATCTAATTAATTTCTAATAGTTCACAGTCAGTCAGATAAAACTAAGAGCGGTGGCAAGGACAGTTACGGAAGAGGAACCAGGTGCAAGGCATGTCAATATCATAGGTAGTGTCCAGTAAATTAAAATATATGGCGCGCAGAAAATATTTAAGATGGAATCCACTAGGAAGTCGAGTGATATTTATTAAAGTTGGACAAAAATCAATTTCCAGAATAATTTAAATCCTATTGCGTTATTTCCTACCCTTAATAAAAGGTAAAGATGTAAGTAATTATCCGTGATAACACCAACAACAATTTCTTATCAGAGTCTGAGAAAATGAATTTCAAAGTTCACAAGGTATAGGCAAAATCTCACGTGAAACCATTTTGTAAATTCGTCTTAAGCGATTAAGTGAAATTCAGCGGAACTTCAAAATGTGTTTTCGATGTGTGGTGTTGTTAGAAAAGATTTCTTTTGATAAGATATTTGAAGCAGTAACAAAAAAGTTTGCAATAAGGTGGAAATAATTCTGGTACAACAATTTCTTATCAGAGTCTGAGAAAATGATATTTAAAGTACACAAGCTATGGGCAAAAGCTTACATCTTTTAAGCGATTCAGTGGAATTCAGCGGAACTTCAAAATGTGTTTTCGATGTGTGGTGTTGTTAGAAAAGATTTCTTTCGATAAGATATTTGAAGCAGTAACACAAAAGCTTGCAATCAGGTGTAAATAGTTTTGGTACATAATTTTGTCCAATAACTACTCGAAGTCCTGGCGGATTTCCTCTTAAACATATTTAGGCTAAAATATTTGTCATAAGGGGCGAGATTCTCATAAAAAAAAAGTATGCCTGGTGTTGGGTTTTTAGATTCTCGAGACATTCTGATCATACCATAAAGCGCGTGTCCATACCTCCCTTAAAAACTCTCATTGAACAGGATTTAAAGAGATACCATGCATACATCACTCGTTTGATAGGTACTTCAGTTTGTTCATTCCATTCATTCTTGTCAGGGTCATAATATTCCAGCTTTCCTCTCGGTCCGCCCACGGACCACACATAATCGTCCAGCACAAACAATTTGCCATCCACACACATCATACAGCCCTGCCGAGTCCGTGGTATCTTCAAACTTGCTATAAATTGCCACTCATTTATTGTCTCGCTGTACATTTCACATGTTCTGTCTTGCCGGTTGCTTTCACCATTGTCAGTGATGAAAATTTTCCCATGCGCGGCAGCGCCGTAAGCCCAAACTCTTGCCTTTTGCATGTCAGATATCTTGTCCCATTTGTTTTTACCGAGGTCGTACCTGTCAGCATCTTTCAGTTGCTCGTTCGATCGCCTACCACCAACAAAATAAATAAAACTGTCTTTGGCTACAATGCAAATTCCTTCTCTTGAGGCCACATCAAACGATGATATCTCCTCCCACAAGTTCGTTTCAGGTCTGTACTTCATGATATAGGAAAGATGTTTCTTTCCACAGAAAGAGCTTTCTACAACGCCGTCCTCTGTTTCGCGACAGCGGAGTGCGACACATTCCTGGCAAGACTTTGAATTTTCAGACACAAACGCATAAATTTCATCTTCGTTTCTAACAAACAGTTGCTGTATTTCTCGTTTTCCTTTGTATGGTAGTGACGTCCAACGGTTAGAAAATGAATCATAGCGTAATAGTGTGGAGTCTTCTTTGGATAGGAAGTACAGTCTACCGTGACAAGATACCACTTGGTCACACGACGGACAAGTGTCACGCAATTTACACCATTTACCTGTGTTCGGAAAATAATAAAGCAGTTGATTTTCTAGTTTTTGTTCACAAACAAGGATAGCAGAGATCTCAAGAGACTTCCTGGGAGTAACCACGGGGTTATCATAGTTTCTAGAGTCAATCATTTGTAACGTATTCTTAACTCGTTCTAGACAGCATTTATTTCCTTTCACGAGATCATTTGTCACGATATCACCGCGTAGGTAGTCACGCGTGACATAAACAACACGAACGTGACAAAACAACTGGGCAAAGTACTTCCTTCGCTCGCTTTTGTTGTGCTCAATCCATGCTAAAATGATCTTGAACACATCTTCCTCGGCGCTAACATTTATTTCGTCACTCGAAATCCACATTTTAACTTCCTTGATCGACAAGTTCAAAAACTCTTCGGTACTTGCAACGGTGGTGAAATTAGCAAGGATGAATTTTCGGGCGTCGGAAAAGAGTTCTCTGCATTGATGTCTTTCTGCGAAATAGTAGGTTGAAATGCAATTTAAAACATTCAACTTATTTGCCAAAATTCTCCCTGCGAGGAAATTTAAATTGTGAATAAACAGGTAATCACCCATCGCGATCAGTTCTTTGGCGTGGTCTTCAGACAAGATGGGAACACTGCCCGTGTAAATAAACTCCAATACATCTCTCAAACCAGAGTCGGTTAGCAATCCAAACCTTACAATTCCTTCACAATTTTCTTTCATATTGCAGTTAAGCATGTTATCAAAGAGAAGACTTGCTTCTGCCAGAACTTTTCTGTGGGCCTTGAACTCTTTGCCATCTTCTACCACCAAAATGACATCAAAAGGATCATCTGGTGTTTCTTTTGGAGTGAAGACTTCTTCCCTGACACCATACGCCATTGAAATTGTTTAGGTTTTTGAATGCTAACGTTGCAAGTTTAAAGTTTTGTTTATATGAACCAATATCACATCTGTCTTCTGACGTCATAGCAGCTCTTTGGGGGTCGTTTTTTAATGGCCTAGTCAATTCTGTTTTTATTTCGTATTTCTTTGGGAAAAGCCACTTTCTGTTGGTCCTGCTGTTAATTCAACTTTTTCAACGACAACTATTTGGATGAAACGGTTAAATCTACCAGATAAAGCACGGCCGGTTCCATCTGTTTCGCTTGAAAAAGTCAGTCAACAACACTTAAAAACCAAATCATCCGAAAAAGGGTTTTAACCCGACAAACAGGAAAAACCCAACCAACCGAAATGCCAGTCGCAAACTTTCTAAATGCAATTAGTAGAAACTCACGTGTGTTCTTTGGAATCCGCGAATCTGATTGGTTCTCCCACTGTTTTCTATTCGCCGATAGAAAACAGTCGCGCGCGCGTACCTCTTTAAGCGGTAAATTTTCTTGATTTTTGTCTTCAAAGTGCACAAAACTGTGGTTTTGGACCGCATCCTTTAGAGTTTCTACTAAAATTAGCTATGCCCTCGTTTTCTATGAGCGATAGTCAACTCGGCTGCGCCTCGTTGACTATTCGCTCATAGAAACTCGGGCTCGTAGTCTAATTGTTAAATATAAATAGCCCCTCTCCTCGCATTTTGTTTTGGCTTGAGACTTGAGCGAATGTTTCACTAGCAGTCATTATCTGCCAGTAACAATAACAAGCTTTATTTGGGTGACAAACCTTTGATGTCATTTTGGTGGTAGACATTACTATAAGTAAATACGGTATTGCAAAAGCGTACAACTAAACTAAAGCGAAACTTATAACAATAATAATCATGTAATAGAAATGAAAAAATAAGTTATGTATGTGAAACATTACTTTCATTCGATAGAAGATTATTTCGTAAAGATATAAAGCATCTCACAATGAACTTCATGAGTTGAGTATTTAAATAATAATTATCAGAGTTCATTAATTTTTTGGTGGCTTGCATAGGAGGTAATTGTGTTATGTTTGGTATTTGATTCTCTATTTTTTTGTAAAATTCGTCTCTAAAACTGGAAAAGTAAATGAAATTCGTCTTCAATTTGGTTTGATTCACACGTAGGGCAGAGTCTATTATCCCTATGGATTTGATCATATCTGCCAGTCTCGATCAATAATTTATGATTACCTATTCTAAGTTTTACTAATTCTTTCCTGTTATTTAGTTTTCTTGTAAGATCCAAATAGCAGGAAGGCGTATATTCTTCCTTAAAAGTATTATAGAATTCTAATTTCTTAGAGTTTTGAATAGTGTGTCCAGTGTGAAATATACTTTTGTTGCATAAGACTTACATAGTGTTTAATCTTAGCATCAGTTAAGAGAGTAGGGTCAAAATCAGGCAAATTATAATATTCAAACATCCTCATAACATTAGAGTAAAGACTATTTTTGTTGGTGGTATGAAGATAAGACAATAAGACAGCATGGAATAGCAAGACCTCCACAAGCCCTCAATTGACACATCTTTTGTTAATATGCGTGACTGTTGTGTCGAGGCACGCTGCTGTCAGACGTTTCAAGATTTCAGAGAGTTTGAATGATGATGTGATTTATTAAGAAGTAATTACTCTTTAAATTTTGCGTACATCGAACTAAACGTTGTCTCGCTCTCAGGGTCTTTTATTTTTCTGCCCCCAGGAGGGTTAAGGCAGGGGTACATGTGAATTTGAGTGAAATTTTAGGAGATTTAAAGAAAAGAAAGGAGAAAAAATTGTATTTGAAACAACATCAGACAGTTGACCCCCACGCAAGAGCACTCCAGGTTGTGAGGGGACTGTTTAAGTGTCCATGTACTAATTTTTAACTTCAAATTCTAATTTTAAAATCACACTAAATTTTCAATATTTCTTATTTCTCCAAATTTTACTACTTCTTTGAGAAAAACTATCTCCTCCCGAAAATCCTCTAAATCACCAAAATAATTCACAAAACACCGCAAAACATAGATATGTGAAATGAGCAGAGAGTTTTTGGATTGCTTGAAACGCTAATGAGATATTCGCATTAAACCCATATTAAACGGTGGAAAAAAACGGCTTTCGCGTGAACCCTCGCCTTAAGGCTACTGTAAACGCTAGGAGTTATCGGCCCGATTTGTCCCGAGCAAATTCACACGTGCACGCTGCGACTCGTCGGATCGATTTTCAGTTTGCTTTATTTGAATTGCAAAGATGAAAACCGGCCTGATTTCTAAAATCTGTTTCACTGCAACAGATTTTTAACTGCGAAATCATTTTCGTATCAAATCGTACCGTGTAAACAGGCCTTGAGTATACCGATAAAACTTGGCCTGATTTGTATAATCATCTTTACTTGCAAATTAATGAATAGAGCAAAGTAAGTCGGGCCGACAAATCGTAGCGCGCGCGTAAATTGACTTGTTCGAATGAGCCAATTAATCGGCTCTCCAACGAGAAAGCGTTTTTCAATACGAAAAGTACATTCTTTGCCTGCGTTGGATAACAAAGATCTTCCGCTCCAAGTTTTTTTTTCACTTTTCGAAGTCAATTCTTTAAGTGAATTAGCAAACAACAACTGTACAACACTACAACCTTGTTAAACTGTTTTATTATTTAAGTTAAAATGTTGCTATAAAAAAGGATGAAAGTCTGTTTCTTAAGATAATTTTTGCTTCTTTCGTAAAAACTCCTCAAGTCGTCTGTGCTGATAAAATTGGAACCTTTCACCAAAGAAGGAAATCTCAGGACAAAGACAACACAATCCTATGCTAACGGGGCCCTGAAAGATAATAAAAGGATAACAAACGATTTTATTTGTGTAGTTTTACACCATTTTCCACTGCTAATTTTATGTTTAACGTTTGGCACTATCCAACGTTAAAAATGTTCAACGAACACAACTGAAAATAGTATTTATGACGCTTATCCTGGAAGGGGGGAGGGGGTCTAATTGGAGAGAGGGTGGACTTGTCTATAATTAGAAAAATACGGAAGGAAGAAGGAAGAAGGATAGAAAAGAAGTACCGTATTTTCTCGATTAAACGCCGGCCTCGTATAAACGCCGGGTCAAAATTGCTAGTTTTTAAATAAACGCCGGGGGCGTTTGTTCGAGGTCCCGGCGTTTATTTGAGGTCAAGCTAACAAGTAAATATAGTCTGTTTGTCACAAATCTTGATTGCAACATAAACTATTCAATCCGTAATAATGAACCTTTGGGACATAATCACCTTTGGATACCCAGACACAGTTTTTCGGGGCAGAACGAAGAGAAAAATCGTCCCGCCTTGACAAACTGCCCCTTGGTCTCGAAGATCGGCAACAATAAATCAATCTGAAAAATTGGCAGAAAGTTACAGTCCGTTAATAAACGCCGGGCCCCGATTAAACGCCGGCTTCAAATAAACGCCGGGTTCACCAAGCCAAGTTTGAAATAAACGCCGGGGGCGTTTTATTGAGAAAATACGGTAAATAAGTAAATTTCTTGCTCAAGGTTGGCTTAATGGAGGATTTACGGTAACGGCGAAACTTTTACGTATTGCCAGCGGTCTTGGGTCTTCCGAATTTAAAAAGGGACTTTCTTGTTGCTTGAGCCGCCATTTTAAAATATAGCATTTCTCAAGTGCTTGTCTAATTGATAAAATTTATAAACCCATGTTTTTTCGGTATTTAAAAGGAAACATTTCGAAGTGCTCCTGCTGACGTATAAGAGAGCCGTCGTGAGTTAACAGATCAGTTTACTTATTTTTAGCGGAGCGGGCCGCGGCCCCCGCGGGCACTTCGGGAGCTGTGCGGCCCGCGCGCCGGCGCCGGCGTCGAGTCCCCCGTGAGTGGCAGGCCGTATAGGCGGCCTGTAGCGGCGACGGTGGCGCGACAGGGGTCGCGGTTCGCGCGGGCGGGATGCGGGGTAAAGGAAACACCCTCTGGAGGCCCTCCGAGCGCACCACGGCGGGGGGACCCACATTGTCCCGGGCGTTTCTTGGTGTGACCTGGTAGGGCCATGTCCTGAGCGGCCGCTCGCTCTTCTCTCTTACTTTCTTTGTTTCTGTCCGCGCTCTCGCTTACCGTTCTCTCTTGTACCTGTCTTGTCCCCTCTCTCTTTCTTTCTCTTTCTCTCTCCCTTCTCCTCCTGGTTCCTCTCTGTCTCTACAGCTTTAGTGTCGCCCTATACCGCCATACTAGACTGGCCGCTTTCACTAGATGTAGCTCCATAAGGGGGCTCCCGCGCTATCTATATATTACTTTAAAGGGGTTAGGTCACGGTATTTTTGGTGATTCTATTTATTTTCGTTAATTAAGAGCTTTAACATTAAATTGGCAGAGCAAAATTCTTTTATTGGCAAAATCACGGCCACATAACAAACAAGGATAATTTTCGAGCTTTGTAAATGACACTTTCAAACAAATTGAGATAAACTTGAAGAATGTCGGGCCGACGTTTTTCAAGTTTACCCGACCGCAATCAGTTTTAATCTTCTCGAATTTTGCCGATCCATGCCCCTTTTTGGCCTTTCTGTGTTCGTTTTGAGTTCTTCTACAGTTTTAAGCCGTTATTGTGATATTTCTATGAACAGTTCGTCGGTGCCGAAATTGCTTAAAATTGCGTAACATAGCCCCTTTAAGAGACACTGTGAGAGTTCAGACAAGCAAGACCTTTTCTTGAAATTACCTTGCCTAAAAACATTAGTCCTAGGCCGCCTTTCACTCCCCTTCACCCCACCCTCTACCCCCAGTGTATTGGCATGGTATGAAGAGGTCAAATACTTCAATGAAAAGATTCCTTACCTCCTCGTCCATTGGATAAACGACTTCGCTCTTGGAGGCCTCCACGTCAGCGTAGCTCTTCTTTTCTGCTGTGTACGGTGACACGCTTCTCGAGCGTCCTTCAGCGTCTTCTCGACATAAAATGTTGTCTCGAATATTCCATTCCCCTCTCGGCTCTTCCTCATCTGGGGATTCAACATCCGGGGATTCTGCACATGCTTCTAGCATGTACAGATCGTCTGTTGAAGTTGCGACAGAAATCATGAGAGGAACTTCCGGTGTGGGGTGTATTTCCGTTTCTGACGTCATTTCTGTATCTGACGCCACTTCTGTTCTCATGTTTTCTAACGCTGGAGTTTCTAACTCTGGATGTGCGTAACCGAGCAAGTCTGTCACTTCCTGTGACGTCACTCCTGGTGTAAATTCTCCAAGTGACGCAACTTCCGGTAAATCATGTGACCTAGATTGCATTTCCCCATTGGATGCTCTCGAAGTGTTATTAGCTTCGGACGCGCTGCATCCGTCCGCCATTCGTCGACCCCTCAAAAGCATTAACGCTTTTTTATGTTCCTCAAGCATGCTTTGCCTCGCTTTGTATTCAGCTCTCCTCTGCTGAATTTGAAGCTGCGTTTTAAGTTCATCAAGCTCTCTTTTCAAAGTCGTTGTCTCTTGACAAGCTTTGATGTGAAGTCTTTGTGTTTCACAGAGTCTTGTTTGATATTCTTTTACACTTAGATTACTTGATTTATTCGTTTCGCGTCTTTGTGTTAGTGTCTGGCAGTAAGTTAACGATCTGGTGGTGGTTTCTTCAGTTATTGCTATAAAAAAGGCAAAACAGTCATCAAAATAATGCAAGGATCACTTGTACAAACAGCAGCGAAGTGAAGCCATGGAATTAATAAGTCCAAAAAAACTTTAGCCCGAGAGCAGCTTCTCCGTCGTTAAATCCAGGAGAGAATACAAATTAACAAGGCAATTTTTCTGAATAAAATTGGCATAAATTTGCTTTGAATCATTTATGCAGTTTTTGTAACCCTTTTCAACTCTGTCTAATTCAGTATGACCATATGTTTTTATCTCTAACCAAGCTTTATTTTTCTTTTTTGTTTCTTGTTTGTTTTAGTCATTAGTAGTCCTTTTCCATATGTTTCTGTTCGGGAGGAAGAAAGAGAATACTACTTCCACCTCTTAAACATCTAATCTTTTTTACCCTTGTTGATTGAAAGTGATAACGGCTTGTGGGAGGGGCCCCTCTTGCGCATCGCCGGGCTCGTCTGGAGGATACTCTACTTTCGTGTGCTTTTGTTTGAATCCTCTCTCTCTCCCAAAAGCTGAGCTCTTTGACGTCACGCATACATTAGCTCAAGATGGCGTTCAGTTGTCGAGTTTTGGGAAAGATTTCGTAGGGTTATAGCTCCTTAGAGGCTGAAACTTGCAAATAACTTCGTTGTATAAAGTTTTATTGGCGAGAGAAAATAAAGGCCACTGCAGTGAACTTCTCCTTTAGTGGAACAAAAATGTGGATTAAAGACACTAGTTCTATTTTGGTTACTCTCTCTTGCCCAGAAATACTGAATGCAAATTTTTGGAGTTTACTCAAATGAACATGACATTTTCAGGGAATTTGAATAAAAAATTATTAACGCAGTTTCTTTTCTTTTGTTGTCGTGTTTTTGTTTTATCAAAGATCAAAGGATAGACTACCAAGGACATACCTGTGAGCTCAGTAGCTAACTGCCTCGGGACTGGAATTTCCTTGGCGATAATTCTCTTCAGCTGCTGGATTTCATCATGATATCGCTTTATAATCGTGTCTTTTGGATCTTCGTTGACCTTTGGTTTGTTCTTGATGTCTTTTGCACGCTTTGCGTATCTAAGCGTGCTAAGTGTTTCTTCGTAATTATTCTCCCCAGGACTTATACAAGCCACCATTAACGTTTTGGAATTTCCTCCTAAGGAATCTTGCAATAGCCTCGTGAGTTTTGAGTCCCGATACGGTATGTGCTTCGATTTGCCATCAACTAAAGCAGAAATGACATTTCCGAGGACAGATAACGATAAATTGATCTTAGTGGATTCTTTAAATCGTTCGCCAGTGCAGCCAGATTTGCTTTGACGTTCACTTCCAGCGAGATCGACCAAATTGAGTTTTCCTGTTCTGTAAACCTCACTTTCGCCTGGGCTTGAGCGAACGCACGCCTCAAGATCAACAGTGAAGATCGAATGTGATCGCGATGAGTCTGTATTGAGCGCAGTCGCGCCAACGGATCGATTTTTTCCTCCAGACTCAAAAATCTCCTGCATATCCGCATAGCTATCTACAGTTATACTAGACAGACCTTTGACATAAATGCCTTTGTCTGGGTGTTCTTTGATTTCAGGCTTGTATCTGCAATCCTTCACAAGCAGATCTCTGATTTCCTCGTTGTATATTTCAAGGTAAGAAACCCGCAGCAGATATTTCGAGTGTTGATCCAAGCTTCGATGGCGAATGGCGCTTAAGATATGTTCGCAGCATCGTGGAATGATGCCATTTTGAGCGGAAGGACTTTTAATGCCTTCCATCGTAAACGTCTTTCCACACGATGTTTGACCGTACGCAAATACTGTGCCATTGTAACCTTCAATAACGCCTTTCACAATCGGACGAACAATTTCAGAGTAGATTTTCTCCGTGCTGCTTGAAATCCCATAAACTCCATCGAAAGTAAAAGTCTTGGATAGCCTGGGGTCGTCCCCAGGCCTTTTTATGCTACACTGATGTAATGAAGAATTTGTTTCTATGACAAACCGTGTCTTCATTTCCCGCTCTTTTTCATTCAATGGTCGACAACGAACAATGACCTTGACGCTCTCGCTCATTCTGGGCCACGCGGCGGGAGGGTTGGGAAATTCTTGACAATGTACCCCTCCGACGAAGACCACTTGTGGATGCTCTTACAAGACTTAGCACGGCTTCAAACGTGTAAGTATTATTGGTTGCAATTCCATTTTCTTGCTTTGAGTTTGTAAGATGTAAAGACCTAAATAAAGAGAAGAATAACCGAGTTACGCCCTATCTTACGTTTAACTTAAAGGGTAAAAGAGATCAGGACACACTCATTTTGGCAATTTTTGCCTTTTAACGACGAGATCCAATCTTAAAAATGACAATGAAATATTCAGAATCTTATGACAAAGTACCAGCCATAAAACAAGCATAGAGAGAATTTCTGAGCATTGCACAACACTGATTTAGTCTTTAATTTTTTATTGCCTTCAACCGTTATGCTTTTCGTAACTCCTTCAATTTCTCTCTACGGCTTATTCGCCTTTCATTAAAGTTAATATTTTTTTCGTTCTACAATTTTAAATCCTCGATGCATTCGATTATTAAATCAGCTTGCATGTTGCAAAATTACGACAAACCGCCGTAAGAAAAAAAGATTGCGGCTGTACAATTTACCATAAAGCCTTGCGAACCTAACGCAGCCAAAAATAGAACCATGGAAAGCCATATTTTATCCAAAATTTGTTGCTGTACTAACAGCATTGCATGTGCTAAGTTTGAAGTTTTTAGAACTTTTATTTCTGTTTCCATGAGCGTTTTAAAGTTTTCGTGCGCTAGGAATTATGGGTAAATATACCAGTCGCCATCTTTTTGCAGTCGTAATGCGCAAGCTCCGGGTGGTGGTGTACGTTTGTGATGCTCACATCATAATATCCTTCGTTTTTTTGTTCAGAAACAAATGGTGGACCAATCAGCCCTGTGATTGTTTACCTAGCTACTCTTTAAAATCCTTCAAGCTAAAAAGCTAGTAATCTATAAGAAAACCGCAAACTTCTATTTCGAAGTGTAATACAAGGCATAGGCAAACTCAAAGATCTATACATTCGAAAAGCGTCTGGTTTCTTTTGCACACACTTAGTAAGACTTATTCTCTAAAGAGGACTTCAGTTGAAACTCTTTAATAAGAACGTTGAAATGCCCGTATTAGGGAGGTGTCCCTATTTGAGTTTGTATAAATTTTGGTTTCTCATCCGTAAGGAGTAGTTCGAATGTGTAGCGTTTTCATCTGAAATGCGTTACAAGCGTCCATTGCTTTACTCGGAAAGCACAAAATAAACCAATTTTAACCCAGGGTAGAAATATCAATTCTATTCAATGTACCTTCTTTTGGACATATTAATATACTGATCGTTCATGAGAATAAAGGAAGTAAAAACAAAAATTAAATCCGTTGCTTAAAAATAAATATATTCAAGTAACAAGTCTCTTATGTTTATATCAGCAAACTATAGGTATAAACTGCCTGTCAAATTTACTGGAAGTCGTTGCACACAAACATTAGGCCGATTTTGATACATTAAAATTCTAACTTGTTTTAAAGGGGGAGAAGAATAGAACAAGAGGAATCACATCAGGTGTAGAGATTAAAAAAAGACTCTCTTACGTTTTATGTTTTATTCATCTAAACTTTGGTGCTAAGCTCGAATTTTGATATATCGAAATTGGTCTATTGACCGCGCACTTCCAAACTGTTTTGATGCCGTTTGATATCAATTCTCTTTCCGGTAAGTAATTCAATAGGTCTTATCACGGTTTTCGACGCCATTTTGACGAGTAGGCAAAGTGGGTAGAAATTACAGTGTTTGTATGGGAATCCGACGGCAAATATCTTTTACAAAAATTAAGCTCTGGACAACTTATGAATTGTAAAGTTAAGATACTAGGCAAAAATTTTTATTTGCCGACTTTGAAGGATTTAGCTGAGCTAGAAAGCGTTCAGTTACGTTTTTAATTTCCCATACATTTGTCTATATTTTTTCCGCATGATTGACGCGGTTCGCGGGAAAAAGACCGCGATATTAAAGGTCTATTGCTGTCACGTGATATAAATGTTTTGTTCTACCTCGTGGTTGAGTGAAATTGCCATACACACGTTGAAACGAAAAGACATTGGGTTTGGAAAACAAGTTAACACAGTTTTGTATGTTTGTGTTTTTTTCCGTGACTTATAAGGAAGTAAAAAACCACATTGTTTTTATATATGTGTGTGTGTGAGGTCTTATAATGAACAAGTTCTTCAGCGAAGCGAACTTTCCATCAGCTGATTTCCTTGTGTGTATCTGTTTAAAACAAATAAACTTGTGGCTTAGGTGAAGAACAATTCATTTTCAATGAAAAACAAATCCAAGCGTAACTGATCCAAGACGCAGGTACCAGCAAGGCGCGAAAACAGCAGTGAATGAAGATAGCGACTTTTGAGTGTTTTTTACGTGCTTTATCTTTAAATATACGTAATTCCCGCTGAAATTTTTATTTGACTCTTTTATATCCTTATTGTTTTGGATTGGGTGAGTTAAAAGAGCAGTGTCAAATCAAAAAATACAAACGTTTCGACAATCTATACACTTGAATTCAATTGAATTCAATTGTGTACTTTTAAGTCTGAAGCGCTGTTTTGCGACAAATTTCTTTGGCAGTCTCAGTGAAGTATATAGCGTACCATTATCCCTACAGAAAGACAGTTCTGAGATTGAAACCGATCTTGTACTTAGTATTGCAGACGAAAAGACGACTTGCGTGATAGTTGCCCTCACCGAGATAAACAAAAAACAAATCCCCCACAGCGGAGCAGTATAGCTAAACAATGCAAAACTGTGAATCAAAATATTTTGTGAGTTGTAAGTAGTAAAACAAATAATAAAACATGTCAAGATTTGGATTTTGCTTACAATACCCTGGAGTGGGCCCCTGGTGATATCATATTCTTGATATCCACTGGGAGTTAGGTACCGGCCGTGAAATACCTGCTTATATTTACAAGTATATGTTTTGCTTTTTCTTAGACAAATCTCAGCTAAAAATACATTTAGAGTTCAATCATGGAGTGTGTTTTGTAAGGGAAGTGTATATACCATCTCTTAAATCTGATATAAACTAGCAGTTGTTAGAATTCCCGAATTTGAGCGAAGAAGCGACCGTGAAATGCGAAGGATTTCTGCTCTGCGTGCTGGATTAAAAACAGTGTAAAATGTCTGATTGAAGGCTTGAATTCTAATACCTACCTTTTTTCCTGCAAGCTTGCCAGAGAATCCAGACATTTCAGTAAGCATTCAATCTACAACGGCCATTATCACCTTATTACTAGAGTGACAAGGCAGAGATATCGTACGATCGACTCCCCGGGAAGACTTACGAAAATCAAATATTCAAAACGTCTATGGCTGAGTAGGTTTAGTTGATCTTAACGTTAAATTCTTGAACACTTAAACAAAGTGATCAAGTGAACACGCTCAGTGAATGTGTCATGTTCTGGAACGCTAGACTTGGCTATCAATGGCCCGTAAACAAACAAACATCGCCTTAAAGATAAACCGAGTTCAAAACGGCTAAAAATTGCTTCCAGTTTGGCCAACAAAGCTGAATAGATGGAAAAACTTTTTTGTTAAAAATTGACAGAGACGAAAAGATAAATAAAAAAGGAAACTAAAGTCAATAAATATTTCCCGGGTAAGTGTCTCTTCTTCATCTTGAAAGTGAGTGATATCAAGAGCCCTGGTGATAAAAGGTCTCTAATGGCAGTTGATATCGAAATTTATTCAACATTTCCAAACCTGCCAGCTTACGCAAAAGGAAATTAAAAACTTAAAATATTTTTGTAAGTGTAGATTTTTAGAACTAAGAGCGTTAATCGAGTTAACTTCATATCTCGTTACCGTTTGTTGGTTTCTATGTCGGTCACGCGTCTGTGACCACGCCCCCTGACGTCACTAGTAAGTGAACAATGATGTAATTATTTCACGGCTGATAGTCACCATTCTTGAGCGATGAAGTCTTTTCTGCTACGCGTCCAAGGACCCTTGAACACGGAGCTCCGGGTTAGAAAACTAGTCCCTTTTTTCCAATTTCAATTTCTGTCTTGAACTTGGAAGATGTTTACGACTTTGGGCCCCAATGAATTGGCGATTTCATCAAATTTTGCATTCTTTTCGATGGGAAATTTACGGGTCTTCGAAATTTCTATTTCTATTTTGAGAGTTTACATCTAACACGATTTAATTTTTGGCAGGATGGTAACTTGATCCTTTCAGTAGCTGCTTTGATTCGTTTTCTATCTTTTCGGCAAGATGCGTTCATTTTTAAGATCTTTGATATGGGGTATTTACTCGAAATATGCACGCATTACTTGTACTCCATATTTTGAGAGTTTAAACAGAGGTGCAACGGAACATGGAAAACCGACAGCGAAGACAAATCCATTTAGTGGAAGGGAGGAGGATTTGAATCCGGGACCTCCGGATTACAAGTCCAGCCGCCTTACCACTAGGCCATACCGCGTCCTGTTTCCTCGAGAGAGTGCCGCTTACGATAGATTACGTAGCTGGACTGAAAAGCGCTTTTAAATGTTAACCCTGACGTCGAAAACCCTAAAGAGACTGGGAACGAATACGCCCGATTACGCCTGTTGTAAACACAAGATGGCCGCAGCCACCGGCCGCGGCATTTATTGATTCTTCTCTGGATCTCCGGCTCGCCACTAACTGTTTAGATGTGTTTTAATAGTAGAACTAAAATTGCCTCGGCAATTTTCTCGAAAATGAATTATAACTGATTCGTATCAAACTTTGCCTACTGTCATCGTTGCATTTTTGGAAAACAAAAGCGCTTTTGTTTTTGAGATTCCTTTGTTTTTTCGGTTATTGCGTTCGGCCTCGGTTCGGATGTGCTCGGCACATTCTCGTCAACGACATTTGATTACTCTGTAAGGGCTAGAAGGGGAAATAATGCCAAACACAAACGACGGTCACAGGGGGTGGGAGGGTCAATGCATTGTCTTACAGGCCAAAGCGCGACGATCTTTTCGGCGGCAAACGGTCCGTTTCAAGTGAAAAAGCTTTTAATGTTGACATGAAACTTTTTTTATATCTATAGGTATAAAAAAAAACCTTATCTGCGTTTTCGGGGTAAAAAAATCGTGAGCCGGCTCGAGTGTATTCACTACGTTTTCCGGGATTCCATTTTAACATTTTTAGCTTTTTCACTTTTAACGGACTGCCGAAAAACTCCTTGAGTTTTGGTCCAGGGGAAAAGTTTTTCTCGACTTTTCGCTCCCGGAATACTTATTGAATACATTCGAGCTCATGGCTAAACAACATGGCTACATAATTTAGTTTTTCAGTGCGACTGCAATATGCTTTATTTTAACAGTTTTGAAAGAAACGCAGTTTCGATCGGACTAAAATGAAATTGATTTTTGTGATTGACTAGGTAAAGGCTTTAAAATTCCAGCAAATTCGAATTCGAATTTTTGCACGTACATCGCACGTACAATCCGAATTCAAATAAAGTTTATGTTTATGTTTTTTTTTTCATGATGGTCGCTTTTTGCCGAGACACCTTCTTAAAAATATTGTTTATCGAGCCCTCATCCTGTTAGTATGTGTAGAAGATTGATTTTTCTGTTAAGGGTTCTCAATAGTACCCCCTCCTTCCCCAAGAAGCATTTTTTGGCAGGGGCTGCGCCGTTCAACGCCATTTATTTGCGAGGTTAAACACAATTCATTTGCGGGAACAAAAAGCTGCAAATTGCAGCACGGCTCTTTCTCGATACATCAACAATAACCTCTTTGTATTGATTCTATCTTTATTCAAACAGTTCAAGACAAAATTAAAAAAAAAAACTTAAAACTTGCGATTTATTTGTCTTTAAAAACAGTCCGCCGCCTTGAAGTAGTAAGCTCACTGTGTATTTACACTGACCCTGGCCTAAACATGTTTTATCCGTAAGAGAGTGATTTATGAAAATAGTATTGAATTGTTTTTTCTTTTATTTTACTTGAATTCGTACCTTCCTCTACTTTACTCTACCCTTTTTCTTTAACTTTTAAAGGCATGGAACCTTCAGCTCGGGCACGTACAGTGCAAGTGAACGAACTATTACATGATAACCAAAACTTTTCAGCTCGATGGGTTATACAAATTTTCTTACGTACGGGGCTCCGTACGACATAGTTGTGGAAATTATTGTATTACAAGGTCTATACTAGTTTTAAAACAAAAATGGATTAAACGGTTAACTTCTTGAGTTTAACTGTTTGCCTCTTTCCATTGATGAAAGGAAAGAGTTAGACTCGGCTTTCTTCTCGCAAAACTACTTTTTTAATGAATGTCAATGATTTACACTTGCATTAGTTGCATCAGTTCCTGCGGTTAAACTCCTTTGAGGACCAACACCTGGTGCAGCGCCTAGAAAACTGAAAAGTAAATATACGCTTTCTTAGTAGCTGGTCAGTACTAGCTAGGACTAAAAAAGTTTCGTTAGTATTAGCAGTTACTAAGTGTTAACAGAAAATTTTCCGTAAGTTTGCTAAGAAACAACGCGTCTCAGATGACCAGAGTTGTGGTATAGCATGCGAGCATCCTCACATCTGGGGCCTTCGCGACCGGCGAAGACGCGTGTTGGCGAGGAAAGCTGCTTGATGACCCCCAAAAATTACTATATAAGGAAGACTACTTCGATTTGTGTGTTTTTGCACTGATCAATTAATCGCGAAACGTTCAACACAGTTTCCTACCCATACCGCTGTCCTGTAGCAGTAGCAGGCATCTGCACGTTGAGACTAGTGTTCATCCCCGCCACACACACGTGACCTTTCAGGAAATTCTGGTGATAGTGGATTTCTGAAACAAAAGTAATATAGAGTAATATTGGTGTCGCCAACATTCTGGCTGTATGTGTCATTGTTAACTGATGATTGCATTTTCACTATATCTAATATCAAATCGTACTCTGTACGATTTGAAATCCGTCGCCCGTTTTTTTTTTAAGACAGGTACAAAACAAATGAACAAAGCCACCTTTTCAGGTCTAACGTTTCATCAATTTCACAGTTTTAAAAAATTACGTAAGCTAATCAACTTGCACCACTTGCGATAAAGCGCGTTATGGCAATTAATCGGAGGGTTTTAAAACAAATGAACCCTTTTCTGGGTTGCTGGTATATTAAAGGATAATGCCCTTGGCTGAAAGATTGTCCTCAAATTTTCACAGTTACGCTCGAAGCTTCGCTTCTCGTCAAACTGTTCATTTTTCAGACAATCTTTCAGCGTCGGGCATTATCCTCCAAAATACCAGCCTGAAGGGGTCTATTTCAGTTACTACCATAGCGGAAGAGCTGTACTAGGCAACAAAACGGACACTTGGTACAAACTCGTTTATGCCGGATGGTAAAAGAAGGCGACGGTCTCCGAAACAAAGCGACTTTAACCCGTCAAGTTTAAATTTTCTTTGTTTTTGATGTCCCAGTGCGTAGCTTGCCATTTTGTATCAAGTCACCACGTTTTGATGCAAAAGGCCTATCAGCTTACCAACATGTCCACGCTGCTCATGTAAATGTCTCTGTACCAACTCAGCATCCGAAGGATCCATCACAAAGCTGCTGCTGTAATTGCCAACAGTCGAGTCGCTTGCTATCGGAAGAGCTGTTATTTCATTTCTTATGGCCAGTTGACCGATCTCAGCTGAAAGAGCGACAGAAAGAAAGTATTTTTTCCTTTATACATTCTCCTAGGCCATTTACAATAAATATGATTAATTTTAAACCAATTTGAAAAATAATGACAAGTTTTCCGGGCAGTCCTTTGTAAAGGCTGTGCAACTTTAAATAACAAAGTAATTTGGGTGTAAAGAGTGCCACGCCGATCTCTGTTTGAAGGTCTCACGGCAAATATATCAAACGTTTTTTCTTTCTTGAGAGGGGGGAAACTTGAGCGTGCAAAGAGAACTTTTTTCAAAGTTTAAGCTTGACGCGAGGTAACTTTCTCTGCCTGACACATGATCTCTTGAAAATATTAGCCCGTGATGCGAAGATTCTAGGGCTAATATGAGGGGAAACTATCAGAACGATAGTTCCAAGACAAAAACGCCGGACTCTCATATTTTATTGTTCACCACTAAATTTTCTTCCACGCGTCCATTCAAAAACAAGCATCTTGAATCATTTTTTGATACCTTCTAGGATAAAAGACTTAATTGAAAGGCGAAAATACAGTTGACTATGATAATAAGCGAAATTAAACTACGACGTTTCGAAGTCATCTTGACTACATTGTCAAATAGAGAGATAACGATTGTAGTTTAAATACAATGAAAGGTGAAAGAGTTTGTCATTCGTGTTCAAAGTGTCACTGAGTACTACTGAATTTATCTGTAGTTAATTAATACAATTAATACTTTCGCACGTATTGAGTCCGATTGCGTGTTACGTTTAGGTCTTCGCTCACGAATTAGGAGCATTTCGTAAACTAAACAACCAGTTTTCCTTGGCACTTCTTTGTCACGGTTAAATTTTTTGTTAGATCAGAAGTCGCGACACGGTGGACTGTTTTTATGTGTTTGCCAATAACAGAGGTTTTATTCTCCTCCACGCGTTGGATGAAGATGTCTGCACTGTCAGCATCACACCGATCACATTTGAAGACCGTAAAGGTGAATCACCAATGCAGGTTTCTCCTCTTGCAGCTTCACCTTGCTGCTGATCTTAGCACTCGCGTATGCTGGTTTTAATTCAGTTCCAACTTTCTTCAATAGAGATTCAGTTGTTTAGGTACTGCGTCAGCGGATTTATGATTTTTTTTGTGTGTGTTTAAACTCAAAACTACAACTGTTATCTCTCCACTTGCTAATAAAGTCAAGTTGACTTCGAAACGTCTTAGATGAAATAAATGTAGTGAATTTATTGGAGCTTTTTCTGTCTCCAGGCCTGCTTGTTTAAAAAAAAACTAAAAAATTTAACTTTCGTTAAGAACTAACAATAAAAAATATATAAAAATCAGTTCGCCCTTTCTTACAGGGTGTGATAACCGTTATAAAACCACTTAACTCACGAACCTTCTATTTCTGGATTCGGTTCATAAATGCCACCTGCCGTTGAATCGGCAAGAGCCACAAAATCGTTGCTGTCAATAACAACTGCCTCCGATCCCCATTTGTGAACCAAACGCAGTTTGACCACTGTTCCAGATTTTGCGAAGCTTCGCAATTTTAAGTGGGATTGGGTAATTTTCGTTTGTTTCAAGTCAATCAAATCTGTTCCTAATTCCTTTTCCAGATAGCTCAAAGCCGCCTTGACGTCCCCCTTCTGAGTTGCATACAGGGTAACGCGAAGGTTTTCTGAGTCATCTTGTTCTCTTTTGACCGCTACGGAACGTGAAGTGATTGAAACTGTGTCGATAGCTTCGCTACAGAATGCTGGGAGCTGGATTAGTGATTCATATGCTCCAATGGTGCGAATGTGTCCGTTAATATGAACATGTGCAGCTGCTTCAAGATGCATGTCATCTTCAGACTCTTTGCTGATCCAGAACAGCTGAGAAAACGTTTCCTTTGACTTGTTGTACTTCAATTCATCATTGCCCTGAGTGTTGGATGAATTAGTTGGGTCATTCAGTTCAAATCTCAGAAGTAATGATGGATCAAATTTGGCAAACTTTAACAGACTCAATGCAACGTTGTGGAAATCACGCAGGAAGTGCCCTTCGAAAGCGCTGGGATTTGACAGAATGTCTCTGATTGCTACGGAGAAAACGTGTAATCTTTTGTACAATCGTTGCGCTTCAAAACCTTGGAAAAACTTTTCTAGGAACTGCAACATGACAATAATGGTAGCAGATCCTCCCCATTCACGTATCTCGTCTTCTGTGGATCGGCTGTCATTGTTTTCGAGACACAAAATTTCAAGGATCTTACAGACTTCACTCAAAAGCTTAAATATGCTTTTGTTCTTTGCAGCCTCTTGCAGATCTGAAGTGATTTTAGTGAGGATTTTTTCATCAGACACTCCTCTCAGTCCATTTTGAACTTGTGGAATTCTCTCATCTCGGAAGATTTCTTTGATAGCCTGGACTAGTTGAGGAACAACCATAAGGAAACTTTCTGTAATCAAATCTTCAGGAGAGCAGCACATCTGCCTGTATTTATCGGCAACGTATTTGGAAATTTGTTTGTGGATCTCAAGAAGACTTGCACAGTTTTCTGTTGAAGTGGCTAAGTCCAAATCCTCTTTGGAGGTTGCTATCTCGATGCAACAGTCTCTCAACACTGAGTTGCAGAGCTTTTTTATTTCTGAGCCCAAGTACTCCATCATGTTGGGATCTTTGTGCTGCAAACCCACAATCGTCACCGCCAATTCTCTCAAGTGTTCAATGTGCATTTGTCCTCTCTCTTTCACTCTGTAGTCTAAGAACACGATAATTTGAAAAGGGATCATTTCAAATTGATTCAAGAAAAGCAAAAACTAAGTATGCCAAGATTTTTCTTATAGGACGCTACTACACAAGACAGGCTAGCGGGTAAAATTATACAGTTGTTGCAACACCTTATATCACAACAGTTTGTATAGATGTAAATAGATGTAATCCCCTTTGTATAGAATTTTTTCTAAAAAAAATTACGTTCTGCAATTTGAATGGTGTTTTACAGTGACGGCAACCCGACCTATAACAGGGACTGCTAACGTTTTTAGTGGTGATGGCGCAGTGGTAAAAGCGCTCGCCTCTGACAATATGGCCCGGGTTCGATCCTCCAGACCCGCCCGGCCGGCGTCATATGTGGGTTGAGCTTATGTCGGTTCTCGTCCTTACTCCGAGGGCTTTTTTCCGGGTTCTCCGTTTTTCTCCCTCCACAAAAACCAGCACCTCTAAATTCCAATTCGATCGGGAATCCGAGGGCCACAGGTTAGTTGGTTGTAAGACTATTAAGTGCGACCCTCGTTAATTAACATCAATTTATTAATTTATTTGCTTTTTGTTTACTTTTCATTAATCTAGTGGCAACCGCACAAACAAAACAGTAGCATTCATTTTTTTTTGTAATTCTTGCATCCACAGCTGATTTCATGCCGTTACAACGTACTAAAAGCAATTGTGTGGATTTCTATTTTGCATTTAAGGCTTATAATTTATTGAAAAAAGCTATTTATTAACGAAATTTGCTTTGTCAAAATGGTTGAGCTAATAATAAACAAAAGCTGCTTCGTTGTTAACTGTTTCTCGCAACGGCTTGCGAGCCTTATCGTCCAAAACTCCTTTTTCTCAACAACAAAAACAATCCAATAAGTAAATTTTGCTTATTTACCCACGTAACATAGAAGGGACATAGAAGAGCTTAGGACCCCATTAAACCGTGTACGTGCATCCAAGATCGAATCGGAATCCATAGATTTCAGCGGCTGAAGTTTTACTGAAATAGCAGGCGTCCGATTGACCCGTTTATACATAATGGGTCTGGTCACATCTTCGCCGAACCACAGTTAAACTCTGGTTAGTCTCAAGTTACATGACGTCATACTAAACTGTAGTTAGTGCTTCCAGTCGATGGTCACACCAACGCAGTTAACTATAGTTAGTTCTGATTAACCTTTGGATGACTTCAGAATTAAAAGTAGTTCGTGACAGCCCTTATTGTTGATCCGTTAAATGTAAACATGGTTGACCAGCGAAACCTGTGTCTAGTTATCCTTCTTATTTCATACTTTCCTGCAGCGAGCTGTCGTAAAAAATTAAGACATATTAGGTGAAACTATTTACGGATGCTAGACGCAGAAGAATTCAAACTTTGTTGGTGCTTACAATGGCTATATCCGCCATAAATTTTACATTGTTATATATGGAAATTTTGATTGCTGTTTCCCTTTTGTAGGATACCCTGCCTCGTATTGTCTCCATAAACGGGCTCTTGTGCCTAGTTTGGTATTAGGGTAGCCTATTGTCTGTAAAATGTGAGACACTCTGGGCGAGGGTCTAATGTGTTTCGCCCTTCCATAAACAGTAGTGCCGCTCTTTTATCCATCTTTCATGAATGTGACATTCATAATATTTTCGAAATAGCTGGATGATTTTGGAAAGCCAATAACAGTGAAGCAATGTTTTTCAAAAAGTTACTACCCACCACGAAAATCACAAAAATGATTGCAACTATGTTGTTTGTGCGGTTCCCTTTAAATAGATAGATCAATCAATCAATCCTTACTTTATGAGAAGTGTTTTCGGCTTCTCTATAAAAGTACAGCTTACCTTCAGGTTTCAACCCTATCAGGGCTTTTCTGAGCATGGCAAAATCCTCTGTATTCGCCTGATTTTCCCGCCAGCGTAGCAAGATCATCTCCAATTGTTCCGCCTCGCTCTGCCAACAGTTTAAGACTTGATTCATCGTTTCTTCAGTCAACTCAAGTTTTAGCGTCACGGGTTTAAGGTTGAAAATGGCTTTTTCGACCCCTAAAAGGCGTCTGATATAGCCACACAGATCTGCAAAAGAAATTGCATGCTATGTTATAAGAAAGTAGTTTTGTTTTTCCTTTTGCAACTTTTGTTTGTAACTGTCGATTTTGAATATTTGTAAGGTTGCGTCATTTAGTTGAAGTACCCTAAAAAAGCATTAAGCCAAGGCTAACATGAAAAAAAAAACTCGAGTCTAATAGGGCGCATCTTATTTTATTGACATGAAATATTCTAGATCGTTTGTCACTGCTCAACACCGCGTCAAGTACAATTCTATTTCTTGTCTTGTTATGGCAAAGTTAAAAAACTTAAACTCACCCAACTGACAGAAGTAATCTTCGCGAATGCTTTCACGCTGCCCTTGAACAGCAATCCTTCCACAAAGGACTTTGGCATCAGAAATAGAACCCTGCAATTGCAGCTTGATAACATGTCCGGTGCTCCACCAAACGGAAGAGTCGACGGCAAATGTAACACATTCTTGATGTTTGTTGGTCAGTTCATAGTCTTCCCCTAGTTTAATTGAGACCGTTAAGCTTTCCTCATTGTAGACATAATTTCTTTCCTGTCCAGTGTTGCAACTAAGTTCTTCAAACCCACTACTTCTGAGTTGCATTATAGCGGAATGATCGCATTCCCTGTGCAATTCTTCTTGGTAGATGTCATGGCTCAAGAACACGACAGCGAGCTCGTCAAAAGGTGAATGCTGGTGATTGCTTTTGAAAAGCACCGACATCGTATATTTGAAGGGTAAGAAGTTTAACCGAGTTAAAACTTCTTTGAACTGAATCCATGTTGACTGTGGCAATCTTAACAGCACTGCAATCAGTGAAAATTGAGTGATTTTCACTTCCAGCTCTTCCTTTTCCAAGTCGAACTTTGTGTTATGAGTTATATCCTCCCAAAAGATTCTTCCTTTGGTTGTTGGTGTGCCATGCAAAACAAATAAATTAGCAGTGGATCTTTCTTTTCCTTTGTCTAATGCAACTTTCAGTGTGACGCGTTTTCTAAATGTTGCACCGTTTGGCTGACAATTGATCATGGGTGTATCAAATATGACATCGTTTTCAAGTCCACGTTGAACTAACAGACCACAGTATTCGTGAGGTTCTTCTAACTTAAGTTTAATGATCACAGAATCGTCCACAGCTCCAGGAGGACATGTGAGTGTGACGCCATTCATACTCACTGATCCACCTTCACTGGTCACAACGTCAGAGGATTCGGCAACCTGGACTTCTCCCACTGATGATTCTTAAAAAGAAAAATAAACAGCAAATTGATATTTTACCCCCGAACTGGTTATCTTTAAACTCAACAACAGTTACTATACTATATATCGTAATACAAACATAAAATATTCACAAGAGTACTACAATAGCTAATGATATAGAAAAATTATCTTAACCAAAAAATTCAACACTAAGTCTATGAAAACAAATACAATATACAAACGATAAACCACTTACGTACGAATTCGAAAGTTGAAATTAAAAAGGAAAACAAAACAGAACAGAACAAAAAACACTGATAACAAAACAAAAACCCATTCCAGCGCAGCCCAAATGAAGTAAAGAGATGTAAACATACGATACTTGCAAGCATATTGGTTGGAGTCTGGATACTTGTGAAAATAATAAATTCAAAAGGATGAACAACGCTTTCAGAACAAAAATGCCTAAGTCAATTCAATCAGTGTGCTCCTATTTACTTCTGGATTAATAAATCAGTGTTTGTTTGTTTGATTGATTTTAAACAACAGTTGGTGTTTATATTTAGTCTATTTTTGTTTCTGAGGCATTGTAAGGCTGTTCTACTGCTTAGGTTAGTTTGCGAAGAAAGGTTGCATTAAAAATATTGTCCGTAACAAACTCCATAACGGCACCAGCAGCAGCAATATGCTACAACATAGAAACAACTATGCCAACTATTTGTACAACTCTTCTTTCAAACTCTTTGAAAGTAACCTTGATTCTCTAAAGCTTGCTGTTGTCTGCAAATTTCATCTATCCTTTTCTATAAATCGTCAGCTTCCTCGGTTTGTTTATCTATTGATCCTGTTGTTTCGTGCGTCTTTGTTCGTTTTACCTGGTGGTGCCTGTCTGATGAGTTCATCCAACTTTGCACTTATCTCGGCATTCGTTTGTTCTTGCATAGCCAGGAGACGATCTTTTAAAGCTTGATTTTCCTGTATAAAAGCTACTCGTTCTTCTTGAACTTGCTTCATGCTTGCTACCATCATGTTATTCAGTTGAGCTTGCTGTGCTTTTAGCTCGCTATTCATTTGCTCAGTGAATCGTTCCTGCTCCTCGCGTAGATTTCTGAGCAACATTTTCATCTGGAAATTCAAAGGACAAAACTGAAATATATATACTATGTGGTAATGATCAGTAGCACAAGCTGATTCATTCCCTCTTTTACCAAATGATATTTTTAACTGTTATTTTTAGACAATCAAAGTGTAACAGACTACGAAGACACATGTAGTTCTTCTACACAGCCATGTTAATGTGGCCTGGTTACTTCTGTAACCAGGCGTGCGTTTCTCAAAAGTCCCGAAAACTGTCCCGTAAAGCTCCCGAAAAGTCTTTTTCGTGTTTTTTAAAACGCCCGAGAGTTTCAAGCCAGAGAACATTACACCATTTTTCCCGTAAACTTTACGGAACTCTTGAGCTCCCGAACACACTTCTCGGGACTTATTTTGTCGCTATAAAATTGCTTCTCCGAAGAACCTTTTTTGAAAACAAAGGGCGGCGAAGGGCTTATATGAAAAGGATTACATGCAATAAAGTATGTGGGAGAGAAAGACATCTGGCAGAATTCGGTTGTTTAATTGACAAATTTCAAAACAAACTCCGGCGCGCCAAAAAGAACTTTCACGAGCTTTCACTTCGGGAAGAGAACGTAGCGCGTTTTAACGTGATGGCCGCCTTTTTCCTCCTGAAATTGTTAACAGAAACTTCCCAAATTCATTCGGTGTATGTACAGCAAGTTTGCTAAAGTACTGAGCGACAATGGTAGAGAAGAATTGGACCAAAAAAAACTTAATTCAACAAAAATGCAAGGCACAAAAACAAGACAATGGAAGTTTATAGCTGGGGCTTCGTAAATTACAACCCGGAAATAAACAAATTTAAACAAACAAAAATGCTTTAAGTAAACATTTACATCAAGCTAACTTTACATTAATGAATAAACAAATTTAAACAAACAAAAATGCTTTTAGTAAACATTTACATCAAGCTATTAAGTATCCCAGAGGTGAATCAGTGTTAAAAATCGCCAGAGATAAAACTTTGCAGACGATTCATCGAAAAAGTTTTGAATCTGATGCGTACGTGACGGTTTCAATTGCAATTTTTGAACCAATCACAGACTGAAAAATTGAAGCTCGCGCTATTCTTGTGTTACAAATCCCGAAAATCTCCCCGAAAAATACGGGACACTTTCGGACCTTTTGGGAAACGCTTTTCCGAACCCGAAATGCGCCGAAGTTCTCGGGACTTTTGAGAAACGCACGCCAGGTTACAAATGCAACACAAAGACTCAGTCCCATCGACTTGCACTTAAGAAGAAATTGAATTGTACCTCTTTCTTCTGTTGACGTTTTTCCTCTTGCAAAAGTGACTGTTGTTCCTGTTGAAGAGAGGCCCAATATTTTACGTTAATTTTTATAACAGACGTAGAGTAACTGCTTAATAGATTGATATTGAGTAATGTGAGTTTATTGTCCTGGCCCTGGTTTTCCGAAAGCCGAACAACGCTAACCCCGTGACGATTAAATCGTCCAAATCCGCAGAATAAGTAAAGAAATTTCAACATTTTCCCATTCAGTTGTGGCTCATTAACCATTGTAGTGGAATTAGAGGTTTTGCTGGGATAAAAAAGGCGAGTATTCATTTGATTTTATGGACAAAATCCGTTCGGCTAAACTACTAAAACAAGCCGAATTAAGAAAATTTCAGTTCTCTTTGCTTGGTTTATAGATGCCTTTCTTGACCTTTCTTTCTTTCTTTTATTGTCCTTTAACCAACTTTATAATTTCACTTAAGTAAATGCGATTCTTACTTTATTATCCCATATTTAAAATGGTTTTATTTAAGACATTTCAGTTACATGAACTTCTCGGTGTAAGATAGAGACAATTTTAATAAGGTATAAACGACTAAGACTGTAATTCAGACCAATAAGTGTTTCTAAAGAGCTCAATTGATTTATCGTTCGATGCACGATTTTCGCCCGGACTGGGCCCTAACCAGACTTTTGGCATAGACGACTCCAAAAGCGAGTATCGAAGGCAAGAGCCGCTTGCGGGACCTGGGAAGAATATTTTGAAATTTAGAAGCTCTGGAACACTATTTTCAGCATTTTTCATGAAGTATTTATGAAGTATTTCTTCAGAAAAATCAATCGTTTTCAACTGCGGATTTATTTCCACCTTTTTTCAACGTTAAACATTTTGGATTAAAATCTAGACGAGGCAAGTGCCTCGTCTTGCCCCTTGCTAGCTACAGCCCTGTCGGGAAAAATTGCTAAATGTTCCAGATAACACTGAAAGTTTTTTTTTTCAGCTATTCCTGTTGCTTCTTACAGATACCCGAGCGGCGGCAACGTCAGTTAAGTTCTCTTAGTTTTTGTTATTTTTGTTTCTACAAGTTGAACTTCGTATTTTGTAGGAGCGATCATTTTTTTATCCCTTCCCTCCCCTAGCACTCCGCCGTTTTTTCTCGCCAATACTGGCTTTATCAGCGTATTCTAAGTTTGATCAAAGGATAGTTAATTGAGGGTTTAATTTGCTTTGAGGAACACTCTGTTTTCCCTGGATTAGTTATCCCGGGAATAAAATGTTTAATCGCGAAACAACCGCTTATCGTGGGTTATTTTAATCGGCTTTTGAACAAGCGGGCCCAGTCGACTAGATGTGAAAAGAATATGAGTTTTGTTAGTTCCTACCCTGAGTGCCAGAGGTTTTTTTGGCGAAGCTATGAGTATCTGTGAGCGGCGAAGCCAAAAGAAAACCCTCTGGCACCCAGGTTAGTAAGTTCCTTGGGATTACGGCTGATACATTTGGTGTCATAAAGTGTCATAAAGCTTTGGTTTTCTCATACTTACTTCCAACCTCTTTCTCTCTTGATCTTCATACGCCTGAGCGGCCAAATATTGGCTTCGCTTTTCGTCAAAGACTTTAAGCTGTTTGAGGATCCCCGGCATTAATTCCTAAAACGAATAACGTTTGTAGTTTTTTAATAAACTTTTTTGACAGAAGAATTTGTATGATACGCCTTAGAAAAAGAAAGTGAATCTAAAGTGCTTTTGAATTATAGTACTAAAATTACTGTATATGTACAACTGGTTTTTTACTGGTTGAAAACCTTCATCAAGATAAATATTTGTAATACAAACGCAGGGCCTTGCGATTTTGAATTTTACAATTTGATGTCCTCACGTGAAAACAAAGAATTATTGCCCGTATGTAAAAGTGTGATTGACATGCTTGACATATATGCGTTGTTGTTTTGAAGATAAAAAGGGAAGCAATTAATGTTTCCTCACTGGATGGAACTCAAAGAACACTGCAGCAATGACATCTTTCGCGCCCTTGGCAGAACTGTGATAATCATCTTTAATTCGGGAATACCCGCTGATGACGTCATCAAAAGATACTTCAGCCGCTTCTTTTCCTTGTAGTTTCTGTAGGACTGGGTCCAAATGGATTCTTTTTAGCTTGCCAAGGAGATCCTTACAAAACTGTCTCGTTTGTGCTTCATTCTCAGTCAGCCAAGTGTTTAACTTGTTTACCACAGATTCCTAGTTAAAGACAGAACATGGTGTTGAGAAAAATATGATCGTGTAGCATAACTCAGCACATTACATTTAGGTCACGATAAACGCATTTCGTAACATACCAAAATGAGGATCCCTTGTAACGCATTTTGCGTAGCATGTACAAATTAAATCGTTAATAAAATGGTCTGCTTAGGGCAGCTACCAGAAACTGTAAAGAACCTAGATCATCCATTAGTGTTAAAAGGGTTGATCTCCAAAAATCACTTTCTAACAAGCCCTGTTATGTCCAGAGATTTGTTCAAAATATCCACGTGGAGATAATGAGAAATTACCTTACGTTCGCTTGCAACCTTTTTAACCGTATTGATAGATAATCCAGACATTTCCGCCAAGAGTCGATCTTCGCACATACTAAAAGCATAACTGTGGCTCATACGCATCACATCATTGCTACATGGCAGTTCACCAGTTAGCTGTGACGCCAGCAGCGCGTCATACGTCTTCAGAGCGACCTGTTTGGCGTAGTAGCATTTCGCGGCAACGAAATTGTCCCAGGCACTTTGCACATTTGGAATGGCATCAGGCGAGTTAATCGTGTTAACATAGAGCTGAACCAATGCAGCAAGACCTGAAATGGTATTAGCATGGGCTGTGACTGAAGTAAGTAGAAGAGAAGTCTAGAACCACATTAATATTTAAGAACGCTAGTCTTAAGGGACCATCGTAACTATCTTGCATTGACTGGGCCATATTAGTTCCAGTCGGTCTATCTCATTACGAACCACTCAGCTCCTGAATCAAAGAATTTCTAAGGTATTTGACAGGATTATAAATCACTTCATAAACCAAGTGACCAAAATACCGAATCTTTCAGGGATCGACAGTTCACTTGAGGGAGTGGCGAGCATGATCGAGATTGAAACAGGTACAAGGACACCTTGGCCCAGAAAGGAAATGAAGTTACTGGTTTAACTTAGGCCGATAAAGCTTTTCTCTCTTTCACGCATTTTTAACCCTGTACAGACCGGGAGGGGGGGGGGGCGGAAAGTGCCCGCGCTGACTTTGAACGCAAATAACTTTTTCAATATTTAACCAAACGCTGCCAAACTTTACGACTTTATCTAAAGTTTATCTGGAAATAATTTGGTAGGATAGATTGCTGTGTCAGGAACTTTACGGAACCATGGCAACGGCATTTTGACAGGCATGTTTTCCAAATTTGTAATTATCATGTTTTTATTAATGAAAAATAACTTTAATGGAATTATTTTCACCTTTTTACGGATAAAAGCACATTTTTGTTGATTTTGAGTACTTTGTAGTAATTTTGGGCGGTTTTCTGATGTTTTGGAAAAATTTCGAAATCCAAGATGGCGGATCCAAGATTGCGGTGTTTTGACATTATGATGTTATTGTCACGTGATGTGACGTCATCATCCCACGTGACGTATACCAAAAGTTAGATTTTTGGTCAAACCATATATCCTGTGAGTTTCATTGTGATTGCTTAAATATTCTGAAAGTTACGGAGGGGGGGGGGGGGCGGAATCCGCCCCTACCCCCAGTCTGAAAAGATACAAAAAAGCCCGGTCTGAATAGGAGTAATGAATAAACTGCACTAGGTCGCGAACAAAATGCTGCTAGTGTACGCAGGATCTATGAAAAATAGAGGGCCACAGGTTTTTCAGAATTTCTGTTACGTGCTACCCTCTTTAAATAAAATTGTCTATCTATCTATCTATCAGCCAACAAATTAAAAACATGAAATGTGAAACTGCAAGGCTGGCCGAACTACGTAGAAAACTTAATGCGGCAGGGACATGATAGAGACCAATCCGAGAGTCAAAAATGCATAACTGTAGAGAGCTGTTTCGGACACTTTAGTCCTCGTCAGTACAGTATAATGCCACAGAGAACAGAAAGTACCGCCAACGCGAGTCAACTGTTACAGTCTAGTGCGCCCTAAAGAGCCCGAAACAGATGTCTACAGTTAGGCATTTTTGACTCTTGGATTGGTCTCTATTATGTCTCTGCCGCATTAAGTTTTCTACACAGTTCGGTCAGCCTTGCAGTTTCACGTTTCATGAATAGGGTTAATTTGCATGCAAACAGCTGCAGAATCAAGGAATGAAAATTAATAACAACAAAAATAAATAAATAACAAGTTATGTTAACCGTGTCGCGACACACAGCAAAGATGTGATATATCAACGAGGTTTTTTAAAGCAAGATAATTAATGAAACTATCAACAACTAAACGTCTGCAAGTCAAAAGGATTGTAATACTGAAACATGGAGACAGCAAGAAGGACAATCGCTTTACCTTCCCCAGTGACGAATTCTCCAGTATAGAAGCTCTTTTTAGGTGAAAGATTGGTTTTTATTAACTGCTTGAACTTCTCCAAACCGCTCAAAAACGAAGGATTCAATTTATCTTTTTTCTCGTTTTTACTTTTCAGCATCTCAGGATTAGCCGTTGGAGGAGGCAACATGAACGCGTCAAAACCAGGAAAGAAACGTAAGATGCTTACAGCTACTTGCTTGCTTTTATGATCAGTGGCTGAAGTGGCTTGTTCTTTAAAAACCTAAAAAAGCAAAAATAGAAAGTGAAACTTATAAATCAAATTGGTTAAATTAAAACTTAGCTGCCACTATCGCGTTTTATGATTTCTGGAAAATTTCAAATGACTTCGTCTTTGGTCTAACTCTTTTTAAGAAGTATTCCTTGATATCTTTACAGTCACTTGGAATGGCTTGCATTGCATCTCTCAAAAGCCAAATGAAGTGAGGAAATGTTAGGTAAAAAAAGTCCACGTCGCTCTGATCATCAACTCTTCTAGTGTTTGATCGTATCTGAATCCTTCGAGAGAGTTTTGCAACGAAGCTTCCAATTGTTAGGGAAATTGTTCTAACTGAAAATGAGATTGCTAGATAGTGGTGTTCTTAATTCACAAAGTATCTTCAATAATTATTTTGTGTTATACCATGCCATATAAAATACAGCCAATCAGAATTCAGTAAAGCCGTTGTATCTTCGACGGTATTCAACTCAACCTTCCCATCGTGCGTTGCGATCTTATTCTCGACGAAGGTTAGTAAGCGTATTTTCTATGGTACACAAGTATAAAATAGTTTCACAACATTTTCTCGTGGTGTACTTAACAATTATTCAACGAGCGCGCGTTGGATATGAGATGTTAGAAAGCCAATAAGGCGCGTAGCGCCGAGTTGGCTATATACAGCTAATTCGAGAAAGTGGGACTCTGTGGTGAGCAAGGGTGAAATGTGGGCTTTTGACTGGAACCGCATCACGCGGTCACACAGCCAAATGATGACTGGCACATATGACTCATAACTGTATCACACAGTCACATTAAGGCATATCAGAGATGCAACCAACCAACCTCCAAAGTGAGTAACAAAGATGTTTAATAAGATTTAAATCTTAAATCTTATTAAATATCTTTGTTACTCACTTTGGAGGTTGGTTGGTTGCATCTCTGATATGCCTTAATGTGACTGTGTGATACAGTTATGAGTCATATGTGCCAGTCATCATTTGGCTGTGTGACCGCGTGATGCGGTTTCAGTCAAAAGCCCACATTTCACCCTTGCTCACCAGAGAGTCCCAGTAGCTCAGTGGTAGAGCATCCGTCCTAAAACACGGAGGGACGTGGGTTCAAATACCATCTGGAACTCGGATTTTTTTCCGAGTTCGATGCTATTCAATTCTTATTTAATATCTTTGTTACTCACTTTGGAAATTCGAGAAAGGTTGTCGGAAAAAGAAAAACGAAAGTGCACCCGACAAGATCGAAAGGTGGTCTGGGTGTTCACTTGAATTTTGCATATTGGCCTAGAGGAAATGTACAAGTTTTTATTTTTGCACTTGAAGATTTTGTCTTTTCTCTCAGAAGGCCTTTTTCCGTGGCTTTACCTTACCTGACACATGTCTTCAAGTTTAGAAAATAGTTCTGGAATTCATAGTGGTTAAAAGTACCTTGTTGCCTCATGTCTGAAGAGAAAGAAAACGCGTAAATTCGCGTTTGTCGTGTCGCCATTTTATTATTCTCTACTTTAACAACAACAACAACAACAACAATGATTTCATAATAAAGTCTATAGTTATGTTTATTATGTTTATGTTTATATTTTATTTTGCCAAAATAAATAGAAATAATTACAGCATAAAATAAATTAAATAAAATAGGCAAAAAAAAACACCCAGAATAGAAATAAACAAAACGAGCTGAGTAGTTAAAAAAATTGAATTGCATTGACTAGGCTGTACATGACTCGATCAAAAAAGAAGACGGAAGTAAAATAAGACAAGTAAAGAGTAATTTAGTACAATGTAACTAAGTATGTATAAAAAGTAATTTAGATAAAAAAAAAGACAAAGAGCAGAGAAGGAAATGAGAAAGAAATAAAAGAAAACAGTACCAGTTAATGTTTGAACCTTACGAGCTATAAGAGAATTAAAACGCTAAGCCAGCATTAACCTTAAGTTACTCTACCCATACTACCTTTCGGCCTTGTTGTGTGCACGTTTGTGCTTTTTTTCCGACAACCTTTCTCGAAATAGCTGTATAACGAACTCATATCCAACAAGAGCGAGTGGAATAATTGTTTTATTAAAAATGCCCAAAGAATTGAAATATTGAGCTCCGAAGCTGTTTCCGTTGACGCGTATCGGCTACCATATTTGTGGTCAATGTTACATGAGCTCATATACCATTGCCTTTCAACCAATCAAAACGCAGGAATTGCAATATACCATTGCTAGGCTCGTATGTATACCGAGAAAATACAAGTGACTCGTGGGATATTCCAAAGTATACCACTCGAAAACGTTGTATAACTAGTACTTATTAATCGAAGAGGGTATTTAAATAGAAAATGCTAGTTTGGCTGCCTTCAAGATTGTTTATAAAACTGATAATTAAAAAATGGTGAGTGTTTTGCTGAAAGGATACTCCAGTCCCTCCATATCACGTCTCTTTGGAACACCCTTTGAATTGTATACCAGCACAGAAGCCAACAGTAAAGTCAAGGTAAAGATCTCATCGTCAAAAAATCCTTCACTGGCTGCAGCGTCAATTCCTTCAGAGTCCAAAAGCACTACTGTGAATTCCCGGCCTTTGGAATCCTAAAAAAATAATAAGTTAGTATACGAATAAAAGATATATTACAAAACAGCTCCACATATAAACATTCACTTCGAATTGTAACACCTTATATTTCTCAGGTACAATCCATAACCATATTCCCATGGTCTCAGGGTCCATTTTATGTCCAAGAGGGAAAACCTCAGGTTGATCAAAGGCTTCACTTAATATGTAAGACTTTCCTGACCTGCATGGACCAGTAATGGATACCACACATACGGGACCTATTGAACAATTAAAATGACATTAGCTCGTACAATTTCCAGTTTTAATTTTAATGGTACCTGGCAAGAGAATATTCATATTCCCTTGTACATGGATAATAAGTACTATTTCAAAAACGAGTGCGAGGGTTTCATCGGGTTTCCAAACGCGAGAAAACTTTTGAAACCACGAGGCCGCAGGCCGAGTGGTTTTATTGTTTTCAAGCGTTTGGAAACCTGGTGAAACCCGAAGCACGAGTTTTTGAAATTACTTCTCCAACAAAGAAAATTAGATAATTTTTCTATGTAATTAGCAGTGCCTATTCGGACAGGTTTGTTTTCGTTTGTTATATGTTTACAATGGAACTCGATCATGTCACATACTCGCTAGGTTATCCAATTGTTGGCTTTGTCAAGGCTATCTGACACCCACTTGTTAGATTTTCACAACTTTCTGTAATAATTATTGATTGTATATCTCCCGCTTCGTTGGTTGTTTGATCAAAACGAACGCTCTGCTTAGTACTTTGCTTTGCCGTGACGAATAGATTTAGACAAGGAGAGTTTTGCACAGAAAGGGCCCGGTTCCAAAGTGTAGCCTCTGCAAAAACAAATGGGCGGCTTCATTTTTTGGAACGGCATAGAGTGGTGGACGTTGAAAGTGCTAACGTTAGAACCACATGGCTTCTTCAAAGAAAGTAAACCTAAAGAAGAGATAGCATCGAACGAGAAAGCAGTCAATTCTCAGTAAGCCCTTTTTATTTTGTGGACTTGAATAACTGTTCGATTCACTAACAAATAAGAAATGTGTGTAAGTTTCGTAATGAAATGTTTGATGGTGAAATTATTGTCTGCATCGGAAAAGCGATTTTTTAAACGTTGTTGTTGTGTTGCTTTATGAATATGCAGATTAAGAAACATTTTACACACGGGTTTAAATTCGTTTCCAAACACGTGTGGTTTTCAACTCGTTTTTCATTGGGTTTCTAAACTCATCCACCTGACCAGAATGGAGCGTTCTGGTAGGCTAATAACAATATGAATAATTAATGAGTTTGAGAATGATATTAATTAAATAGATTTAGCAAAACCTGAAAGCTGAGCTCCGCGGTTGTTTACTTTTCCCTTTGGTGTTTTATATTATAGCTCATGTGGAAGACTGCAACTAAACTAGCTGAGCCCTGCATTAGTGCACATTTGTTCCCTTCCAAGTAAACTTACACCGACAGCGATCGATTTGGCATGCTTTTCAGAATCTTATCACCAATCCATTCAATACAGTGTTTGTTCTTCGCGAATAAATAAAAATTCCACCCAAAACAAAATCCAAAATTTAAGACAGTATTACGAAACGTTATGGAGATATCTCTTTATGTGTGCAGTAGAACTCCGGTAACTCGAACTCGGATAACTCGAACAACCCCCGCTAACTCGAACTTATTTCTATTTCCCTTGGATGCACTTTTCAGTCATTTTTACTCGGTTAACTCGAAAACCTCGCTAACTCGAACTGTTTTTCGTTTCCCTTCAGAGTTCGAGTTACCGGGGTTAAGCAATAACATTTCAAGGTCAGTTTAGGTTTAAAGTAGAATCAAGACCCCCCTGACAACAGCAGTTCAATTTGCATATTTACCTTTAACCTCCCTAAGTTGCTCAAGTGCTTCCTCGATCACATACAGCGAAGAGCGCTTGTCACTGGTTTTAACCGACTTTCCCGTTTGTGGATCCCACTTGCAGTTGTCAGGTAAACAAAGTGGAATTGCCAGTTCCCCCTTACTTGAAGCACGAGTCTCTATTATTGCAAATGAAGAATAATTCGTATTAGTTAACAGTGCTAAAAGTTGTCGTAGTCAGTACAGTCATTTTTAAAGAATAAATGTTTATAAGAGTGGTTCAACACATAAACAGGGTTATGCACTGTTGGTTCGATGTTTGACTAACACAAAACATTTATACAAAAGAGGCCTTATAATAAAAGTTCTCGCAAAATAAGTTTTGATACGTTTTTTTGTCTCCATGCAATTAGCTTTCAACTGACGTCATATCTTTGTTATGCGTAAGTACAGGATAATAGAATGACATGAAGTTATAAAAAAAATTGGGAACTCAGTGTTAGATGTGTTGTAATCATTTCATCACTTTACTCAGGTTTATAAATATATGACTACAAATCGATTTGGTTACTGCACTAATAGCCTGCGAGCAGGTCTTAGTCTCGACCCTAGTCTCATTTCGGTATAAATTCAGAATTCGTTTTTAATATTGCCACCTGAGAACCTTAAAGAAACATGGGAAATAAGTGTCTTCCTTTTAAATTAATCTTTAATTAACAAAGATGGCGTGAGACAATACTCGTTGCGGTACTCTCTTGTAGAGAAATCTCCAATGCTTTCGCTAAAGCTTCTTCATCTTCCGACTGGAAACGTCTCAAGGAGCCAAATTCCTAAACAGAAGACATTCACTATTTGAATCTCGGTTACAAGCAACTAAAACATTATTAATCTGTAAATGTTTATTAGCGGCCAGTGAAAACATTTTATTTTTGAGCAATCCTAAAATGTCTAGTGCGAACATAATATAATAATAGTGTGAACAATTATTAAATTAAGAATCAAAACCAATAGCCCTTATGCATGTTTACGTCAGACTGGCTAATTTCACCACCAAGCCTCGCTTTCGAAGTACAAACTTGTAAATTTTATCATGAACGAATTCCCAAAGCAGAAAAAATGAAAAGAATACCCACGTTAAAACTGCATGAAAGTGGCAGAGGATTGAGAATAATTTGCGTAAACGAGGCTTGGTGGTGAATTTTGAGCTAATGACGTTATCATGCATAAGGCCTATTATATTTTTCCAATTGGAAAAATATAATATAAAATACCAACGTTGAAGTGCATATTGAGGAAAAAACTGCTGTTTATTTTGAAGGCTTTTCAAAATAAAGAAGACTGGCGTTTTCCGTTTTAAAATATCTTTTTTTTATTTTTAGAGATATTAACGTTTTTGTATTATGCAAATGAGGAAAGTGATAACGTCACAAATTGTTCCCAAAAAAAGATAAAACACTGGATCAAGAGTTTCTCTAGAAATATTAGAGCGATGTTCTTCAAACTTGGCACCAGAAATGTATATCACACAATTCACACGATGGCTTATATTATGATGTTACCATGGCAACACTCTTGGTACCAGGCTCTTTCTGCTATAAACCAAATATCTCCATTTGCATCCCTTAAAGGTGTTACAGAGGGTCACGGTAAGAACACACGTGGTGTTTATATCCCCTTAACCCTTCTCATTGCTTCTTGGGAGTGGAAGGTCTTTGGTTAAGCAAAAAATGGTGAATGTAAGTTTTATTTAAAATAGATATTGTGTCAAAACCGTTCGCATGGCAACGGTCCAACGGGTGGCATCGTGTGTCTTGTCCACCTAACATTTATGGTGCCAAATTTGAAGAACATCGCTTTAATATTACTTGAGAAACTCTTGATTCATTATTTTATCTGTTTGTGGAACGATTTGTGACGTCATCACTTTCCTCATTTGCATAACACAAAAACGTGAATATCTCTAAAACTAAAAAAGATATTTCAAAACGGAAAACGCCATACTTCTTTATTTTGAAAAGCCTTCAAAATAAGCAGCAATTACTTTATGCACTTTAACTTTTTAGTAAATTAAACCATTTTTGCTCAACAACGACCACGACTTTTTTCTGATTTTAAAACGTTACAAAATTATTAGCTTCAGTTTAATAATCATATCCTACTTTTCGTAGGTCCCAGTTTTTCTTTTTTTTGCTGGGGAACGGGAAGGGAGTAGGGTTTGGAGTCATTACTTTGGCAACATTGCGGTAATTTAGGTTTTATAATTAATAGATGCCAATTTAATATGACCTGTTGGAAATAATAATACCAAATAAAAGAAATAAAAAAGGCATACAGTGTGTACTTGACAATGAGGAGGTTAACTTATGATTACTTTTCATCAACAGAAATTTTTTCAATCCTTTTTGTTCTTAAGTCACATACAGAGATTTCTTAAGTCACATACAGAGATTTTTAGTTGGTCAAGGCAGTAAATACTCTCTCTACGACTTGTTGAACACTCGGTATTCCTCTGGATAAGGTTAAACAGATTTAGGCCAAAAATTGTACCCTTCCTGACCCCTCACATTATAAATAAAACTCACATCCATCACGTGTCCTACTTTGGCACTGATGAGAATCTCGTCAGTTAATACATTGGAACTTGTGATCCTTCTGATTTCTCAAATCTCAATCCAGGCTAAATTCAAGAGAAAGAAACCACAAGAACAGTAAGGGTCGAGATGGAGGAAACGTAATTCATTCAGAATTTCAAGTTATTTGGTTAATTTCAACTGAAAGAAACAAAACTTTTAGACCTTTTCTTACAATAGTTATGCATTGATGCATAAGGTCAGGATAAGATCCTTGATAACACAGCAGGTTTTTCAGGGAATACGCGAACACTAGAATAGACTTAGTAAATAGACTATTCTAGTCTATTCAAAACTTAACTAAAGAATCCTAACAACAGCAAGACCTTTGTCATAGACGAGGCAAGATCTTGCTAGAGGGTTCTCGAGCATGCCCTCCAAAAAATTCTGAAATCTAGATGCTCTGAAACTCTTTCAGAGACATTTACAAGGATGTATTTCTTGGGAAATCTCAAACTTGTTCAACTGGGGATTATTTTCCCAACAAAACATATTTTGTTTTTAGTTTTGGGCAAAAATCTAGACGAGGCAAGTTCTTCGTTTTGCCTCTTGCTAGTTACGCCCTGACTGGTTATCAACAATGTATACGTAGTTGATGTTTAGGTTTCATTTTTAATACCTGAAACAAATAATGACAAGGTCATATTCAGGTCCAAAGTAAGATAGATCTCGATATGAATATACCATGTTAACTCGAAGAGGGAAGGTTCTGCTTTAAGCTGAGGAAATTCCTATACAGAAAATGTAAGCTGATTTTTATTCACGAACCAAAAAAACAACAAAAGTATATTATGCCTTGTCCTGTTCAATATTCAGTTTAAGAACACATAGGCTCCGAAATCATTCTTTATTCAGTTTTCAGACACATTTAAGATATTCAAGAAAAGATACCCGTTGTATGGAATACAATAAGTCTCTATTTTCGTCAGTTTCTAACTTTACCTTCGATATTTTTCTGGCTATTGTATGAAATAAAATCTTTTTTTTTTCTTTTCTCAAACGAAAAAATCAATTCAATCGATTTTCCTCAATACAGTATGGGGCCCAGTTCTCGGCCGGGTCCAGTTCTCGGCCACTTTGTGTTCAACGCGTTTTTTCACGTCTCAGTTGAATTAAAACAAAAAGTTATTTACATCCAGCGATAGACTGATTCTTGTGCTCTAAGTATCTTCAGTTTGGTCCTTCAACTCGCTCTAGAAAGCTCACACGTCGAGTTTACGCGGAGGTAGGTTAATTTGTTGTCCCGAAATCTTGTTTGTTTACAGCTCCTTGAAATTCTTGGATGCAGTTAAATTTGTATTTTATCCAAAAGCCCCAACCAAAAGAGCTAATTTTTTGCATGTGAAAATAATTCAGCTTTCTGCTTAAGTTAACTTTTCGTTGATTCTTTGTATTTTTTTTGGTCTTAATTTACCTCGGAATTTTTCCGTGCGACTTTTGCGTATTTGCCAGTTCTCGGCCACCCTGCTCGCTATCACAGCTTAGCGCTTTGGTTTTTAATATAATTTCGTCTACTGCAGCCAGAATAAAAGAAAGAAATGTTTTAAAAATAAAGTTCAATTAAATATCTTAGTTTTGAGCAGACTCTTGTCTTGTTTATTATTTCTACAACACCTAACTCTTTCAAGACCTTTCCACTGCAAAGTAAACCGTCTAAATGCATTGGTCACACAACAAAACCTTCCTTTCTAAAGTAAAACAAAGCCTCATAAAAATAATTTGGGATCGATATAACATAAATAAGTTTACAGAGTGATTTTAAGAGTGTGAAAATTAATTGAGCCTTTTTATACGGAAATTACGCATAAGCTTTTTGGTGGCCGAGAACTGGGCCCACAAAAGGAGATTTTATTTTTATTATTGTTCGGGATAATTAATTATTTACCGGTCGATAGCTTTACACTAAAAAGCTGAATAATGTAGAAAGCTCTAGGAGAAATTTCAAGTTTCTTTGGTTATTCTGAGGAAATAAATACTAGTTTACGTCTAAAGTGGCCGAGAACTGGGCCCCATACTGTAGAGCACGCTCAAGCCAAACGAAAACTGAGTTCGTTTTTGCAGCGCCTAACCAAACCGGAAGAAGCAGTATCATCATTTGCCTCTCGCACACGGACTTTCGCTTTCGATATTTGCTCTTGTTAATAAAACTACCTCCAACAAGCTGGAATCTTGATATAACATGTAAAGGACCTAAAAACAGTGAACTATAAGAGAAAGACGTTGCTTTACTACACAGTTTACTAATGTTTACATTTTAAAATATGGACACATAACAGATATTAATCCCGCAGCAAACATTCTGTTCAAGTTTCTTTCTGAAAGAAAAACCAGAAGACATTAACTATTAACGTTTGAAATTTTCAGATGTTAATGACTTCTGTTTTTCGGAATAAGTATTCGTGTAAAATTAGTTATTTCGATGTTTCTAAAGTTAACGCAAACATTTGCAACGACAAAAGGTTAAGTTCCGTGGCATGTACTAGAACCCAATTCGAAACAACAAAACAAAATCACCAAAACGAATGGAAAGAAACCACCGAAACGAGGGAAACGAAACGAAATCACCGACCGAAACAAGCAAAATCTATTACCATTATTTAAGAGCTATCCGTAAACAGGCTAACAGGAGTGCTATTCGCTTCGTTTCTCTCGTTTCGGCCGTTTCAGTTGTTTCGGCGGTCTCGTCTCGGTGGTTTCGGTCGTTTTGTTTGGATACCGATCTACGTCCGACCTGACCAGATGTAATGTACAGAATGTTCACTGAACTCAATGCGTGTAGTATTCTCTACTTTTACCTTAAACAAGTCGTTGCCAGTTACTAAGAAGTCTAAGAAACCAATGCTCCGATTCCCCGAAAGAAGTTGGATTGTTTGTCTACTGTATTTAATTACCAATCCGGGAATTTAATACCCGTGACATTGTTTAAAAAAACTGTCAGATTCATGTCATCAGTAGGTCACGGCAAGTGCGACAAACTTGTCACCAACTTGTCTCTCCGCAGACAAAATCTTGTCTACGGAGACAAAAAAATCTTCAAAGGAGCCGTCGCCCTCCCTCGGAGCAGGACTTTTTACGAACAACAAACAAAAAAGTTTTTCTTGCGATTAAATTGTCAATCAGTTCAGTGATCCTTACACAATTTTGTTCGCTTTACAAGGTCAGTACATTTGCGGTTTTCGACCGAATATATTTCCACTTTGTGAAATCTCCCCAAATTTATTCAAATGAAAAGCAAGATCAGCATAGACCAGGGAAACTGTTCTGTAGCTGCAATAAGAATAAAAATGCACAACAATTTGCTCATAATTTCCCGCTAACTGCGGCCCCCCTTAAACATGTCCAGTCTGCGTTAACCTACGACACGTACCACAGGCGGCCCAGGCTCTCTCGTTAATTATTTGCAACGGTCGTTGTCGCCTTCGACTCAAGCGATCGAAAAATATGCTTCATAAATTGACGAATTTGAGATCTTTCGTTCCTAAATTACAATAAACTGTAAGCCATATAAATAAAGATCACTTACCTATTGTTGATTGTCTGCTTTTGTGTGATTTTGAGGGGTTTTGGGACGTTTATTCTCCACTTGCCGCTGACGCCCCCTACTAATACCAAAGAAAAAGACAAGCTTTGTCTTTTTCTTTGGTATTAGTAGGGAGCGTCAGCGGCAAGTGGAGAATAAACGTCCCAAAACCCCTCAAAATCACACAAAAGCAGACAATCAACAATAGGTAAGTGATCTTTATTTATATGGCTTACAGTTTATTGTAATTTAGGAACGAAAGATCTCAAATTCGTCAATTTATGAAGCATATTTTTCGATCGCTTGAGTCGAACCGACAACGACCGTTGCAAATAATTAACGAGAGAGCCTGGGCCGCCTGTGGTGCGACCCTAAATACAACGTTTCAAATTGTCACGGGCAAGTTCCGAGACCCGCAACATCTTAAGCTATCTTACAACATTTCAAATGTTTGTCTCGAGTGCGACCCCAGCGCGGCGGCACAAAAGAAGTTACGCTTGCGACGGGCCCGCTGTCACGGTTTCCTCGTTTCGGACGGTTTATAGCGGATTAAAGAAAGGAGAATATTGAATGAAAGAAGAAAGAGAAAGACACCCGTTTTATTTTCTTTTTGAGAGAAAAACCTTTTTTAGAATCAATTAGAGGGGTCATTAGACGCAATCCTAGCACGGTGTATTTGCATAGTAGCTGACCTATCAACAAAAACACCAGCAGTTGTACTTACTGTTAGTCCGTTTGAAGATTGCAAGTTATTTTTTGTGCCATTTGTATAAAAGATCATTGAAGGATCGTTCTAGCTCACATTGTTGTAAAAAAAAACTGCCCAGAACCTTAAAAATTGAACGTATATTCATCGAAATGCAAATAAGGGCAGCCCTCCAAAGGGTAAATGCGACAAGCGACGCAGCCCGGAATCATGGCGACAAAGGAAATTTTAAATAGTGACAAGCGCCATGAAAAGTGACAGCGACATGATTGACAGTTGTGCATTGATAAATAAACCCCTTCAGGTCTTCAGGCGGCTGGTATATTGGAGTATAATGCCCGAGGTAGCCTGTGTACAGCCGTCCCACTCCCCTCAAAAAAATCGGGGAGGGTTCCCTCCCGATTTTTTTGAGGGGAGTGGGACGGCTGTACACAGGCTACCTTATTACATGAAATTTTCGCGACACGTTAATTTCGCGAATTTCGTGATTCCAAAAAAATCGCGAAACTAAAGTAACGCGAACAATAAGTGTCGCGAACATCATGCGAAAATTAAGTGACTCATTATCTCAATAATCAATAAAGAAAAAATAAGTTTACACCGACCACTGAAGGAAGGAGTTTTCAATGTAAATGGATGTTGTGGTCAATTGACTCAAGAACAATAACTCACGTACAAGCATGACATTGTGAGAGATGCTCTGTTGTGGCTATTGCCGAGATTTAGTCCTGCTCTTGCATTTTTGCTAATTTTGACGTCATTGATCTTTTGATCAAAAACGCGAAATTAAAGTGATTCAAAATGCAAACCTTACGCAAAATCGCGAAATTAACGTGTCGCGAAAATTTCATGTAATAAGGTATGCCCGAGGCTGAAAGATTGTTCGAAAAATGAACAGTTGGCCGCGAAGCGAGCTTCGAGGGCAACTGTGAAATTTTGAGAAAAATCCTTCAGCCAAGGGCATTATCGTCTTTTATGCCAGCAAGTCAGAAAGGGGTTTATTTATTTTATATAACCCTCCGATTAATTTCTACCACGCGCTTTATCACTTGTAAATAGGAACACCTTTATTGATGGGTTATAAACAATAATAGCTAAAAATACGACAAATATCGCATGAAAGTAAGCCCCACGCCCCCTCATAGGTTCGCTTCTCTTGGTAAAAAGAAATCGCCACTTATGTTTACATCCTAAACAATAATACAAACTGCCAAAATACGGCCAAAAAAACTTATAATAGAAAAGGAAGCCAATCATAACCATCGTTCCATTATTTTCGACGATGTAGAAGCATACAGGGAAACTTGAAGCTTCGGTGGCATTTTTTTACACGACAGCAAAAAAAATGCCAAGAAAAAAATTTGTGCATAGGGGAAAGCAAATAAAAAAATTCATGCAGAAGGAAAAAATTACTACTAACCACTTAAAACACCTATCATTTTACACTAATGCTAAAAATAGCATTTCCGAGTCTAGAAATTTCACAATTTTCCGGCGGAGCATGCCCCCAGACCCCCCTACAAACTAGCATCTCCAGCGCTCAATTCTAGTTTTATAGCAAGCTGGCCTCCCTACCATCAAAATTTTTTCCCATAAGCCGGTGTTTATAGAAAATTCACTTTTAAGGCTTCCCTTCTGGCTATTGTATAAAAACTTTGACACCAACATTTTTGTAACACATTTGATACAAATTGCTGCTGACAAGTGTATAGGGTGAAGAAAATGATCAGTATAACATGGTATAAAATAACAGTACATGGCATTTGATTTTAGCCATTCTTAATATTTTTTTTTCTTTAAAAAAGATAATGATCAAAGATGGTCTTTAAGGGACTGGTCAATAAGTAGGGCGGGGGGAGGGAGGGGGTGGGTTATGTAGTTTTGATCTGCGCATAGGAAGTGGGACATCTTAGTCGAATCTTAGTGACTTTTAATAAACTGTTATAGTACACAAAAATCTCCAGTGGTATTCATCAGTATAGATTCTAGCTATTTAAGAAGGCCCAAATATCATGTGAGGATTTCCTGGGGAAGCATGGATCCCAGACCACCCTAGATGGCTTGTGATCATAACATCGATTTTGGTGGACTCTCTCAAGCCGCCACTTTTCCAATAGCTCCGGCCCACCCCGCAATACTTATTGACCGGCCCTAATGATTAAATCAACGAATAACAACATTTTTGGAAATATTTAAAATATTTTGCAAATCGTCAACAAAGCAACATCTGTCAAAAGCATCGTCAGAAACAGTACACTGGCATCCGGTCTAAAAAAAACTATTTGTCTAAAAAAAAGAACATGACTAAAAAAAATTCGAGCAGAGGGTTACACCTGCAAAAAAAATCCTGCACAAGCAATGGGCGTATTAAAATTCGTGCAAGCCGAAAATCCCCCCTCCCCACCCCATCACTTTTCTAATGCTCCGTCCCTTATAGGTGACTTCGGACATCAGAAGCATGCGACTTTGCTACACGGCTACCCCGATTGGAAGGCCTCACTGTGGAGAACAGCCGCTAGGCATGGGCGATTTAGGCAGGTCTAGGTTGTTTCTATTTTTTAGGATAACCTGACGAAATGGAATTTTGACTGTTACTTGAAACACGAAACCCCCGCGAGAAGAGTTAATTGCGGCCCAAGAAGTCCAAGAGAAGCCCGCAACCCTAATCCTGACAGTGACCAGCGGATTGTGTATAACGCGTGCGCGCTACGTATTCGTTCGTTCGTTTGTTCGCAACCTCTCCCCAGGGCCTTCTCGGTGACGAGAATCGTCGCCATTTTGAAAACTCGTCACCGAGAAGGCCCTGGGGACGAGGTTGGTTTGTTCGTTTAATCATTCAAAGTTTGCTGCCAAGCAAGACATGTGATAGGAGCAATTAAAATGATCAGCTTATCTTCCTCTTTATATATTACGTTACGCATCGTCCAATAAATACTTCGCATTAGCTCTTCTCATTTAAATGGTTTCCGCTCTCACCTGATTGGTCTAATATAAAAACATAAAACCTTGAGCACGTGATTGCGCCATTAGCTTCAGTATCAAAGTCTCAAGGTTCAAACATGAGTAGCCAGCGCCCTTCTATTCACTTCGGTCCAGTCATCACACTTGAATGTATTTAGGCTGAATTCTACGAAGTCTTTGATATATAGAAGATGAAATCCGTCATTTTTGCTATCGTGATATTGATTGGAAGTCAAGGTGGTAAGTGAACATATTTTTTTAACGCACGGCAAGGAATACGCATTTTTGACTGACTTTGTGTAAGACCCCTCCTTTGTTGAGACTTTCGCTAACGAGCTTTCAAATATGGCACCCTTAGCTTTGTTCTGTTTTGTAAAATCTATTTGTCGTTCGCCTAGCTACTCTTTTCAGGAGCTTGAACATCGCGAATGACTTGCAACAAAACAAATCTCCGAGAACGGAAGCCTCGTGGTCAAATATCGTTATTATTATAAATAGCCCGGTTTAAGTTTCGGTTTGCCAATTCCTTTAAAATGAAAAATTTGCGCGTTTTGATCAATTGTGTCCGGACTAGCACAAAGAAAATAAACTTCCTCGAAAATAAAGCTTTACCCAGCGAAAAATGTAAGAAACTGACTTCATGTATGAGATGATGACAACTCTTAAAAACATCTTGCAATGACAACAACAGAAAGTAAAAGGGATATTTTGTCTCTCTGATAACAAATGCGCTTTCGACAATGTTCCAAACCTCTGCACACCTTCAAGATGGAAGAAAAATTTTTTTAAACTATTTTGTTTATTTTTAAGTATCTACACCCCGAGTCATCGTTATTTCGAATAGGTTAGTCTTAACCGATCACCAAGGCCACATTCATTATTCATGTTTAGCTTTTAAAAAGCTTTCATATAACTGTCAGATGAAGAACCATGCCGTGCACATGCAAATTTATGTCGCGTGGAGGCCGTACATAATTTAATTTTATTACAACCGATTAGCAAACCAGCTGCGAGCGAATTTTTTTTTTGGTTCTCGTTTCATAGCGTCGAATGCGTTCGGCGCCGGCCGATTAGCGCGTTCTGTTTTTTTTCTTTTTGAAAGTAAAAAAGGTAAACCACTTTTATACATAAATGAGAAAATAAATAGATAAATGGGAAATGCAGTGGCATTTCCAAAGAATGGCTCTTCCTCCACTTCTCCGGATCGAATTATTTTCATTTATGAAAATTATAGCTGTAGGAGAGCGAAATCTTTTAGTAATACTATTCAGATTCCTCTTTCAAATTACCAGAAATTCATTCATATTTGTAATTAATTATAGACAGCTAAAATAATATGCTTGCCTACAGAAAAGGCACGCTTGTTTTTTTTTTTACAACTTGTTCTCATACATTGCTTTTTATCTACAGCGTTGGCACTAAAATGTTACCAATGCACGCCCAATTTCAGTAACATCAGCAGCGCCCTAAGCGTCTTGGGTGGCATGGGCAGCCTAGCAACTATATGCGGCAAACCTAATGTGTCCGTGGAATGCAGCGGCTCCGGGCAGGATTCTTGCGTTACCATCACTATCAAAGGCAAAGTACCAGTAATTGGCGAAGTCACGGTCTACTCACTCGACTGCGGTATGAAAGCGGCGTGTGGCGATATGTTCAAGAATATGACATGCAGTGGAATGAAGAACGCCACCGGACAATATGGTGCCGAGATCACGAGTTGCGATGTGTCGTGCTGCCAGGGTGATCTCTGCAATAAACCCGTTGTCTCCTCTCCGACTCCGGCAGGCACCACTGCGAGTCCCGCGGGAAAGACCACCGTCAAGTCATCTGCGAAAAGCATCAGTTTTGCGACAAGTTTCGCTATACTCGGGATCCTGGGTGCAATTTCTGTGGCATTTTTAAACCAGCTATCTGGCTTTATTTCACTTTGAGACTGTTTTGTTTTTAACTTAGCTTTCTTATCCGCTATGTATTACAGTCTTTGACTTGCCAGTAGTAAAACTTCCTAATTTACACTCGAAACTTTAAAACTCAATGATCAAGGATCCTCCATCATCAATCCGACGGGAGTGAGTATCAGTACAGGCCAAGGTTCGAGTGAACTAGACAAATTGAACTTTAAACGAGTGCAAACTGAGGCATCAGCCTTTTTTACTTTGCAATCTGTTTTCCACATTCTACTCACATTTCGTATGCTGGGGTCAGTTTTAAGACGCTCGCACTGATTTTCCATTGCAATTTAAACTGTACGAAACTTATCACATTCTTATTAGCCTTCCCTTCTTAACCAGGTTTAAATCCATTAAGTCTGGCAACAAAAGACACACCCCGCCCCTCTCCATGAAAAAACAAAGCATGTTTAAATCCTACGATTATATAAACTCTTTGATATAGAGCGGATACACTTGAGTGCCAAAAGTAATTCACATATGCTTTGATGTTTGCATTACTCGATGATTGATTAAGAAACTGGCGCCATCTTTTCATCCAGTTATTTGATTGGCTCACTGGATTGTCTGTGTCCTTTGTGATTGGCCAGGGTTTTTGATTTGGTTTTGGTTTTACGACACTCCATCGAAAAATTGCTCTATACCTAGTAGTGTCACGTGATTGATAAGTTGTAGTTACAGTTTATAAGCTTGAATAAATTGCCTAAATTAACTTATCTGTGATGGCATGCTTGATACTTCTCATGACAAATCAATTATCCGTTTCAACGATTGAAATGTTAATACTGCAAAATTCCAACAAGCCCTTCCGAAAATATGGCCACTCCAATTAAAGCCCACTGACCCCCAAACTCTCCCCAAAACAGCCGGACAAATTCGCTGGTGACTGATCCTATGACAGATTTTTTTTCCTATTCGAATCTACATTGGGTCCTGATATGAAAAGCGAAAAAAATCCTGTAGCGGTTTCCCTTCACCTTGTTTTTGCCGTTTAAAAACGTGAAATTTTACTTTCGGATGGGTCAAATACCGCGCCATGAGGGGGAACTGGGGAGAGCTGGGTTGCTACGTGTCACCGGGAACACATTTTTCTAAACGACTTTTAATTGTGGACTACGGAGATTGTGGACTCCCTAAAATATTTAACAACCAAGATATCTATGTCCATTTATTGGTCGAAAGTCGTTTAGAAAAATAAAAATAACATGTCAATGTGTTCCCAGTGACACGAAGCAAAACAGCTTGCCCCAGTTTCCCTCTTAGCGCGGTATTTGACCCAACCGGAAGTAAAATTTCACGTTTTTAAACGGCGAAAACGCGGTGAAGGAAAACCGCTACGGAAAATATTTTTTCGCTTTTCATATCAGATCCCAATGTAGATTCGAACAGGGAAATAAAAAAAATTGTCATAGACAACACTTGAAAATACAGATCATTTGTTACAGTCACAGTGCCCAGTGCCTGCTAGGAGTCAAGAATGGTCCCTCGAAATGTCGCAATGCTCGCAATGCTCGCAAAATTTTAGTGGGTGCTCGTTTGCTCGTGCTCGCACATTTTTACAAGTGCTCGCATGCTCGGTTTAAAGTGGAGATAGGTTTTTGAAAAGTGCTCGTTGCTCGCAAGGCTTATTTTTGTCAATGCTTGTGCTCGCAAAGAAAAACGCTCTGCTCAAATGCTCGCAAAGACCATTTGATACTCCTCCTGTTATTGCACCCGAGCACATCGATATAGTTCAAGAAAGACTTCAATCAAGTTGATTTGCGCTTTTTGATTTTAAAAAGTCTTCAAGGAGAATAGTACGTAGATTTCTAAGAATATTTTCCAGTAAAACTTGTTGATTTAAGTTGAGTTCGCTGGATCAGAGTTAGTTGGATTGAAGGACTCATTTGTAAACCGCAATCAAACACAATCAATACGGACTAAAAGACTCGGTCACAACCGAGATTTGTCAGAGATGAGATAAATATAAACTGAGATCAGTTGTAAAAAAAAAATTAAAATGTAAAAAAAAAAGATTTTGCAAGACTTTTTGAGTACTGAGACTCGCAAGCCGTTTGCATCAACAGAGGTGAGAAAATTTTGCGGTATCTTGAATAAGTCATTTGTCGAGACGAAACTTGTGCTTCCGCTTCCAAGCCAAGAAGTCAGGTCTAGTGGTTTGGCAGTTTTTAAACAAACGTACGTTTTTACAAAAAAAAAGATTCATTATTCTTACATAAACGAATACGAGGGCTTGACTATAACTACTCAAACAGTGCTAGACACTATTCTCATCGTTTTCTTTGTTTACTTTTAGATGTTGTTTCACGGGTATAAAAGCACCATGAAGGATTACTTGAAGGTAAAAAGACCTTAACAGGAACATTTAAGATAATTTCACAAATTCAAGCCCAAGAGTTTTAAAGACTCAGAATACGGACGGTTAATAAAATTCAGCTAAAGAGGCAGGGTTGATAGGTTGGTCAAACGCGGGGGCAATGATAGCGGCAGAATATTTACTAAGCCGCACAAATAGTATACTTTTTAAATATGTAGACCATTTTAAACTATCCTTTTAGTTCCTCGCGTTGATCTAACTATGCAAAGGCAAACTTTCGCAAAAATGTAATCTTTAACAGATCACGTCCTGTAACCGCAGTGATTGACACCCGGAACATTCTGTTGACAGGCACACAGCGGTCAAACGCAGCGCGCGTGCGCAGTTCATGTGTAATTGCCGCCAAAATTTTCCATACAAAGTCTTAAATTTTCCGTAAACTTTTGCTTTAAACCCAAAAGTTAACGCCGTCCCTGGAAAGTTAAGGTTTATACGCCGCTTATGGATTGGAAATGAGTGTCCCAGCTTGAACTGTTCTTTCACCGTACTATTTCTTCAACAATTTCTTGCAAAAGTTTGCCCACTTTCAAGTCAAAAGTTCGAGGCGGCAAAGACCGGATGTGACGTCAACTTTTGCGTTTGACCGCTGTGAAGTTGACAGGAGTCTTCTGTCCAGTAATGTAGGGGGTCAGCGGTATCACCAGAGTGTGTGTAGAAAGCCAACATGTCCGTGTGATGGCTGTCGAGCCGGCTGCGAATAAAGTGTTGTGTTTGAGTTGAGTTTTCAAAAGTTGTACGTTGTCAACAATTCGCAGGCTCAGTGCATTTTCGGTGCTCTTAAGTTTGATCGTCGAGTTAAGAAACTACCATCGAGTTAAGGAACGTTAATAACACCGGGATAACACCCCGCTACAAACTGAATCAAATGATCAGCTTATCTTTCGCTTATTACGTTACGCATTGTCACAGAAAATTGGTTTCTGCTCTCACCTGATTGGTCTAATATAAAAACACAACTGACGTGATTACACAAGGTTAAACCACAGGCTCCCCAAGCTCAAAATACGTGGTGTGTGGGACAGCTTGTGTATATAGAGAATTATATGGAAAAGTCACTGATCGTAAAAAAAATTGTGTAAATAACTATCTAATTTGAAATAAAGTTTTCCTACCTCAAATGTGTCGTTTTCTTGTCCCTTGTGCCGATTTTGAAGCCATTCTGGCGCCGTTTAGTGAAGTTATTCTTCTCTCCCGTCTTACTTCACGCCCCAGAATGGCTTCAAAATCAGCACACGACACATTTGACGTAGGAAAAGTTATTTTCAAATTAGATAGTTATTTACACAATTTTTTTACGATCAGTGACTTTCCCATACAATTCTCTATATACACAAGCTGTCCCATACACCACGTATTTTGAGCTTGGGTAACCTGTGGTTAAACAATTTAAGCCAGCGCCTTTGTATTCACTAAGGTTGCGCCATCACACTTAAAGTCGTTACACGAATTTAGGTTAAATCTTCGAAGTTTTTGATATATAGAAGATGAAATCCGTCATTTTTGCTATCGTGATATTGATTGGAATTCAAGGTGGTAAGTGAGCAATTTATTTTCTTTTTATACGTACGGCAAAGAATACGCACTTCATTCGCGACATTTTTATCATTCGTTAAAGGCTGTATTTTGGCAGCGAAAAGCTTATATCTTTTAACACATGTTTAGCCAGTGACGCTTCAAACCCTTTATTAGGCGATAACATCGCCATGAGGCGTCGGTGGGACACGTCGATCTGTACTGAATCCTGTTGCGCTCGACCGACGAATAGAACCGAATGGGACTGAGAAACTAGCTACAGGATGTTACGCGAACAGAGATCAAGTTAACAAGAAATCGCCGCGAAAAACACGAAGCAAAATACTCCTAGAATGTTAGAAAGGACAAATCCAAAGTATAAACGAAAGAAGCAAATTATGTATTTGATGAGTTCTATTGAATTCAGTGGACAGATGATCACATCGCTACATTTTTTTAATGCAATGGGCCTGTTTCCTGCTGTTTGGTCGCTCTGCGTAAATAATTACGTGACAGCTCATGACCTTCGCATGTCGCACGCGAGAAGTGTCGTATATCAGATGTCACGCTTTAAGATAACGCAACTTTTTTCTGAGCAATCATTCAACACAGAGATTGTCAGCTTCTTTTATTTAGTATACGTTAATTTTTTGACAAATTTTCTGAAAATTATTGCGGGCCCAAGAGAGGCCCGCAACCCTAATCTTGACAGTGACCAGCGGATTGCGTATTACGCGTGCGCGCCACGTTTACAAAGGCTATCTGCAAACCGGAAGTTGAAAATTTTGTTCTTCCACTAAGAACGATCGGAATGCAAAAAATGTGTCAATCACGACAGTTTGTCGTAACACCGGAAGAGAAAAATCTTGTCTCCAAGAGCGATAAGAATGCGAAAAATGAGGCTTCTGTCGGAAGATTGCAGACATTATTACGTTTTGCAGACGTTGTTTTATATGTGTTGCTTTTCAGAAGATCTGCTGTGATTGTATAACAGATAAACTACGGCAAAGCGAATGATTCCAACAACGATTATTCTCGAGAAATTCCTTATAACACTGACAACAAAGCGAGTTTGCCGACGGAGGAAAATCACATCTCAATTCACACCACGTGCTCGACTACACTTCGCAAAACTGTCAATCAAAAAAACAACTCTGATTGGTTCGCGGCAATAGGAAACGTTAAAAAACATTCGTGACTTAAGCGTGACGCGTTACTCGACCTTACTCGGAATAATTTTCTTTTGTCCAGTGATTTATCGACACTGTCTGAAAAATTTAATATCGATTAACTTTGGCTTATTCACTATTGAAACATGGCAAACTTGTCAACATATGATTGGTAATATCAAACACGTAAGAAAATCATCATAATTTCGCACACATAGAGATACTGTTATTCTCGGTGGACAGACTCCCAATAAACAACCGCAGTTTATAAAAGAAATCTCAATTACCACAGTTATGCCAACTTCTGGAAAACTTCCCAAAAACTTCGACTTGAAGTAATTTTCCAAACTAACAAAAAACACTTCCCTCCCAGTACCTTCTCTTAACTGCATCGAGGCCCGCACTTTCTAACCTGTGGTTACCACTAGTTTTAGACCCCATTGGGCAACGTCATCGCCTCTGCATGCATTGCATGCCGTTTATTCACTATGCATGATGGATCCTGGCTACTTCCTCTTTTTTTAAGCAAAACTGTCGCGAAAACAACCCTTTTAATTACCGGGCCACTCTTAACTACAAATGTACGATATATAGAAAATGAAATCCGTCAATTTTTGCTATCGTGGTATTGATTGGAATTCAAGGCGGTGAGTGAACATTTTTTTTTTTCACACGCGACAAAGAATACGCATTTTTGACAATGACTTTGTGTAAGAACCTTGGTTCGTTGTGACTTTCGCTAACGAGCTTTCAAATATGGCACGCTTACCTTTGTTCTGTTTTTTAAAATCTGGTTGTCGTTCGCCTTAGTAGTTATTAATCTTTTCCAGGAGCTTTAAACATCGAGAGTGACTTGCAACAAAAGAAGTCTTGGAGAACGGAAGCCTCCCGGTCAAACATCTTTATTATTATTTAAGTTTCGGTTCACGAAAAATTCGCGCTCCTTGTTTTTGGAAATCGCACATCAAAAATAAACTTTCTCGAAAATAAGGATTTACCCAGCGAAAAATATAAGAAACTGACTTCATGTATAAGATGATGACAACTCTTAAAATTAAAGCATCTTGCAATAACAACAACAGAAAGTAAAAGGGATATTTTATCTCTTATAACAAATGCACTTTCGACAATGGTTTTGTAATAAGAACCGAAATATTTCACGAAAGCTCTCCAAATCTTCTACACCGACAAATCGTAATTTTCAAATAGGTTAGTATCAACCGGACACCAATGCCAAATTCATTTCAATTCTTGGTTAGATTTGCCGGGCGTCTGTAATTTGCATACTTTTCTTTATGCAAGGAATAAAGCAGACATCATAACAGCAACAAATCGTTGCTTAGTTCTTCTGTAACTGTAACTAACAAGTTTGAACTAGGGAAGCCGCACGCTAATCTCCTCATACTCTCGGACTAAAATTACTTCCCTGTTCTGGAAACTCGACGGTGGAATCATTTGAAAAGGTCGTTGACTTGACTTTCTACAAGGAATAAAGCAGGCATTTTAACAGCAACAGTATAGTTTCTTCTGTAACTGTGACTCTGACAAGTTTAAACTGGGGAAACCTTACGCTCATTCACTTATACTCTCGCCAGGCTAAAATTATTTTGCTGTTCTTGAAACTTGACAACGTGCACAGATTAACAGTGTCCGTAAAGCGGACACTATTAACGATGTATAAGAGTTTGTCACTCGGGACACAATTTAAAAGTGTCCATTGTCCATATCATAACGGGGGTCCGTAATAAGTGGGTTAATTTTAGAGAAAATATACGAGCTTCTCGTCGGGATAAACGAAACTGTTCGTTTTATTGGGGTATCCGTATTAAGCGGGTGTCCGTAGAGCGGGGTTCCACCGTAAATGAAAAAATAAATTAATGGAAACTTGCACTGGCATTTTCACATAGTGGCTCTTCATCCACTGTTACGTTCCCGATCGAATTAAAATTTAGAGGTGACTTGGTTGTTGTGGGGGGAGAAAAAACAGAGAAATCGTGCACGGAGAAAAAATCCGCGGAGCAAGGACCTGAACCAACAACAACTCAATACATTGTACTATGACGCCGGGTCTGAGAATCAAACCCAGGCCCCATTTGTGGGAGGCGAACGCTCTCGCCAATGCGGCATCCCTGATGCCAAATACTTTTATTTGACGTCACCTTCCTTTGTTTTTCATTTATGAAGATTATATCCGTTGGAAAGTGAAATCTTTTAATTAATATGGATTTAGATTTTCTATTTCAAATTACCAGAGATTTATTCACATTTGTTATTAATAATAGACGGCTAAAGTAGTACGCCTGCCTGCCGCAAAAGGTACGCTTGTTTTTTTGTTCCTTTTTAAATACCTATAAACAAAAGTTGCCTTGAAAAATAACATATTTGAACCTTTGCATATTCTGTGGATGAGAAAGTAGTTTTAGTAAGATAAAGTCTAATGCAATGGATTACAAATACTCTACACTTTTACTTTTTTTCTATCATTTGTCTAAAAACAACAGGTTGTGCTCCACACTGAGAACTGTTAGCATTCTTTTCAGGCTGTCTTACAGCTTGGTCAAACGGTTTTCAGCAAACGGTTCAAAACTCCAATTTTAAATCCAGCTATAAAACGGCAAATAACTTCACATGCAATACGTAACATCAAATAACAATTTTGTTACAGATACACATTGAAACAGGACTGAGTGATATTGTTAAAAATGTTTTAGGAACCTAAAAAACAAATCGTCAGTAACTGGGCGGAATCTAGTAAAACGTTCAGCACGCGCATTTTTCCCTTGGAGGGCGTAAGAGCACTTCCGTTGTATTACCGTCTGTCTGTCTGTCTGTCTGTCTGCCTGTCTGACTGACTGTGTCTGTCTGTTTGTCTATCTGTCTGTCTGTCTGACGGTCTGTCTGTCTGTCTGTCTGTCCGTCCGTCCGTCCGTGAATACCAGACAGAAATGGCTACATTTTACAACTTGTATTCATACATTGCTTTTTATCTACAGCGTTGGCACTAAAATGTTACCAGTGTACGCCCAACTTCAGCAACTTCAGCAGCGCCCTTATCGCCTTGGGTGGCATGGGCAGCCCAGCAATAATATGCGGCAAACCTACCGTGACCATGGAATGCAGTAAGCCCGGGCAGGATTCTTGCGGTACCATCAGTATCACAGCCAAAGTACCAGTTATTGGTGAAGTCACGGTCCACTCACTCGACTGCGCTGTGAAAGCGGCGTGTGGTGATATGTACAAGAATATGACATGCAGTGGTATGAAGAACGCCACCGCCCAATCTGGTGTTCAAATCACGAGTTGCGATATGTCGTGCTGCCAGGGTGATCTGTGTAACAAACCCTTAACTCCGAGCCCCGCAGGAAAGACCACCGTCAAGTCATCTGCGAAAAGCATCAGTTTTCCTATAAGTTGCGTCATATTCGGGATCCTGGGTGTAATTTCTGTGGCTTTTTAAACCAGCAGTTTTGCTTTATTTTACTTTGAGTCCTTCGAGACCGATTCGTTTTAACTAAGCTTTTTTATTCTCTATGTATTACAATTTTTGACTTACCAGTAGTAGCATTTTTTGAATTATTCTGAAAACTTCATGATTAAAACCCAACGTTCAAAGATCCTCCGTCACCAATCCGATGGGAGAGAATATCAGCATATGCTAAAGTTCAAATGAACTAGACAAAATGAATTTCTGACGAGCGCAAACTGAGGCATTTTTGACTGGAAACTAAGCGGTGGCCTTTCTACATTGCACTCTGGCCTCTGTATTCTACTACAGCCAAACGATGACTGGCACATATGACTCTTAACTGTATCACACAGTCACATTAAGGCATATCAAAGATGCGACCAACCAACCTACAGTTGGAGTCATATACAGTTAAGAGTCATATGTGCCAGTCATCGTTTGGCTGTGTGACCGCGTGATGCGGTTCCAGTCAAAAGCCCACATTTCACCCTTGCTCACCACAGAGTCCCAGTAGCTCAGTGGTAGAGCATCCGTTCTAGAACACGGAGGGTCGTGGGTTCAAATCCCACCTGGAACTCGGATTTTTTTTCCGAGTTCGATGCTATTTAAATCTTATTTAATATCTTTGTTACTCACTTTGGAGATTGTAAAACATCTCACTGAAAGACCCCGTGATTTAACTCTAAAGCATTCTCAAGAAAAATAGTCATACCTTGTAAAAATGTTTAAAACGCGCGCCATTTTGTTTTCAACTGGCGAGAAACGTCCGTTTTAACTGAAATGTAGACAATTTCAAATCCATTTTTCTCTGGCGGGGTCAGCTTGAGAGCTAAAGTTTTGATAGGTTTTTGTTAGCTGTGCTCAAACTGTTACCATGCTACGAGATCTCTTTGGTAACTTTTTTTTTGCCTGAATTGCTCGAATGTTTGGCGGAAACCATCTTAATACTGTAAGATTCCGGGGGCCCGGTTTTAAGTCCCGTTCTGACCACTACCAGGAGTTGTTGCACGGTAGACCCGAGTTCAACTCCTCAGCCGCGCTTGTAAATAGCGAACTAGCTCGCATTGCCAGTTGGGATTTTAAACCTTCTTATGTTTCATCATCATCATCGATCCTTTTCGCGCCATTGGACGCATAAGGCCTCTACAGTCTCTCCCCAGCGGGAGCGGTCTTGTGCCGCCTTCCGGATCCCATTCCAGGTCAGGTGCAGGGACTTAAGTTCTTTCTCGGCCGACCTTCGCCAAGTTGTTCTAGGCCTTCCCCGTCGAACAACCAATTCTGGTAATGGCCTTAGGCCCCAGAAGATGAGTGTCTATTAAACATTACATTATTATCATTATTAAGAGAGGGTTTCGGCTCACAAACTCCCTGGAGGTTTTGGTCAGCAAGCGTCATGCTACCATCCCTGGAATGGTCCTCCCTCTGGCGACCCACCATTTCCCACTGTAAAGTTTCTGTTTCGGTTTCTGTAGTCACATGTTGAGTCTGAGGGGGTGACTATCCCCCTGCAGACTTGCCATAGCCCCTATTTGCCAGCTTGTTCAGGGTTCCTGCCAGGCCTTCACAGCTACCGTAGCGGCCCCGGGACCTAAGTCCCACTGTACTTCACCCTGACAGGCAGTCCCCTACTCCACCGTTTCCCACCTCCCACGAACGAGGACGTTAGGGGTTGGTCTTTGGGAGGCCTTCTTATGTTTAATAAGTAATATTTGTTAAAAATATTTGAATGTTCGGCCTCATTAGCACATATGCTAAATCAGTTTCCGAGAGTAAACAAAATGTATTTTATCCCCTTTCCAAAAATATGGCCTCGCCGATGCAAGTCCTCCCCTCCCCACCCCACCCAAATATCAGACGCAGATTCCTTTCGATAGGACAATTCAGCAATATTCTAGGACTCGAGGTTCACACATAAACTTTTTTGAGACAAGGAAGAGGGTCCCAAAAAACACTCCCGAATGAGCGTTGTGCTACGTACTTACTTCACTTGTAAAATTCATTAAATATTCATGCGGGTGCAAACCAATCCCAGTACCATATTCAGATCACATGTACACAACTGTAAACCCCAATATAAATCAAACAATAGAATTAACTTTTGATACAAACTCCTGCTCAGCTAATTAGTATTCATTAACTTTTGATACAGATCTGTACTGATTCGCATAACAATACTTTGCATTCAATTAATTGTTTTCATTTCACAAGTAGAATAAAATATTCGCGTCCGATCTGTATGGGCGTTTACAATGGGCTCGCCTATCGGCTCGCCATTGTAAACGCCCATACAGATGTCCCGCTCATATTTTATCTACTACTTAAATCCCGTATCAGCAAATTGACTTTTTCTGACGTTGGAAATATTTTTTTCGATTTATACTATTCCCTTCGCGCAGCTGAAGAGAGACAAACTGCATTTACGTGGCGCTTTGTTTACCTAAAGTGATGTTTTGGTCCGCTAGTTATTCAACTTGTGTGGTATATACTTAAAAAATTATTCACCTCAGTGTCGGTGAATATGGTGGGTATTTACCAAGCAGCGAAGCGGCGAGGTAAATATCCACCACTGTTCACCTCGACTTCGGTGAATAATTGTTAACTATCAACACCCTTCTCATCTTTATGTGGCAAAATACTACAAGCTATCATGTCACTATAAAACCGTTACTGGCATTTTTTTTATTGAAAATACTATGGTTACCAGGTATATTTCAACATAGAGCTCTAAAAAACTTAATTTTACCATAAGACCACTTTTAAACCATATTCACAGAAACCTGTAATTGTTCAGCTCCATTTGATAAATGTGCTACTAAATTAGTTGGCTTTACCTAACTTTACAAGTATTACAAAATGAGAAGCGGGACTTTATTTCAGTTATGCTTATTGTTTTTGACAACGCTTGCGAACCGAACCAGGCCTCTCGTTCGACTCTCGTGCCGAGGAAACGAAGTAAGCCTTACAAGGATCAAAAGCCCAGGAACTGAGAGGTGTGTCTCAAAACGCACCTTCTGAGCACAAATACAGTTACACAACTTAGAAACATGGGGGAACGTTGTGATCATATCTCAAGCTAAATTTGTTTTGTTTATCTGAATTTCGTCTGAATGTGATTTCACAATAATAGATATTGCCACAAAATGACCATTAAAATGACGATCGAGAACATCCCTCTTAATACTATAAAGAATAAGTCAATTCACAGTTGTGAAAAACTTAAAACTGACTAACTCCTAGTCTTATCATTTCACACTATGACAAGACCACGAGGCTTCAGTGTTCAGTTCTTTAAGTGTAAGTGGTCAGGAATCACACCATCCACCCTCACCCCACCGTCCGTTTCTGCTATAATTACACCCTTATAAAAGTTAGCATAAATGTGAATGTTATCTGCGTGCATGGCGATTATTTTAAAATTCAGCGTCTATACATGTCTTATACTTCTAGTTGGTGTATTAAACCTCCCCCCCCCCCTAACCTTAGCCCTGATGTAAACATACAAATTCTCTTTACTGTTCTCCATACATTTCTTATAGTACCAGTTGGGAGACTTTGATGACGTATTATCCCTTAAAGCCCTGATGTCAACATACGAATTCTCCTTACTGGTCTTTATACATTTCTTATAGTGCCAGTTGGAAGACTTTGATGACGTATTAACCCCTTTAATCCCCTGATGTCAACATAAAAATTCTCTTTACTGGCCTCTATAAATTTCTTATAGTACTAGTTGGGAGAATTTGTATTAATATTTTGCAGAGAAATTAGACGGTGACCTACTGGGGAAAGGACTAACCGATGCCAGTTAGAATAAAAGCCAGATAATTAATTATAAAATCTTCAAGATGAACTTGTCTTCTTTCATTTTCATTTTTCATTTTCGTATTTCTCGGGTATTGGTGAAGAGAATCTCGTTCTTAATGTGCAGTTACAGCCAGACCTCAAGCTTTCTCTAGGAAAGAACAGCAGCAAAAAGCACATCAGAAACAAAATCAGTAATGGGGCCCCACAGGAGCCTATTACAAAGGAATCGCATCTTCATTAATTACAGCAAGTTGACCAATATATTAAAGGCAATATGCAACAGATATTAACAGATATTTGAACAGCCAAAATTTATATCTGTGTCGTAGGAAACTTAAAAATAATAGACCATTTTTATTAACAATTGCTATTTTAGAGCACTAAAACTGCATAAAAGCATGTTTGCCTGCGGGTGGCTCGGATGGAAATGGATTTCAATTTGAAAATGTAAGCCAAAGTCTTCAAGTTGTTTCCACGCGCCTTCAAAAAAAAATCGATATTTATAGCCGAAGTTTGATTTCTATCCCCAAATAAAGGTTATATCTTCTGTTTAATGTTCAAAGATAAATCCCAATGACATAGTCCCTTTAATTTTAAGCTTTTTTTGGCATGTTATTAGAAATGAGAAAAGGACATTTTTAAATGTAAAAATATGTATCTTGGAATTCTCCTAACATGCGTCAAGCATTTGTGTGAAGAGAAGTAGCAAGAATTTGTAAATTGATCTTCAACTCACCTTGTAGACCTCATGATAGGCGTTCCTCAGTAAAGCATACGGGAAACATGACTCCAACACGTCCATTGTCAGGTAAGGGGAGTCGTTAACAATCTGCGCATCAAGATAACGAAAACAAAAAAATTAAAACCAAGGAAACCAGAAGCTTTTGATTTGTGTTCACTTTTCTCTAATTGTACGTTTACCGGCAACAACTGACAAGAGCATCTTGTAGAAATCTTTTCCAAGAATCATATCTTTAAATGGCAAACTCGTTCTCCCAAAAGCGCAGTTCAGTCAGAACGCTATTTTACATGAAAAGTCATGCTTGGCAACTTTTCATAATCGTTTTTGTTGTTTTCCTCACATTCGAGCCAATCAAAGGGCCAGGAACCGCACTTCTACTTTTTGACACATTTTTGTCTGTTTTCCAAACTTTTCAGCCGATCAAACAACAGCATTTGCATGTTTATGGTGATTGGTTTGCCCACCAGACGCGTTTGGTTTTCGATTGCCAAGGAAAGAGGGAAAGCCAACAAAACTGTCACGAATTATAAAAGGGAAAAATTAACCGCAGTGTTACGTTAGGGGCAAAATCTCGACAGTCCGAAGCAAAACCGCGGAATTTGAAACAAAAAACCGGGTAATGCTGTGCAGACACGATCTCGTGACATCCTTAAAATATTACCTGGCGAGAAGTACAAGCAGACATTTGGCTGTTACACGAAAGAATTCACTAAAAACTTACAGGAGCCAGAAGTACTTACCATGTCTAACAGAAGGTACGTTGATTCACGAGCCTTTAAATCCTTCTCTGCCTCGATACCCAGTTTTAACAAACTGGAAGACGCGATCTAAAAGATAATTAACACAACGTTAGTGCTTTAGTGATATGGAGGGGAAATAAGTCGGAATCTTTAAACAATTACACCGATCTTCCGTAGGCGGACACACTTGGGAACAGAAAATGTGGCTGAATGGGAGAGGACTCAGGTTGTAAAAATGTGTTACTAAAGAGCACTAAAACCTCAAAAAGACCACTTTATTTCTTTATTTGTACCCCAACTAATACAAAAATAACACACCTCTCTATTACATCCCCCCATGCCCCCAGTCAAAAGATCTTTAAAAGAAACAAGGGGATTAATAGAGCTTCTACAAAAAGTTATTCAGTTTGCCTATTACTTGGCTTAAACAGGTACGGGGAGGGTACGAGTGGCTACTGTTGAGTAGTAGAAACCTCCTTACTCACCGCCAAAAATTCTCTAAGTCTATCCTCCACATTGTCTCCATTGTTAGCACACAGAGCGCCTGCTACGCGGTTGATGGCCGCTGCCATACAGTGGGCGTTGTTTTCGTGCGCTGGAAATGCAATGCCAGTGTTAACGATGCAACAAAATTCAACTGCGATGCACTTCTAAACAAAAGGAAACTTAAGAAAAATACTGTACTGAGGTAGAAATGGGACCAGATCTGATAAATAGTACACCAAGTTATAATGGAGACACTGGCCAGGGACAAGTGAGACGGATAATAACGTCAAAATTTCGCCCGATATTCAAGATTCACAAACTGTAATGTTGCTAACCCTTCGGCTACGATGGGCAATATTGACTCTATAACCGCTTATCTGCAAGAACACCGCTCTAATATTTCTTGAGAAACTCTTGATTCAGTGCTTTATCTTTTTGAGGAACGATTAATGACGCCATCACTTTCCTAATTTCCATAATACAAAAACGTAAATATGTCTAAAAGTAGAAACGATATTTCAAAACGGAAAACGCCATTCTTCTTTTTTTTTTTTGAAAAACCTTCAAAATAAGCAGCAATATTTTTTTTATTTCATATGCACTTTAAGGGCTTTGCACGTAAGACCCAAGTAAGGAAAGGCCCAATCAAACCTTCTAAGTCAGCATTGTATTCAGAGGCGTCTCTGTAGGCCAACGATGGGAGAGCGACAGCTACATACACCTATAACAAACAGCATCACAGAACTCAGTCAGATGAAAGCTTACTGCACATGGAAGGAGGATGAATTCCAATAAGATTGCCACTACAGAACGAATTTGTTACGTGAAAGTGAAAGCGGTTTCTACAACAAGCTGTAGAAATTTCCTTCTGTTTCTGCTCCGAGAGAGACGAGACGAAATCGCCCAAAACCGAAAGAAAAGGCAACATTTGTCTCACAGGGTACCTTAATACCGTCTTTTTATAAGTTTGAAGTCAACACTTTCAAAGCCAAAACAGCATTACAAAAAAGGAAAATCGATGTTTTTTCTTTACATTATTATTCCGTATTTTCTGAACACTCACTAGAAATAATGCCCAGATCAAAGAATCCTCTTCAGGCTTTTTTTCTGTAGAAACAGATAACAAAAAGAACACGTCATTAATCATAAAAAGCTGGCACAGTACTGGCATTCTATGCAAACGTTCTTTTGTGATGGGCGTTAAAAGCCGACAACCTCAACGATTCTTTTGGTGAAACATCTTACGGGAAGGCCTGGCCTGAAGTTTAACAAACTGCCGGTTACCGTCTGTCTAACTATAGTTTATTATATGGCTACAATAGTACGCGCGCTCTGATTGGCTGCTGAGCGGGCATTATTTTCTTGTAATGACCGGGCATTATGAAAAATTTTCTCGGCTCGGCGGTTTTTTGAGTTGTGAGTAAAAGCTACTAGCGCAATTGCGAGAACGACAATAAAATACCGACAAAATGTAACAACAACTGAAAGAAAAATATTAGCATACCGATACTTCTTTAGTATGAGCGACGAAGAGAGCCACAGAGAGCGAGAGCGAGTTTCACCTCGTTGTTTTTTAGATATTTCAGTTTAGAATAGCGCTAAAATAATAAATAACTTATTGACCTCGTCCGTTCGGTCATTACAGGGCAATCCCAGACCTCGGCCTTGATGTATTGACCTCGCTCTCGCTCGGTCAATACATCAAGGCCTCGGTCTGGGATTCCCCTGTAATGACCTCACTCTCGGTTAATAAGTAGTATTTAATATCGTTGATTTTTAAAGCTTACATCTGAGTACACTGTTGTGCAAATAGAGCTGTTGACATTTATCAAGCACACACACCTTTATGGCCACGAAGAGCCTGGCAGAGGACTGGGTCTACCTCACACTGCAAACCAGCTGATGTTGTCATTTCTTCAACAAGCTGAACAAGATAAAATATGCAAGGGAAAAAAATAACAATTTTACAACAACTGAGAAAATTCGCGCGCACTCATTGGTCGAAAGCTACGGTTGAGAGTATGGACCATAAAAACGACCTAGCTATAACCCAAAAAGGCACAAAAAAAAACTGTTAGAAAACTTGAGAAAATCTCGCCACTTTCCTAGAACACGGAAACGGGCGAGTTGTGAAACGTCAGTGGGACATTTTAAAGCACTCGTCGGCTTTAAGTGTTTTCGATAAAATTAGGAATCACTATATCAAACACTTCATCATCAGTGTCACTTACCGGCCGGTCGTTGTTGCCATGAGGGAAATGTTCTTTGAAGTCCACAATGGAGTTCATGAGAAATGGCACCCTCTTCTTCAGAACCTGTGCAAAATAAACAACCTTTTAACAAATTCATTAAGTGAAAGAAAATAAAAGTATACAATTTAAAATGGTTGTTGGTAAAGACGTATTTAATGTCTGTCTGTCTGTGTATCTGTCCGTCCATCCGTCGGTCTGTCTGTCTGTTTGTCCGTCCGTCCTTCTGTCTATCCGTCTGTCTGTCTGTCTGTCTGTCTGTCTGTCTGTCTGTCTGTCTGTCTGTGTGTCTGCCTGCCTGCCTGTCCGTCCGTCCGTCCGTCTGTCTGAAGAACGCGATTTCACTTGTTTTCCATACCGTTTCCAGTGCTTCTTGAGTCAGCGTACGGAACGTTAAAATCACTCCCACAATAATCACTCTGACCACCACATCTTCAATATCTAAAGGAAAAGGAAAATGAAATTAATATGAAAATACCAGCGGCCCAGCCAAAGCACTAGAAAACTTGCTTGAAGTTACACAGTAACGCGATTTAGTGTCGAACGTAATCCGGAAGTGCTTTGGTTTTGCTTTGCTAAGCTGTGATTGATTTAAAATACTCGCGCCACCTACTCAGCCAATCAGAGCCACGCGTCTTGGTCACACGCGTTTTCCCGCGCTTTGTGCCAGTCGCGTGTATTTGCTTCGTGTTGTCATTGGTCCATTGCGTTCTTGCAAAAATTATGGCTTTTGCAATTTTTTTTTGTTCAGCCTTACAGTTGCGTTACATTTCGTGACATTTCATGACTGAATATATGCCGTACTTTTCAGCCTTCTGATAAGTTCCATACACTGCTCTGGTTTGTCAAAGCTTGTCCGCAGGCTCGTCAACACATCCTTGTTTTGAATGATAAGTTTCTGTACATAGGAAACAAAAAAAAAAACATTCAATCACTTATCAGTGACATAAGCTACTCAAAAAAAGCAACTCAAGTTACTCCAACAGTAATCGAAGTAATGGCCTTCTGCATACTGCGTTGGACGCTCTATCACTAAGGTACAAGAAGACCTGTAAGTAAGTAAAGTCTGTCTCCGAGCCATGAGGCCCATAGAGCCGGAGCTTATCCCGGTTTCCGTAGCATTAAGCGACTAGGAGTATTGCTACTCCCCCCTGGATGGGATGCTAGTCCATCGCAGGGTTACCCCCCAGCAGTAAATTCGCCGGTACCCATTTATACACCTGGGTGGAGAGAGGCACTGTGAGAGTAAAGTGTCTTGCCCAAGAACACAACGCAGCGCCCCGACCAGGCCTCGAACCGGGCCGTTCAACTTGGAGTCGAGCGCGCTAACCATTAGGCCACCGCGCCTCCCACAAGAAGACTTGTAGCAGCTACAAACCTGCACAATACTATAGTTGAGACAAACGAATACCGCGAATACCTTGACTTACAAGCGTGAAAAAATATTTTCTTATCCCCCTCCTCCCAGCTGAAGTTATTTTATGGGGTTTACATACATACATACATAGACTTTATTTTCACTCGAATTTTAGAGTAGCTTTACCAGGCTTTTTCACCAGGCTTTTTCTAACACGACAACATTGGAATGGGGGAGAGGGGCAGAAAAAAATGAGCTCTCATTTTTCGCGATGGTGCCTACGTAAATTGGCATGTCTATTTCATTGTGATGTCAAATACACCATCCACTTCAAAACTTGGAAAAACTGTTAAAAACCTTAATCTCGCCAACTTGGCTAGCAATCTGCTGCATCATTTTCTGTCCCAAATGCTTCATCCCATAAGCTCCAAGCAGTTCAGCGAGTGCTTGTAGTTCTGCGAGTAAAAGAACACAGACTCAAAACCCATGAAGAAAACAAAAAATCGCAATCCTTTTACCGAGTCTTAAACATTTTCGCTGACTACAGCTCACCGTCGTTACCAACAATCGAAGCCTGCAAGAACCTTAAAATCAGATTCCCCGACTTTTTGCCAACTTTGACTGGAAATTTAGAATTCCCCTGACCAGGTACTAAATTGCCCATACAGTAAAAACCCGCGTATAAGAACAAGTGGATTAAGAACACCCAGGCCTGCTTGTAGGTAATAAAGTACCATTTATATAAGAACACATTCAGGCTGAAAAATCAAAGTTGTTCTTATATGGAAAAATATCAAAGATCAACACTACTTTTCATTGCACACATAATAGTTCCACCCCAATTACAGTACACTATTGCCTTGATTTATCAATTTTATTAAAATTAAAATACAATTGTGTGCATATATATTGATTTCATCTATTGCTAGCCTAGTATGTTCCTTATTTTAAGAAACTTTTTTTAAGAACACTTAAGAACACTAACAGGCTGATTGTGCAGATTATAACCCTTTATACAAGAACCAAATCAGCCTGAACCGCCAAAATAGGTGTTCTTATACGCGGGTTTTTACTGTACTTTCCCTGCCCAAATTTTCTGCTGACTTGTGACAACCCTGATAGTATTTCAATGAAACAACCTTATTCGCATATAGTTATGGTTTTAACTAAGTAAGACGGACGTTCAAATTCTTTTAAGTTTGCCCGATAGCAGTGTATATTAGAGTTTGCAAACATGGCGCTACAACGGAGAAAATAAATTTTAACACATCTCAACATGATTAAATATCCCAACAGACAGGAAGGCGATGAGTTGAGACTTACATGGCATGGCCGCGGAGGTGAACGCAGGACTATCAACAACAAATCCAGTTAGTTAGTGGTTTTAGGTACAGTCAACTCTCGCCTTGCGGACACCCCGCTATTGCGGACACTCGTTATTACGGACAAAATCCAGATCCCCGGCAAAGAGGTTTGACTGGAAATAACTCCCGTTATTACGGACTCTCCCTATTACGGACACTAAACGACGCCCCGAGCGTGTCCGCTATAACGAGAGACTGTAAAAGGACCCTAACCTCATGGGAAACTGTTAGGGTACTTCATGTAAGAACTCATTAAATGCAACATTCAGTCATTATGACTTAGTGGATATCACGTAAATAAGGCTCACTGACTCACCTTTAACATCCGTGTACTCTTCTGCTCTGAATGCCTGGCCAGGTTTGTTGACAAAGGCACGACGGCGAGGAGAAAACACAATGTTGTCTGTCATCACACGCCGCAAAAACACGTCAAGGTACCTGAAGGCAAACATTTTTTAATAAAACTGTCGTTCTCTTCGTTTCAAACACAAAAGTTCTCACAGTATGTTGTAAAAAGGATAGGTCATCAGTACTACATGAGACAGATGCCCAGCTGCGATCAGAAACTGCAAACACTTCAATAAGTGAACGAGGTTATTTTTAGCCTGTGGGTGCCAAAATATTTTCCCCCACCTCACCCCCTGTTCAATGTCCTTTGTGAGGTCAGCTCAATAAGCAGCTGGAGCAGTTTTCAATTGAGTGTCGTAAAACCAAAACCAATGTAATTACTTTGGCCAATCACAAAAGACACGGACAATCCAGCGAACCAATCAAAACTCGAAGCAAATACATGTAACCGACACGAAGCGCGGGAAAACGTGCGCGAGCGAGTCACGATTGGTTTTGGTTTTAGTTCTGATTGGCTGAGAAAGTGGCGCGAGATTTTTAAGCCAATCACTAAGCGTAGCAATGCAAAACCAAAGCAAACGCAATTTACTTTCGACACTCAAGTGAAAACCCGCTCTAAATTAAGCCGGGCAAAACCAGAATGAGAATTGCCAAGAATTGTTCGAGCGCGGCCAAACAAGGCTGAGACTGCAAGAGCATTGACAAAAATCACGCACTGTGCGAGCAAAAATTCTCGTCTACTATCACGAAAATTTAAAAAGGCTCAAATTCGACAGGAGTAGCTGAGAATCGATGACAGCGTCGTCCTCTCTGCGTATGGGAGTTTCAGGCCAAGTGAGAGTAACCGTTTGAGATCTCTTGACTACCCTCATTCAGTGTTACATTGTAACCTAAAAGAGGGTTGAATGTCACAGTGTAACCAAACAGAGCGTGACCTAGCGTGACAGGATCTCGTAGTCTTATGTGACAGAGACGCGTGACTGGAGGCAGCAGTATGGATAAAAGTCTTACTGACCATGTTGTGTACATGTTGGTGATGGTGATAGCCCCCTGACTGTCCTCTGGTTGTGTTTGTTGTAGCAGCACATGATTGAACAAACGAGCCATGTCTACAGCAGCTGTCAGGGAAACAAAGCAAATCGTGAATTGTTAACCCTAAGGAACGGACCATTATTTCCTTGGAGGGGGGGGGGGATGCAAAATTTTCCTCTGCAAACTTTTTTTTTAGTTTATGCACCTCTGCAAACATTTTTTTCGAAATTCTTACTATTTTTTGTTATACATATCGTGTTTGCAAACAATTTATTTTGTCTTTCCAGGCCCTGCAAACAATATTTTTCAATATTTTTCATCCCCCCCCCCCCCCCCTCCAAAAAAAATAATGGTCCGTCCCTAACTACCATAGGCTATTTTCCCGAAAAGCGGCTGGAAATCGAGCCTATAACTACCAATGTACCAAAAAGAACTGCTCAGCCATTAGCTAAAGGAAAATGAATATTGCAACCAGGATGCTGCTAGAGTTCGTTATCAGAAAACTCAAATAGAAAACGACGATACTATGGCCTCGCGATACATGTATTATTATGTGGCAATATGAGCACAAAACTTGTGAAACTAGAACAATTGACGACATGGTCTATAAATCACAAATTATAAAACAACCATTTATGCAGAAAAACATACTATAGTTTTCCAAGCTCCGCAACGTAGCCATCATTGCCTAAGGAAACAGGATTTAAATACAATTGTTAGCAATCGCCACTACGAAAATGAAAATTATTTTAAACTGCGAACAGGCGAACGCAGCGAGCCAAGAAGGTCGAGCGAAACAAGCTGAGTGTGACCTCCGGTTTCTTTCTTCCCCAGGCCACGCTCGGCTCGCTTCTCTAGCCGGTTCATTCTCGTCCCCATAGCCCTTTCGTTTCTCTTAGCCGGCTAGGCCTTGGCACGAGGAAACAAAGGGCTCTGGGGACAGAGGATTTCCAGTCCTAGATTCTAGGACTTCCGGTCTTCATGTATGCAGTCATGACGTTTCAAAAGAATGTATGAGAGAGTCGTTACGTTTTCGACTTCCGTTTAGGAATTCTTTATTCCAAACAGCCAATCAAAAAAATTCGAATTAATTCAAAAATCCTATGTCCCCAGAGCACTCCGTTTTCTCGTTGCCAAGCCGGCTAAGAGAAACGAAAGGGCTATGGGGACGAGAATGTAGCCGGTTCTTTTTATGCCCAGTCCTACTCCAGAGCCTGTTAAACCTATGTTGTAGTTCAAAATGAATTTCAGATAAAAATGATTTCAATGTGATTTGACTTGCATTTTCCTTTAATTGTTCCTGATTCATTACCATAATCCCTAAACAAAGAAAATAAAAATTGAACTAGTTTGAATATTTTCAGCTTGAAATGTATTTCAAACGAAAACATCTACAATAGAACTTCTTCTCCGCTGACTAATTCCTTGAAACAACCAGATAGCGCTTCAAGAAACCTGGCTACATAAAAAGGGAACAAAAACACATTATTTTTTTTACAAAACAATACCTTGATATTGCCAAGGACTTCAGAGGGACGAGCAATCCTCAGGTTATCGTGATCAAATTGAACCATGGTCACCACAGACCTGTTATGGTAATTTATCAGTGACAATAAGTTATCGTCGATTCTAAGCATAATTTTTTAAAAGCCCCAAACCATGCAGTAAGTAACAAAAATAACGGCGATGGGTTTTTGAAGAACAGTACTCGGCAAATGACAGAAATCCAGTAGGAAGGGAGGATGACTGACGAGGATGGAAATGGATTACAACATGGACAAACGTAAAAACGCGAGGCTTGCTTTTAAGAAACCCAACAATAATGGTTCTAATTTGTAGAACAGTACCCCACAAATGTCAGGAACATATTAGGAAATGACGATACCTAACGATGGCGAGGATGCAAATGGATTGCAATCTCTCTCCTCCGCAGAGGTCTCTTTCGTGTTTCGGACTGGGAAATAGGGGGAGGAACGGGGAGAGGTGAAAAGTATAAAGCGCGCGGAGCCTGGAGAGAATCGAAACGAAAGCACGCGTGTTTTCGCCTTCCTCCCCCCGTGTTTTTTTCGCCTTCCCCCACGAAAGAGGCCTCTGCGGAGGAGAGAGGATTGCAATATAAACAAACTTGAACGCGAGAGGGCCCATGTTTTAGAATTTGGCTCAAATTCCTTTGATTGTTGACAGCTTTTTAGTTGAACATGAAATTGCAGGGAACGTATTCAATGATCCGTGCTGTTTTGTTTTTCGTACGAAGATTAAAAGACAACTAAGTATTAATCTTACTTTGTAAAGAATTCCTCCAGTTGAGAGCTGAGATATTCCCGAGGAGCAAAGATGTGTTCCCACACCGGAATGGCTTCAGTGTACGTGATTCCACGGCAGATTTCCGTCAACGAAATCAGCTTCCGATCCAACCTGGGAAAAAATCGAGATTCATTAATTATATTTACAAGGTAAAAGAACAAAGCTTGAAGTGGCACTTGTGTCAGAGACCCTCCGTTAGATTCTTGTGCTTGCGTTAGGCTTTGGCTTTCTCAATATTTGAGTGAAATCTTGCAACTACCCATTATGGTTGTAACTATGCCTCCGGGGGGGGGGGGGGGTACTCCATAAAATGGCCTATACGGGGAGGCTCCGCCCGAAAGGGGTACCTTTTTCAGGCTTCAGGTATATAAAAGGGTAGGGATTTCACAAGTTTTGGTATACGAAAGGGTATGAAAATCCGTCATTTAGGTTTTTAAGAGGGCCTTTCGAACAGACGCACTTTATGGCTGTATTATTTTAATTTATTTAGCGCTGCATAAAAATGACAAAAAAAAGGGTCCTGTTCCAAGTCTATGCAATGTCTTTTAGGTATATGAAAGGGGTACCTTTTCTCAGTAAAAGGTATACGAAAGGGGTACAATTTCTGTCAAAATGGTATATAAAAGGGTAAGGGGTAAAAGCTTGGGGCGGAGCCTCCCCGTATAAAACTTTTTTGAGTGCCCCCCCCCCCCCCCCTGGGCTATGCCTGCGTCGCTAGTGCCAAAACCCAATCAAACAAGTTCTGTGAACATAGTAAACTCACGATGTCAGAGATTCTCTGGTCTTTCGGAAGCTCTCACTGCCTGGTGGAGCAAACTCGCTCTGTACATTCTTCTTATTCTTGTCCTTTTTTCGTTCAGCAGATAATTCCGTCATCAAACGAACTGCTTGCAACTGCCATAGCTGCAACAACAACAATGGCAACAATAAATTCTAATTTATTTCCACTTCCAATTTTAAAACAGTGTCAAAATAACAAGTAATCAGACTAAACAAAATCATCAGCAGGAGCACGAAGTCTCAAATGATAACACTAAATTCTCAGAACTAACCACAGGCGGCCAAGGCGTTGTATGCGATCAACGTGACATATAATAATATATAATTAGCTAATCTTTCATAGCGCTTTACAATCACTATGCTAAAAAAGAATGCACTATTGCCATGCGATCAACGTGACATCAATGTTGCCGATTGCGTAACTCTGTTTCAGCAGTTTGAGACAATGTATGAGAAAGCTTTGGAAATTGCTCTAAATACTACATTTGTAAAGAAACTGAAATAAAAATGGCTTACCTCTTGTATTTCCTGCATTATTTTGACTTCTCTGTGTTTCTAGGGTGGGTTTTAAGCCATTAAAGCGATTTTCACTTTCGACGATTAAAACACGCTCTAGGAACACAGGAAAGTCAAAACAATGCAAGACAACGAAATGTAAGCCAATTTTATTTCAATTATTTTCCACATGCAGTATTTAGAGCAATTTTCGAAGCATTCTCATACATTGTCTTACGGCTGAAAACGTAACGCAATCGCCAACATCAATATGTCACGTTGATCGACTACAACGTCTGAGCCGCCTGTGAACAAAAATCATAAGAAATGTAACGCTGAGGAGAATTAATATTTCCAGCTTGTGACTATCTAAGGTAAAGAGATACACTGAATATGCTGGCATTCGGCTGTTCCATCAACCTCGTTCCCAGGGTCTCTCTCTCCTCTTTCAAGAGCGGCTCTTCGGGGCGGGGAGAGAGAGACCCTGGGAACGAGGTTGCTGTTCCATGTGCTTAGAGCAGTTTTCAATTGAGTGTCGTAAAACCAAAGCCAATGTAATTACTTCGGCCAATCATAAAAGACACGGACAATCCAGTGATCCAATCAAAACTCGAAGCAAATACATGTAACCGGCACGAAGCGCGGAAAAACGTGCGCGAGCGAGTCACGATTGGTTTTGGTTTTAGTTCTGATTGGTTGAGAAAGTGGCGCGAGATTTTAAAGCCAATCACTTAGCGTAGTAATTCAAAACCAAAGCAAACGCAATTTACTTTCGATACTCAAGTGAAAACCGCTCTATAAATCGGTTTTGGGCAACGTTTTTTTTTAAAATACAACTGAAAGTGTCACTTGTAGATAATAGTGGCGTTTACAGATCTTTACATGTAGTGACACCTGCTCCCCATAATGTAAAACAAATTCGTCAAACCAAGTTATTCACTGATGGTCAGACACATCGAAACGGCGATAACAATTTATAATAATAATAAACGTTACTTGTAATTTTTCTTTTTAAATTTTCACTCCAGCATGCAAATGATTCTCATTCTCCGTGACATACCTTCATTGCCTCGTGCTAACGTCACAATTTGTGGAGAAATTGTGACTGTTTGTGCTACGTTTGATTAGCTATTGGCTGCGGTCACACCTAGACTGCTAACTATAGTTAGGACGGCGTAAACTATAGTTAGCTATTTCGGTTATGTGACCGCTTCTCTGTTCACCCTAACTATGGTTACAAAATTTACGTCTCACTGATCCAAAACAATACAGACTAACTATAGTTATACCCAAGCAATGTTCATGGGTTAGTCTTAAGTTTACAAACGAAAAGCCAATCAGAATGCGACAATTCTTTTCGCACGTGCGAGATGAACATAAATATGCAAAACAAAGCGTCAAGGGAAGGAAAACAAGAAAAACAACATGCCAAGGGAACTACATATCATCAATGTTAGCAAAAATAAAGCTTGAATTCTTCGGTTTCTAGCATGCATACTTCATTTTATTTTCTTCAACGCCGAAATGCCGTGCAAAAATAGAAAAAAATAGAGGAACAACTAGACACAGATCAACAACACGGGCTGTCATGAACTAATTTAAATACCAAATTATTCACAACCTTATCAGAACTAACTATAGTTAACTGCACTGGTGTGACCGCTTAAGACGACCGAAAGCACTAACTATAGTTAGGTATGACGTCACGTAACTTGAGACTAAATATTGTTAAACTTTAGTTACGTCGTAGATGAGACCGCAGCCATTGATTGTTTACAGGCTCTCTATTTCCACAACGTGAAAACCACTAAAGGCCTGGCTAAACAATTTTGCTTCAAGGAAACAAAAACTGTTTTTGCCTCAAGTCAAAAACATTTTTGCTTCCTGGACACAAATTTTGCGTCCGAAACATATGTTGCTGCCCAGTTCAGCCACCCTGGAAACAATGTTGACTACTTTATGGGCATGAGTGACACCTTGTTGCCGGAACATTGTTTCCTAGTTTAGTCACCTGACCAGCAAAACATTTTCCTTGCTTCCCGCTTATTTAGCCACCCAGGAAACATGACAAGGAACAATGTTTCTACAAGAATGCTTCCTAGTTTAGCCAGGCCTCGCACTCACTTCCAGTTTTCCCGTGTTTATTGTCACACATTCAACGATCTAGCAAAATATCAAGGCTGCGAACAGTCTAGTGTAATGAGAATTAAAGTGTTGATCACCAACCTGCTGATTCAGTTGAATATGATCTGGACACAGCTGACTTAAGATGTTCCTGGCTTCTTTTGCCATAGAATCAAGAAACAGATTTACAGCAGCCAAGCTGCGGTCTCCAATGGGATGACGCTGTGAAGAGTCGAGAAAATAAAACAATTGTCACAATTTACCTGAACTTAACGTTGATCCTATTGTTCCAAACTAATACTGTTAACAAAAAAATGTAGCACTCATCAATTTATCAGGCAAAGTCGTGTATGAAGATGAGTTGATACCAGCCGACTCAGGAATCGAACATAGGGACAACGGGTTGATAGGTAGTTTTTTTGCTGACGCCTGGCAGGCACATTTCTCTTTTTGGTAATGTTATTTTTCTTGGTTGGCAAATTTAATCGGTTATTACTTCCAATGCTATGATTAACACCAGCCACATCTTCCTTTTTTAAAAAAAATCACAACAACATTTTCAAGGTCATTTTTAAAACTGATACTTGTTACTGCTAGGGAAGATATGATAGCCAACCAACGTCGTTCCCAGGATCTCTGTAAGATAGCCTGTACCAAGGGAGGGGAAGGGGGAATGTGGGCGCTTCACGCATCAAATTCATTTAGCAAGTTGGCAATGAAATGGCTACACAAACTGAATTGTACCTCTTCTGGACAAAATTCATTGGTGCATGACATGAAGTGACCACAAATCAGTGGAAATGCGATGGAATATCTGCCGATAAAACAGAATATAATAATGAACAATTATTAAGCCATCCTTGTGTTGTCTTGATAGAGAACAATAGTTAACCCTTTAACCGGCAGATTTCTGTGACTTTCTTAAGGGGTTTTTTGGGCTTATACATTCTGTAGAACTTCGTGATTGCATATAAGAAGTCCAAGTAAAAATGTGTGCTGTTTCGAAACACCGAGGGCTCAGATTTTTATTGTGACGTCAGTAGTCGGCAGTTGCTTCGTTCGTAGGCGAGCTGTTGGGCTTGGATTTGGCTCGTTTTGTGTTTATAAGTGATTTTTCGAGTCATTTTTCACTGCAGAAGCCCCCAGGCTGGCATCATTAAGCTAGAGTGGTGGGTAGAGGCCAGCATCTGAAAGAAACCAGAGGTGAGAGATGATTTTGTCTTGATTGGAACGCCAGAAATATTCGAATCGAAAGATGGCGGTCCATGGGTAAAGTTGTCTCTCTGGCCGTTCTGTGGGTGGATTCCAAGACCTGCCAAGGCATTTTGGACGAGTTCTGACTTCCAAAGAATGCAATCGGTGCAACATTTTGCCGGCAGGATTGGGTGGCTCGACACTTATAAAAAATATATGGAATGAAGGTAGGAAGCCTTTCATGCCGCCGCCATGACTGTTTTTCCCAAGCATCCCTTTCGGTCAGCAACGAGGAAATTACAGGTTTGCAAGCATAGCTCTAATCGAATAGTAATTGCTGAGTCTTCTGAATGATTGATGGGAAATTTCCTTGGTGAACGGAAGGGAATAGGGTTGAAGTTTGCTGCAAATGTATATTTTTGAAGTCAGAATTATTTTTTCATTAAAAAAATGGAGGCAAAGATGTGTGTTTTTTGTTGTTGTCCTGTTACGTAGAAAACGGGCATTTTCAAATTTGCTGCTGAACAAACAACCATATGCAACAGAAATTAAGAGTTGTAGTCAGTTAGTTGGCTTTTAAAGCTATGAAAATTATCACTTTGCCATAAAAAGCAGTCATTAATATCATGTGCCCAGATATGTAAAAGCTAGAGTGTTTTCAATCACTGCTGGTGTTTTTCGTACACATATGTACGATTGCCGGTTAAAGGGTTAAAAAAGTAGTTACTTTACTAAGATAGTGTGATAATTTTCAACTTCTAGTCAACGTAAGAAGATGTACATGTACAGCGTTAAGTCTGCTGTGTAACGTAAGTCTGCCATTGGGCCAAGGCCCCTGCCATCAAAGCCAGTTTCAGTGATTAGGAGTATTTTTACTCCCCCCCCCCCCCCTGGAAGGGATGCTACTCCATTGCAGACTACCCCCATTGCCCCCTTCCTCCCCACCCCAACATTATTCCAGTTTATGCTAACTAATAATGTTAGTGCCCATTTCGGGCTGAGAGGCATTGTAGGAGCAAGATGTCAGTCCAAACACACAATTATCTGGCTACACTCAAATTCTCAGACATCGTGCCAATCGCACTGACCATAAGATCACTGCATCCCTTAGACAAACACGCAAGTTACTACGATTAAAATATTCTCACCTTGAATAGTTAGGATCTTCCACACACTTCAAAAATGACTCCTCAAAAAAGCTGGGATAAAAACTACAAGCGAACATAAAATTTGTTAAAAAAACCCCTCAAATCTAGGGAAATATTGTCTCCACACACATGTACAACCAAATTCCAACACTTACACAGCTGTAACATTTGGCAACTGGTAAGGTGAATTGCAGTAACTATTTAAAACTTAAAGGGACTGTGTCACGGATATTAGCAAGCTTTAGGCATGGAAAATGGCCATCAAATTCGGTGAAATATAAAAATAACCTCTTAAAACAGTGAAGGAACACTTCAATAACAAAGCAAATAAAAAGAAGGTAGGGATGGCTAAAAGTGAAGAAGATAGATACAGATTGCGATATGGGTTTTTGATATACTTTTGGGCTGAACAGTTTTCAAAGTTAACCTTGTTTGCTTGTATCCTTAAATTATAACGCCAGAAAGACACATTTGGTTGCAATGAAGCCATGGTTTTGTCATTTAGATCCATAAAAGTAATTTATTTACAAACATTAAGTTTCATAGCGAGTATTTGGCAATACTTAAAGGGGCTTAGCATCAACGACTTAAAACTGTAGAATAACTCAAAAGAAACACAGAAAGGCCAAGAGCGGGCATGGATGGGCAAAATTCGAGAAGATTGAAACGGATTGCGTTCGGGTAAACTTGAAAAAAGTCGGCCCGACTTTTTTCAAGTTTATCTCAATTTGTAAGTGTCATTTACAATGCTCGAAAATCATCCTTGTTTGTAATATGGCCGTGATTGTGCCAAGATTGACCTATCCCCTGTAATGAAATAAACTTAATTTAGCAGTGACACAGTCCCTTAAGAGGCAGACGTTTTATAGTGTTAAAAAAGTCAGTGATTTACCAGAAAATTGAGAGGTCAGAGATCTCATTCAGAAGCCTTTCTGGTGCATCAACCAGTTTAGAGTGAAATGACACATTGTTCATGAGTACTGCTAAGTCCCTGTTCTCTTTTAGCTCTGGAGCTGCGCCGCGAACACAGGTATAAGCCTGCAAAACAAAGGAAAGGCAATACACTTGTAAAAAAAACCTTAAAGACCATTCATTTGATTATAACTTTGAAGTCAGTGCACAAAACCCAAACGTATGACCATTCAAATTCATGAAAGCTATTGAGCAGTACTTTCATGTGACTCTGTTTGCTATACTGTGCAATGTGTGGTTTTTGAACAGCCAAAATTTATATTTGTGTCGTAGGAAACCTAAAAATATGGTCCATTTTTTTAAAAAAAATTGCTGTTAGAGCACTGAAACTGTGGGTTTACCTCGGTGTAAGAACCTGTGATATTTTTCTTTGTTTGGGAGCTTTTGTTTTCCTGCTCTGTATTGTTTTTGACGCTCTTTGTTGCTTTGTTCGTTCTTTGTTTTACGTCACCGGAGAGTTTCACAGGTTCTTACACCGAGGATGAGCCGAAACTGTTAACACGTGTCTTTTGCTGTGGATGGCTCAGATGGAAACAGATTGCAATTTGAAAAATAAAAGCTTAAATTTTCAAATTGTTTTCGCCCGTCTTCAAAAAGTTCGATATATAAATAGCCCGGCATAGCTTGATTTCTATCAGCAAATTGAGGTAAAATCTTCCTTTAGATGTTTAAAGATTATGTTTTTATGGGTTACGTTGCCTACCACTAATTTCAGAGCAGTTAAGACTAAAAATCTGCGAAATGCCCGTAATGTAGCCCCTTTAAAGCTGATTTCCAGTCCGTACTGCGCAGACTCAGGGTTTGTTTTCATTTTTGTTTTGAATTCGTTGAAACGTTACACTTCGGTGATAGTGTACATGAAGTTTTTTAGTTCGCCATTACGGATCGTTTCGTTCAAGAATTCACGATGAGCTAAAACGTCCGTTTGAAATACCGTCGAGCTTCTCTTACTCGTTATTATTGTTTTGCAAGGATATCTGGCGTTAATAATGAAGAAAAAGGTAAGTTTTGTCCCGGAATTTTTATTTTTGCTAGTAAACATTCTTCTGTTTGTGAGACTCACAAACATTGCAGGCGGAGATTGCGCAGTACGGACTGGAAATCATCTTTAACATCTTAATTTACACAAAGTATTTTCTGTTAGTACAAATGTAAGAAAAATTATTCTCTATCATAACAGTATGAAGTGCTTCTTTCTTTTAACTCAATGAACTTCTAGGCTAAAAGTTTTTTTAGGGCATAAAGTTTGTTACCTGTAGACGCATCCAGTCCAATCTCAGACTTTCAAAATCAAACGTGTCTCCTGCTTCAACTGCACAAACACAAGAACAGAAGTCTATCAGCACTTCAATTTCAAAAGTTATCAGCATTAGAAAACCATGGCCTAATAAGCTGGAGTAACCTTTTAAGCAAGGCAGAACTACATAGTCTATAGAGTCTATAGAACAGATGAACTCCATTAACACAACCGCACACAGGCCATGGCAATTTATAAAGTACTTGCTATGAAACTAAATGTTAGCAAAAAATGCTTGTACGGATCTAAATGACAATTTTACCATCTTCATTGCAAAGAAATGTCTTTCAGGTGTTATAGTAATCAAAAAGGGCCATATGGAGGAAGGGCTTTTCCAAAAAGCCTCAAGCATCCTCTGGGGCACGAAGAGTAACTTAGGTTTTAAAAACAGTATTGATTTTAATGATTTCAAAGATAATAAACAGTGCATGTTGTACCTTGTTTGACATTCAGCTGCGACAGGTCCTCAATAAATGACGTCATCATCATGGAGATATCATCAGAGCAGACCGAAATTTTCTGTTAACACAAAGCCAGGTAAGCCATTAGGTTGTTAGCAAATTAATAATCAGAACACACAACCGATAAAGAGATATCTCAGTAGTAAAAATTGACAAATATTAAGTTTGTGAGATGGAAGTGCAGTCTAAAGCGAAAGCCAAGATTTGCTTAGCAACTTTACACAAAATAGCAAAAAATACACAGCCATAAGTGACCGGCAGGCGTCGCTGCAAACAGCTTTGCAGAGGAAAAAAAAGGCAGTGAACGACAACAAAGTTTTCAGGTTGTTATATGTTTATTCAGTGATGTCTTGAAAAGTTTTTTATGAATATTAACTAGGCCTTTGGGAACTCCAACCATAAATGTTTCCATAGATAAGCCGCACCCCCGATTTTTGACTAAGATTTTAAGGAAAAAGGTGCGGCTTATACACGGAACTTTACGGTACTCTGAATCAAAGTTTTTTCCTCATCCTTGTCCCTTTGTTAGATTCCTTAGTTTGTATCTAGCTGTACCATAGTGTTTGGTACTCTAGAGTTTAAAATTTGAAGTGTCCCAGTGGTTTTAAAGTACCCCTGAAGTAACCAAGTCCCAGAGATTTTCAACTAGCCTACTAATGGTGATTTTCACTGGCAATTCAGAACTTTTGCTCAAGAATACCCAACATCAAATCTTTATAAATTTATTAACTTTGTGGAAAATCTCCTGGTATGAGCATAGTATTTTTATGTATTCATCTATAAAAATACATTGTACTCTTTTGAGCTTTTGAAATTCCATGACTTTCCGTGACCTTTTTCCATGACTTTTTAAAGTTTTCAATGACCTAAATTTGACCATTTTTCTTGGAAATTTTCAAAAAATTTCTGGATTTCCGGTACGATTTTACCCTTTTTATCACAAAAATAACCTGCTTAATTTTTTGGCACAGTCAATACCACTTTCCATGACTTTCCATGACCCACACTTAAACTCCATGACTTTCCAGGCCTGGAAAATGAAATTCTAAAATTCCATGACTCTCCAGGTTTTCCATCACTTGTATGAACCCTGGGATCTGATTTGACAGCAACTTTCAAATCTCTACAAATTCCCAAAGACCATAAAATCAACATGGATTGCCACAAGGATGGCATTTTAATGGTTTAACTTAAGTTACACATAGCACACAGACCTGCACAACTTCCTTGAGCACGGTCACATCAAAGCCACATAAGTACTGGACAAAATACCGCTGCAGCACGGAGACATACTTCTGAATCATACCTTTAAAAAAGAAAACAAAGAATATGGGTCCCATCTGATTAGCTTTAAGCCATTTGGTAATCCTCAAAATCTTTCATTTACACGTAGGTTTCACCAAAAAAATAGCAAGCAAGTCTTAATGCTGGCACTGAGTTAAACTCAACATAAATGTGAATGCTTAAGTCTCCCTCTTGATGCAACCTGCTAACCCTTTGATAATCCTCAAAATGTTTCATTTACATGTAAATTTCGCAATAAAAACATAGTAAGCAAGTCTCAAATGTTTCAATACAGTTGTAAAACCATGTGTCCTTGTTGTTATGTTTATGCAATTATTTAAGAGTTATTTATGCTTTCATTTGGCTCTGCTGTGTTGCCTCATTTTGTACATGTATGTAAGCCTTGGCACTGAGCGGTACAGAGGGGTGGGGCAGTGAATCAACAAGGGGTGGGGGGTGTGGCAGTGAATTAGCAAACATTTTTAGAGTTCCCCTCCCCCTTTCAAAATTGAGCCCTTCATGGATAAGGATTGTCTGTGTACTATGTTGGGGTGCTCAGCATTGAGAAGGGGAAGGGGGAGAAAAAGAAAAAAATTGGTGATCTTGTCAACATGCACTTTTGACGAGGGTTGTAGGCCTTACACAGTCAAGCTTAATGTACACCTTGTATAAATGAAACACACTTACAAGTGGAGTGAATGCCAACTGCAAAGAAATGCTACACCATGCTTGTAATCATTTGTCAAACACTCAAGAGCTAAGTAATGACATCTAAGACTCACCAACCAAAAGTTTAAGATTCCACTTACCTCTGATTTCCTCCACAAAAAGCAACATGTGGGGCAATCTCCTGAAAATCCATAAATGAATAGTTGAATTATTCGTGAATCATCTTGTTTTGAGTGAGTTAATTTTCGATTCTCTTAGTGTTCTATTAAATTTGATTACATGTAGACCTCTGTTTTCAGATCCATTTTGGATTTTGAGAAGATCAAACTCTTATCAGCTATAATAATTGTCACATGAGGAACAGAACATTAAAACTGTTAAAAAAACGAGAATCCTTGTGCTTTAAAAAAAACGTTGCGTTATGTCAACTGGTATGTTATGATATGCAATGCTAAAATAAAAAATTTCTGTGAGTTCACCTTCAAAGCATAACAGCCTATCATCATCATCATCATCATCATCACTTCCTTTATTTACATTTTGTCAACACAATCAGATTTTAAGCACAATGCTTGTCGGGTTGTGTGCCTAAACAGGAATCATGTTGATTTTTATGTGAACATAAGAACATTAGAATTTTTGGTCATTATTTGTATAGTGCTTGAAAATGTCAAATTTTTTTATTAGATCAAGTTTTGCAAAGGGGAATAGGGATTGACCCTTTTTGGTGGAGAAAGGACACAACAAAATGAGGTCTCGAACAGCATTTGAATCCAGACCACCCAACCCAGAGTGGAACCCTTTAAATCACTCTGACTCTGCTTAGAGCAGTTTTCAATTGAGTGTCGTAAAACCAAACCCAAAGTAACTACTCCGGCCAATAACAAAGGACATAGAGTAACCCACTGTCCAATCAAAACTCGAAGCAATTACACGAAGCGCGGGAAAACTTGAGCGAGCAAGTCACAATTTGTTTTGGTTTTACTTTTGATTGGTTGAGAAATTGTCGCGAGATTTTTCAGCCAATCACTGAGGGTAGCAATGCAAAACAAAAGTAAACGCAAATTACTTTCGACACTCAAGTGAAAATCGCTCTAATAGTGCTTTGCTCTATTTCCCTAAGAACTTACGCATCAACATAGTCTTCCTGGTTCAACTTTCTTCCTTTTGGTGGCGAAGTGCAAGCATGCCTTACAAGCCACATTATTTCATCTTTGGCCATGTTCAGTGCTTGAAGGACTACCAAGATCTGATGACAGACAAACAACATTAACTGATTTAGGTGGATTCTGCTCAAAATTTGAGCAAATATAAGTGCAAAGTGTAGTTACAAAAAAATTATCTATACCTCCCCCAATGGAAGGGATTTTTTTCTAAGACCCCCAACCTTTCTGGAAATTAATTCCAATTTCCAACAGTTTTTGGCCTTTGAGACCGCTTCCACCCCCAGGAATTTCCAACCCCTTCTGTGGAGACCACACAAAAATGAATAACTTAAAATCTACTCACAGCACTGTTGACAATTTGAATACTAAATACATATTTGGAACATCTCACTTAAATTGATTTCTCCAAGTGGCCCCACAATAATTTATTACAATCTGATTGAAGTGTTCTTAAGAAAGTTAATGTCAAACCTATTAAAAATATTTAAAACATGTATTTGTCTCAAACTTGTGTGAAATATCTATTTTTTTAAAGTATGGATAACTTTAAATTCAATTTTCTTTTGCATGGTTGAAGTTTCTATAAGTTCTTCTTAACTGTACAACTGTACCTATGAGTTGTTTTGTTTGGCAACTTTATCTTTGCCTTTATAATTGCAAAAAAAATGTTCAGCAGAAATTGCCTTAATGACTTCAAGTGACATACCCTGCAAAATTCATTTTAGCCATAAGACTGTAATCATGTCACTAAAAGCCTAAATTACAACATTTTATTTCTTTTAAATGCAAAATTAGCCTTTAAACATAAATTTTTACTGGTGTTTCGCACTGCCAGACATTTCTCAGTGTCATAATTAAAAAAGAATCTGACTGTCTCCATTCATGGGTTGTCTGTCAAGCACCACATGTACAGTACCGCTCAAATGTACATGTAAGTTTCTATTAAAACCTTCAGTCCCTTCGAGTTGGGAGCGATTTACGGAGCAGGAACCTTTGTCACAATGCGCCTGCAAGCAATATGTTCCACACCAAACGCTTCAGTGACTCTCAAGAGAAATGAGACACGTCTTCCAAGAAACAAGACAAGAGGTGGTAGCTTACATTTGAGCAGTACTGTACAATACATGTTCATGGGCAATGAGACACATTTTATAGCATAATATCAGTATGAGAATCTACCTTGGGTCCTAAAAGACCTGGTTGATCAGAAAGAATCAAAGACATTTCTTTTAATGCAGTCCTAAGGTAATTACGTCGTTCCTTGTGAATTGGACCTCTGCAAATATAAAACGGCAACTATCAGATGATGACATAAAACAACTTTTTAATCCACTACAATCAATCAACAAATTCATAAGGAATTTACACTGTACAGATGAAGAAATATTCTAGTGGAAACAGAATGTTTTGATAATTAATTCTCTAGCTGACTGAATTTTGTGTCCATGTGGGATTATTTTTAGGTATCAACACTAAATATATTTACTACCTTGTTGTTACTGCCTGTATGGCAGCATCTTGAATGTCTTTTACACGCTTGTTGTATCTGAAAATGTGTAATACAAAAAACTTACTTAAAAATGAACATAATCTAAAGCACTAAGTTATTTACCAACAGCACTTTAACTTGTCTATTTTAGCCACAGAATAAAGGAGACAATGGCCTATGGTTAGTGCACCAAGCACTTTTATAAAATAATTAAGATAGTACGTGCGCTCTCAGGTCGATAGGTGTGTTTAGATGAGAGTATGTAAACACGGTTGTGACGTCACGCTTTCTGTGTTTCCCCAATTTAAAAACAAAAAACTCAAACTGCGTATTTCAATACGAAAAGAAATGGAAAACAATAAAAATTTCGAGTCCGGCTTTCTCTTCCCATATGAGCCCGAGGAAAAAAGCAAAAGAAAGAAGAACCACAGCGCTTGCCTGGAGGGTGCTCAGACAAGCGAACGACAAAAATCAAAAAAACGATAAAATTTTTCAAGTAATTTTTGTTTAAGTATACAATAAAATTCCTACAGTCATTCTTTATTAAAAAATATAGGTCAAAAAAACTAAAAAACTTTCAGCGTCGCGACGTTTTCGCTTTCCGGAGAAAAGAGAAAATGTAGAAAAAAGCAGATGTGTATGTCGCGGCAAAACGGAGGAAACGACAGGAGAGAAACTGGACGTCGCGATACATTCTACGCCTCGCTTCCGCTCTTGCTTTCCTATCCACAAACTTCACAACAATGAGATTCACCTTATCGGACCATGCAAGTTCACTTCACTTCGGGCGATCACCAAGCACATACATTCATTCCAGGTAACTCCCCGTCTTGAGTTCTTTACGAGCCGTATTTTTTAATATTTCTTTTAGTTTTTGCCTTCCGTATTTTTCTGTGATTTTGTCGCTGACACGCGCTACTCACATTTTCTTGACTCTAATATTGGTTCACTGTGTTGCGCGTTTGAGAAAATCTATTCTAAAACAAATCCCTTATCATTTTTGAAAAAAATTTAAGCAGAGGACTTTTTCTAGCCTCATCTCACTCGGTGGTTGAGGAATTCTGAGATCAAACCCTCGATCGTCTCGGGGATACTGTCCTCTCCCCCCCCTCGTGTTTAGATGAGGTCACGGAAAATCCTCTATGCTTAAATGTTGTAGAGGAAAATTTGTGGCTTTCGCATCGTGTAGAATGTTCAACTGCACACAGGTAGACTGTCCACAACCCTCTATTTTTCGTGTTTTTTTTTCGATCGATGAGCGTGCGGTGAGAACGGCAAGAGAACTGGACCCGGCACTCATGCCATGTGGACAGTCTACCACAGTGGTAAATTTTATGCATGATTGTTTTAGTTTTTTTTTAGTTATGTACTTGGCAGGTGAATTGCCGAGACCCTTGCCCATTGGGCAGGTAAAGCCAGTGATGAACAGTTCAACATCTGTTGAGCAACAAATGTTGCAACTGCTGTTTAACAGAATAATGTTGGACAGTGGAACTATCATACAATGCTGAATGTTGAAATACTGGTACCGTATTTTCTCGATTAAACTCCGGACCCCGATTAAACGCCGGCCTCGTATAAACGCCGGGTCAAAATTGCTAGTTTTTAAATAAACGCCGGGGGCGTTTGTTCGAGGTCCCGGCGTTTATTTGAGGTCAAGCTAACAAGTAAATATATTCTGTTTGTCACAAATCTCAATTGCAACATAAACTATCCAATCCGTAATAGTGCACCTTTGGGGAATAATCATCTTTGGATACCCAGGGACACTTTTTTCGGGGCAGAACGGAGAAAAATCGCCCTGCCTTGACAAACTGCCCCTTGGTCTCGGAGATCAGTAACAATAAATCAATCTGAAAAATTGGCAGAAAATTGCAGTCCGTTAATAAACGCCGGGCCCCAATTAAACGCCCGCTTCAAATAAACGCCGGGTTCACGAAGCCAAGTTTGAAATAAACGCCGGGGGCGTTTATTTGAGAAAATACGGTATGCCATTCAACATGTTGAACAGGATAGAGCCTGGCTCTATTCTGTTCTACTAGTCAACACATTTGTTGTGCCAACATTTGTTGCTCAATAAATTAATGTTGAACCAAATATCACTGGCTTATTATGAAATGTTACCTGCCCAGCAGGAAAATATTTCTTCTTGTCCTGGATGGCCAGACAACACTTTTTCAAGCTGCGAGAGTGACCAATTTATACAATCTTTCACTGTCTTACCCTTTCATTCCATCAAGTAAATTCTGGAATTCCTTATGAAACATAATGATCTCATCACGGAACAAAGTGATACAGTAGCCATCTTGTAGTGCAATCTTCCACATATCTGTCACGCCAGGCATGGCAAGCTGTTGGTGGCAAAGTGTGTATCCAACTACGGCACCATTAAAAGAAAATCACAAAAAAAGATCCTTTAATAATGGATAAATTCAAAGCTATTGAGATCTAAACCTCAAGTTACAAGTACAGTCATGTTTATTGGGAGACTGTCTGAGCAGAACAATCAAGCAGTGGACCACTTACACAATATCCATTTCTGCATAGTGTCCAGAGACAAGTACTCCACTGGAGGCTGTAAAGGGAAAGTATGAACAATATATATCATACCAACGCATTAAACCACACGTCAATGTTCTGTCATTATTTTCAAAGTGCTTTTCTCACCCTGTGTTTAGAAATGTAATAATTATAATTCAGAAAATTGTTGATCAGGGCAAAGTCACTGGATAATGTAAGAATTTTAATTAATGTTGTAGACTGTACATGTTTACATGTATATATTTTACCAGATTAATTTTACTGGTGCTAACTGTAATTATTTAATTTCCTTCTGTAAATAAATTATAAGTACCAATATAAAAAATTAAGGGAGTTTTTCAAGTACACTTAATCACAGTGCACACATAGGCAGAAGGGTAATATTCAAGGAATTTCTTCATTACATCACTTACCTTATTATAGGAAATTAACGATACATGTAATTAAGGCGAATTTCAAAAATTCGCGTTAATTTCATGTACCTTAATTTACGTCATTGTTAAATTAAAATCACACTATTTTACAGCATTGTTATTTTAAGACACCTTTATTTCCGGGTAAGTTATTTTTAACATCTACTTCTCCGTCAAAGCTGCAGAAATAACAGAGGCAGTGGAAAGTGCCAGGACGGGATGTATTCCATCCCTGGACCCATTCATTGAATAATTATATTAGTCACTATTTGGTCTGTTTAAATTTCTTTGTCGTGTACATGTATATGGTTTATCAGAATTGAACCTCAAATTCCGTTGTTGGACGTTGTTGTTTTGACTTTTGAATAGCGCAGGTTGCTATAAACATTACTACGCAACAAATTCGCACGTTAATTATATATTTAACTGCATACATGTAAGCACACGCCACACAAGAATTTGCGTTAATTAAATGCATGTAAACATAGATTTTCGACAATTCGCGTTAATTTTATTACGCATACATTTTGTTCGCATTGTTAAAATGCTTTGTTATATTCCTATAATAAGGTACATCACTTTTATTTACCCTCAGATTTGTAGAGTAGCTTATATACTAGGTAATATTTCCAAGCATGTACTACATGACTGCGTGATGCAGTTAATGTGTGTATTCATTGGCATAATATTAATGTGATTGCGCAATGCAGTATTTCTGAGTTCATTCTCTCCACACGTCATCCCATTATAATTATTCATGTAACTTCAAGAAGTAAATAACAGTGCTTACCACATCACTGGTGACTGGATTGAGCATTTGTAATGGTGCACTGATGATACTGACAATCTGTGATTGACGCCACTACAGAGGTGAAACAATGAATGAGTTAGAAATAACAGATTGCAGTCTTTATTATCATAATCCTAAACCAAAGAAAAAATACAAATCAAACTAGATTGAAATCATTTTGACCTGATTTTTATCTGTTTGTATCATCATCATTTATCATCTTCGTCACTGTCATCATAATTATGGTGGTAGAAATGAACATAAATCACTGCACTTTGTAAATCATGCAGTAAACAGCTCACCTGTTCACCAGTGGTATTTCTCCTGACATAAATTTCATGAACTGAATGCAGAGCAGTTGACACTCTCTGGAAAAGAAACACGACATTTACATGGAGTTAACAGAATTTGCCAAAACAATAAATAAAGGGTACATGAACATTCTTTGAGACCAATTCAGAATAACAATGACTGGAATACTGTGAGTAACCATTCATTTGGGAACTATTTGCATTCCAGAACACTTGCTCCCAGGAACTGGACTGCCAGAATAAATTATATGGAGTCTTTAAATATAATTCCAAAATAAGAACACATTCTTATTTTGGAAGTCCCAAAGAAATATGCCATCACGAAAATCTTTTAATCTATGTAATTAACTCTTTCAGTGCTAAAGTCGACTTTTGTCGACATTTGGAGGAGCAGTCAATGAAACACTTGTGACGTCATTAACTTAAAAGTCAGCAGATTTTGGTGATAAGCATCTGATAGAGCTAGGTTTGACCTTTTCAAAGAACTATTCATTTTGGGTATCGGTCGCATCCTAACAGAGCTAATCGAGAAAAAGTCAATCACTTTTTAGTGCAAAATCGGTGCTTAAAAAGGCCAAAACACCTGTAAAAGATTGAGGTCCTCTTGACAGGGTTTACCAATGATTTTATCAAAACTTTTTTGGTCTAAAGGAAGGATGGATACAGTAGAAAGTAGTGGAAATAATAACAAAGCCAAGAGAAACCAAAGGAAAAGGAGCAAGAAAAAAAATGGAAACAATTTCGCATGCACCAAAGTACATTTTTGTACAATTTTTAATGGAATCTTCCTCAAAATCTTGCTGCATTGTGGAAAAGTGCTTTTTAAGCAAAGTTAAGGGAAATTCAGGATCGTACCATCAAAAATTCAGTTTAACGGTAGAAAAAAACCCAGTTTTTGGAGAAATTCAGCACTGAAAGGGTTAAATTATGAAGAACAAATTATTTACCAGGAACATGCAGATTGTACGTTTAACTAGGCACGTATGGGTTGCACAGTTACCCATGTAGATAAAGGCATGCCAACTTGTAAACACGTAAACGCAGACAGTTAATTGAGTTTACTTATAATTCTTATTTTACCTACAGTTTTTGGTAAATCTTTCAAGAAGTACCAATTTGCCAAACTATTTCCAGTAAATTGCTTATGTCCATTATGAAATGGTACAAACACTCTGACTTTAAGTTGCCATTATGATAGTGGCTTCATGACTTTGTACAAAGGGACATTCAATTACTAATCCTTGGAAGATTGCTGTAAAAGCAAGTGTCTTAGAGCTTATGGCTCACAAACCAGAAGCAGGCACCTTAGAAGCGCATACCTACGTAAAACACTGTGTTATTTGACTCTTATAGCTAGTGCTAGTGCACATAAATAGCCTCACCTGTTGATGTGGAACAAATTGCTCAGCAATTTTTTTCAGAGGATTTTCATATTCAACAATCATAGACCCCAGCCTTGGGAATGAGTCTTCACTAAAGAAAATGAAAAAAAAACTTTGTAAGGCAGGGTAATGAGTACCTAAAAATATCCAACATACTTGTACAAGATACATAACTTTAAACTATAAAATTAGCTTTTAAATTAATTTAAAATCAGTATTAAATGATGATTAAGTAACCGTTAAAAAATGCAAGTATTTTTCAAATTTGGGTAATTCCAGAACAAATCCACACTCCCCTAATGAATGCCATGATAGGAATTCTTGTGGTGGGGGAGGGGGGCAAGGATCCTGGAAATCCAGGTGGGAGGGGTATCTTATGAGAACTAGGTACTCCTGAACAACAAAAAAGAAGTTGACTGTAACTTAAAACACAATTACATTTAACTATGTATAGAAGCTACGATTAATCCTACCCTCTGCCATTCTTGATCTCAAATGCATGATTAAACAGACCCAGTACTGCTTTACGATCATCCACTCTTGCTACCAACATCATAAGTGAAGCATACGTGACAATCAGATCCAAATAGGCCTTTGTCAGGTCATAGTTTAAGGTCTAACATTGAGAAAGAAGAAGTTAAAATTATAAACAGTTCAACCACATTTAGTAGTTTTCTTGTATACAAGCAAATAGGATTGGTCAAAGCCAGTGCACGCAAATCATATAGAGGTTGAGCTGCCAATATTATGCTACAGTGTATATAGACCGTAGTGTATGGTGCAGTAAAAAGACCTGTTGGATAGCTCAGGGCTGGAGAATTTTAAAGGCTGATAGATTTTATTCATAAGCAATATGCCCCAACCTGGAAAACCTATTTTCTTTGAATCCTGTTAGTGTTTAACAGAGGAAGACTTACAATGTCAAAATGTACAAAACTAGCATCAATCTCTGTCAGAAGTTCACTGGTGTTATCCTGCAGGTAAGAAAAAAAAAAATACTGAGTACAGCAAATTAAAGTGATATTCATGAACATTTTCCTACATATTTTCAGTACCTCTGGTGAGTAAAGTAGGTCAACTTAAGTCTGTGTTCTAGTATAGCCTAATAGGTGATCTCTCTGGGCAGTGCTTCCATGTGTATCTCTGATTTTAGCAGCATGAAATGACAAGGAGTATAAATTTCTAATCCCCCTAGAAGGGGGTGATCCCCCAGCATTAAATTCTCCATTACCAGCATTTATACTCCAGGCAGACCTGGGTGAGGAGAGGTACAGTGATAATAAAATGTCTTGTCCAATAACACAAAAAATACCCTCAATCGGGCTCCAACCTGGACCACTTGGTCCAGGGTCCAGCATGCATCCTAACCACAAGAATCTCTGGTACATGACGTACTTACTCTGAATTCCATGACATCAACAAATGTATAGTAATAATTAGACAGCCCCTTGATGACTTCATTCTGAATACTGTGAACTGGTTGAAGCTGGACACTCTAACGAAATACGAAAAAAAATCAAATTCAAACTCCAAGAAAAAATAAACTAAGGCTGGTGAGCCCAGTGTTTATTTGACCCCTGCAGTTTACATCCCAGCCAATGTTTACTATAAAAAGAGGATTTTTTGACAGCCATATAATTATGTTGCCAATTGTCTACCGATATTCCTTTGCTGGGGAAAGTGAAATGATGCTGACGATGATGATAGTTTACCATTATACCTACAGCTTATCACATGTACCTCAAATAAATGCTCGAGAAGCTTTTTTACAACTCCACCTTGGACTTGGCATTTGTTGAGTACCCAGTGTTCAATCAAGAGAAAACAGTTTATTGGAAAAGACCTATTACCTTAGTGTCTGTTACAGGGAACTTCTTAACAATTGCTTTGATGGCAGGATCCAGGGCTTTATCTGTTAAAAATCCCGGTCTGGACTTGGAGTCAGAACATGCCTGTGAAAATGGAAATTATGCCAAAAATACTTATGTTACAATTGCATTTGTAGTTTGTACAGGATAAACACTTTTCTTATTCACATATAACACATACCTTCCCACAGGTTGATAATCTTAGGATTGGCGGTTTTTGTACTAGAGGACACATTATCTGTCTGGATGGATTATGCGTGCTTTTGTATAAAGACAGGCACAAAACCATTATCCATCTAGATGAAGAATATTTTCAAAGTGCGTCTTGAACGACAAACTACAAAAATTATGTACTTCATGGATATAGACAGATAATGCGTCTTGTCTCTGTCTTCATACTAGAGGATGCATTATCTGTCTAGTCACATTATCCATCTGGCCCTAGTTGTTGAAAGGGTGGATAACGCAATCCACCAGATAAATCACTATCCGGTGGATAGCAAAGAAGGTTTTATGTGACAGTTATCCACTGGATAGCAATTTTTTTTTTGGATAGCACTATCCACCCTTGGAACAGCTGGGCCCGGGGTGGTAATGTATCCTCTACTATAAAAGCGACCACTGCGTCTACTTTCAGGAGGTGTCCAGTTTTCAGACGTAGACAATGGGTGAAAGTAAATTGGAACTGTTCTACCAGTCAATGAATACAATAAATACAATTTACATTGTAAGTTTTTCAGAATACAGTATGATACTAGAGTGCTGAATTACATTGCATCATACCACAGTTCTATGGTTGAAGTAAATCAACCCTCAATGCACCATAGCTTGACGCCATTCAGATAGGCCCAAACTGAATATATATAGAATACAAAATCTACGAATTGTAGTAAGCAGAAGAAAATAACGACACTCCACTTGGAACTTAAAATACTGCATTAGTTTTTAGTTTACATTACTTCTTATTTAGTCTTCCGTAGAATCTTTTACCTACATGCATATGTACAGCTATATTCCTACTTTTCTTGACATTGATTTGCAGTACAATTTATAAAACAACCCCTCGCAAAGTACGGGCACTTCAAATCTTTTGGTTAGTTCAGTGATTTAAGGCAGCCATTAACCTGGTTCCACAAATGCATATCAAATTAAAACTTACATAACAAGACTTGATTCAGTCACTTACTTTTTTGATGTTGTAAATACGAGTTAGCATTCCAACCCCTCGATCATTCAAGATGGTCAGCTTTTCGGCGAGTCTCTGCTCCGTTACAGATACTCCTCGATCCATGTTTCACTTTTTCGCGAATTTGTAACTTCCTGTTCAAATGCTACAAGCCCTCCTACTTTGAAATACCCATTTAAAAACTATTTTCAGAGTGTGTTTTTAAGTAAACTACAGGAATGTTCTTCGCTGACAGGGAGGAGGAAACCAACCCTTGAGCCCGCTATACTGATGCGGCGATTCAGAACCCTGTCGTGTAAAACGTCATGATCTGGGACACGCCCGCAACAGCAGAAAGTCGAATAATAATAGAAAAGAGTTTTGAAACGCGAATTTCCATCCAAAAAACAATTACAACTCTCTTTATATGACCCCTGGCCAATCAGTCATTGAGCGAAATAGTTAAGTGCGAATATTTCGGAACTGCTTACTCGGGAGTTGGTTTTGCGGAGGAAGGGCGCGGGGGTGGGGGAGGGGGTATTTTTAGACAATTTGCCCCCACTTTGAGGGGTGGAGATTACATATTACTGCATTGACTACTTTTTAACTTTTTATTAAACAGTTCTTGATAACGATACACTGAATTTAGGAAGCAATATTAAATAAATTTTATGCTACATCTCACTCAACCATGCGAAAAACTACATACAATAAAACGCGGGAATAAAAACAAATAATCTCAATTCGTCATACAATCAAGGTGCATTTTTTATTTTCACTTCACATCGCATTTTCTTTTGTTTTTCACTTCTCTGGGCACATTGAAATTTTTTTTACAAATACAGCTCTACTTAGGCCATTGAAGAACTGGAAACCTGTGTTTTTTGATGAAAAATGCGCATCCACGGAATGTACTGCCTTGTTTAGAAACAGACTCGGCATTTGACTGTATACTAAAGATAGCATTGTTTGCCTCTCTCTTGACGTGCGACGAATGAGCTGAGAGACTGGTGTGGTATTCTGGCAGTATATAAAATTAATTAATCGGAAAATATTGGGTTACGGAGACAGTCTGAATTTTTGTTGTCTATTCAGTCATGGCATTCCCATTCCATGGCTTTGTTGATTCCTTGCTGCTAGTTATAGAACCTTTGCAGTCATTTTAGTTTTTACTGTGAACGAGTTTGCGAGATCTGTGCTCTTTTTGTTTTGGGAGAGACTGGAAGAAATAACAAGCCAATGAGGCATAAAAACACGGCTCCGCTGACCGCCACAAAGATCACTGCAGGGCCAATGTCCGAAATTGAGTCGTCAATAGCAGCAGCTGAAAAAACAAACAAATAACAAAAGAGGTGAATATACAATTTTATGTTTATGGGGAATAATTGTGAGATTTATAATGCCCATATACGTTAAAAACGTTTTTCTAATTTATCTTGAAAGTGCGTCTGCCTCTAGGTATTACATTCCCGTTTTAAAAAGATACGGGGGACAGAAACGTTTATAAGCCCACGCCTACGGGCCGCAGGCTAGCTAAGTCCCTGAAAAAGGGTCGCTATATGACCGAAAGTTCATTTCGCATACTGAAAGGCAATTTTTAAGAGATAGTGAAAAATTTAGCCAGCGTTCCGGAGTCATCATTAATTCTTTTGTCGCACCACTTTGCCTATCCATGGATGCATATATCACTTTGTTTGCCCTCTTTTTTGTTTGCAGATAGCGGAAAGCCCGATGGGCCATAGGCGTACGGGCAATTTTTTGCCAGGGGGGGCGGCGAGACATTTGCCCAAAAAAATTTCGCAAGTTTCCCAAATTTTTACGAAACAGTCGAGAAGAAACGAAGGTCATACGATGCACTAACATAGGCTTACAAATGAAGTGAAAAATTATTACATAATAATCTATCATATGAGCTCATAAAACACGTTAAAAGAAATAGCTGTCCCTACCATTTCGACGGCCGAAGATATTAACAATACGATCCATGTCATTGTTGACTACAGAGTTGAAATATGCCCATCAAATGCTAATACAAGTGTGATTACAAGTAATAATTTAGGCCAAGTAAAAAAAAAGTGTTTCTCGTCCGGATTTCTATAAAAAAGAGAGCATGCGGGCGCATTTTTTGGTATATTTTAATTTTTTATTATTTTGTTGCATTCCATACCTGTGTTGTTCGAATATCGATGTTTTTTTCTCCATCGTCAAATTCAGGCCAAAAGCGAACTTCCAAAATAAATCCTGCAAGGTATTTGACCTATCCAGTACGGACCAGCGTAACAAGTATTTAAAGTTTTGGGCTTAATTTGTATTTAAACGCAGACAAAAGCCATATCTTACTCCGTACAAAGTGAAAGTTTTTGATCGTTCTACCTTTTCCAAAAACAAATAATAACAAAAGAGAGGCGGCCCCAAAAAAATGAAGCGGGAGGGGACAAAAAACATTTGTTTTGTAATTTTACTTGGCCTTATTGGCCTTACTACACGTTGTCACCCCGTCAGGTGCTGCGGAGGTAAGTTTTCAATCTGTGCAACGCACTGAATGATCGTTCTGCAGAACACGATGTACGTAGCAGGTATCACTGCATGGATATGAACCACGTAAGGAAACTCTGAAAACTTATCAAATAGATCATTCTCTTGCATTGCCGCCAGCATTTCTGAAACAGTCATGTTGCCTAATCCGCGCACACGACGAAAACTCGCGCGCATTTTCTGCTCGGCTTCCAGAATCTCGCCGTCGATTTTGTAAAATTTAGCAACGCGGAGAAGCTTTCTTTATCATGTGTTTAACTGTGACAGATATTTGCAGTTCCGTGCCCAACAGTAAAAAAATTACAAATAATAATATTTTGTTCGTCTGCAACGCAGGCTAATCAACACATGACCCCTAAGGAACCACTGTGCTAAGAAACCACTGCAGCCTCATGTGAATTTAACTGCTTTAACTCGCTGACTTCAAGTTAAAATAGAAAATATCTATCTCTTCGAAGAAAAAACTTCTTTTAAAACGGGCTTTGCCCAAATTTCTCTTGCTGCCCAATAAATCTGAGTTGCCCAAAATTTGGAGGGGCTGCAGCCCCCCCTGCCCCCCCCGGCCCGTACGCCTATGCCGATGGCGTTTCCCAAAAATATCATACCCATTTTCAGATAAACACACTTTAGGCCGGAAACGATGTTATATACTTTTTATACCTAATCGTACCTTTTTGGTACGCTTCGGTAGCATATCAGGCGAGTTTGGTCTAGCCATGGTTTGTATTTTGGCGAGACGCAGTCGAGCCAAAATACCCATGGCGAGACCAAACGAGCCTGATATGCAGCCGAAGCGTACCAAAAAGGTACGATCAGGTATTTACCGTACCCAAATTCAGCAAAAAATCCGGTTATATTTATCGCTCTGTTGAAGCCATGCTTGCAAGGTACGAACTGCAAATTGTCTCAATTGTGTTGACTTGGTCTTCAACACTTTTACCAAGTTCTTCTTCTGCCTTTTTTTTCCACTCGTTTGTTTAGAGTTTCATTCTCTAATTTTCAATATCAAAATAAAGCGAAATTTTAGAAATTCTAACTCCATTTTTTCAGTCTGAATGTCTCGTCGGCAAAGATTTGACGGGAACGTTTTTCTCTTTTTACGACCGCTAAATTTAAACCATCGTACAGTAACACTACTTTACTTCAAAGTGACCGTGATATGGTGGCATATCAGGTCAGTGACTTGATATCGTAGGATATCAGGACAGTAGATCGCGCTTCTGAATTTGGGTACGGTAATAGCTTTTATAAAAAAGCAAGAGTGTACCCTGTTACGGAACTAATTAATGTCCCTCTCCCCTTCTCTTTCCCCTTTGAACGCCGGGTCGGTAGACAGTGGCGAATTTTTTCTGTGGCTTATACAACGTATCATCTTTTCAGAATACAACCCGCTGTCAAGAAACGAGTCCGCCAACAAATTTTTGCACGTGTGGGAAGCTCGTGTGGGAGAAAGCGTGTGGCACGGTTTGTATTTGGAAGTCTTCTTGAAACAATTATGCCCCCTCTTATAAACTGGCCAGTGGATTATGCCATAAGATGTAAGTTAATGTTTAATAGTGACACTTTAAGTGATGTAAAATTTGTCGTACAAGCGTCCCGAATTATCTACGGAGATGGAGGAAGTGACAGCAAGAGACGCAAGATTGCAATACCAGCGCACAAGTTCTTGTTGTCGATTTGCAGTCCTGTGTTTTTTGCAATGTTTTGCGGTGAAATGGCTGAAACCAAAGAACATATTGATCTCCCTGACTGTGAATACGAAAGCATGCTGGAGTTGTTACGTTACATCTACACCGATGAAGTTTGCTTGAACGGAAGTAACGTGATGCAAGTGTTGTATCTGGCCGAGAAATACATGATTCCTAGCCTGGCGAACGAATGTGCTAAATATTTAAGACAGAATCTTGATATTTCTAATGTGTTTTGCGTTTTAAAGTGCGCTCAACAATATGATATTAAAGGCCTCCTGTCTTCTTGTTGGAGTTTGATCGACAAAAATACAGAGGAGGCTTTGAAATCAAGTGAATTTGTGAACATCCAAAAGTCTGTTTTAAAGGAATTAGTGGAAAGGGATGAGCTTAAAGTCAGAGAAGTGGAGCTGTTTAAAGCTGTGGATGGGTGGGCAAAAGAAGAATGCAAGAGGCAGCAACTTAAAGCGGACGACTCTGTCAAAAGACAAGTCCTTGGAGAAGAGATTATCAAAAGTATACGTTTTCCAGTCATAAAGCAGAGCGAATTGGTGAATGTTGTTCTTCCAAGCAAGATATTAACAGAGGAGGAAACAAATAGCATCATGAAATATTTCAGTTCCACCCCAACTTCAGCAGTTGGCTTCCTGGATGTTCATAGAGTGGGTTCTCTTTTACGATGTTGTACTTTCAAGAGTTTTGCTCATGATATCCTCTTTGCAAATGATACAGAGGAATTAGCTTTGTTTCCAATCATAATTGACAACGACATAATGTTGCACGGTGTTTCCCTGTTGGGAAATGATGGTGGTGAATTTGAAGTCAACTTAAAAATAGTAGATGAAACTAATGATTCTATTTTCGCATCCAAAACTGGCAGTTTTACATCACAGAGGAGAGAGTGTAACAATGACTTTTATTATGGGTTTGACGTTATATTTGATGTTCCAGTTGCTGTTGGGAAAAGTTCTGAGTACTATATTGAAGCATCAGTAGATGGCCCTGGCTATATGACTGGAAAAGAGGTCATTGATAGATATGTTCACTTTTCTGGAGTGACATTTGAGTTCCGTCATGATTGGGTTGGAACTGACACTGAGTATGGAGATCTTGACCAAAGTGTAATTGCAGAGCTTTTATTCACAGTAAAAGAATGATCCTGAAAATACCCCCGTTAACTAGTCCAATCTCGTGCACAATTCCGTGCACCCTTTAAAGGGGTTGAGTTCAAGCAGGGCCGTAACTAGCAAGAGGCAAGACGAGGCACTTGCCTCGTCTAAATTTTAACCTAAAATTAAAACAATAATAATAATAATAATAATAATAATAAGGTTTTATTGTGCATTTAAAATTCTCAATGCGCTTACAATTTCACATGATAAAACAGAATAAAAACGATAAAAGTAAAAGTGATGTTAAGGTGATTCCACTGAAATATATAGAAGGAGTATTAAAAATTTTCTGATACTTGGTCCAAGTTACAATTATGTCATGAGCATTAAAAAAAATGAAATAAAAAATTGCGGTCACCGCGCTAGTTTTTGTGCAAAAATGGATGGCGTTATAGTAAATATACAACCCGCAAGGTATATATTAGGAACCCCAGTTCCAATATATATATGTATGGGAAACTATTGTTTCTAAAAAAAAAAAATCATTATTGCATTACAGTATTAGTCTAGCTCAACAAAATAGACTTTGATCTAGAGTTATATAGAATTAAATAGAGTTTTGCCAGGCCTTTAGTGTTGTAGTCATGGCCTAAGCGTGTCGCATGCGATAATAGTAGACAAAATCGTACCGTCTTATTCGCCCCATAGCAAGAGTAAGAGTAACCTTGAAAGAACTTAACGCAAAAGTCCTTGTCAAAAGAAATGCTGCCGCTCGTATTTTCGTATATTCCTTTTCATCTTTCAGGAAGCTTATGAACGTGCATAACTGCACACAGGGTGTAAAATAAGGATAAATTTATTAGAGCCATAGTGCTTAGGGCTATGTTGCTATTTTCTCTGCACGCATTACGTGCCTATGATGATGCATGTATTCCGTACCTTTGTTGGATTTCTTCTGGGGTGCCTGATCACGTGTAGTATTCACCATCCCGCTACCATTGAGAGTATTAGCAGAATTCGTGATCTCCAAGCTACTTGAATGAACGTAGTATTTTGTATCATTCCCTGGTAAATTGACAGTTTCCACCATCTTGCTAACTGGAAGACCCGGAATGTTGTGTCTTGCATAATTCGATTGCTGGTCTAAATTTACTTCGTCAAACAAAGTCTTGTTAATAAAAAGTTTTTGAACTGGTGCTGTTGTTGGCTTGACTAATGAAATACAGTGCCCCACAGGGTTCCTATAAGTCGCACCGGCTAAGCTGCATTTTAATCCTTTGGCGCAGCGGCCAACAACATAACCAATACCGCCACACGTCTGACCTACAAAGAAGCAAATAATTTGCCATTAAATAAATCAACCGAGAAGGTATGAACTCAGGAGATAGCCCACAAAATAAAATAATTAGAAGTCTGTTTCTGCTCAGAATCTCCTTTTCAAAGAACTGAGCAGCGATTTTCACGGAGAGGTCAGAAGCAACCAATACTACGTCACTGCACTTTTATACCGGTCAAACGCAAGAAAGCCAACGCCATTTCGGGTTTTCGTAGCCTCGAAGTTTGTAAGAGTTTTAAACGAAAATGTGAAAGACTTTGTAAGAAAACATTGAAAAATGATGGGCAGTCGAGGCAAACCAAATTACGAACCGCTAAACCAGGTTTCAGGTTGATAACAATTATGAAATTGTCGATAAGGAGATTCGGCGTAGAAAAAGAGAGAGAAAGAGAGATAGCTGTGAACGAGAGCTTTATAGACACTAAAAGACATACGAACAACTAGGGGAACAAACACGTGGAGGGAACGGGGTGAGATGGAAACCCCTTTAGACAATATTGTAATTCGTAGTAATTCTTAATTTATTATAACTTAATTCATTTTAATACACTTCCAAGAAGTTTTCATTTTTAGGCGAGGACGTTAGTCTCGAGCCTTATGTTTGAGCGTTGGTTGGGTTTCACGGGCGGTTGTTCGACCGAGGGGGTTGGTCGTTGCGGCTGTCCCCTTTTCTTCCCGGCCTCTCCTCGCTCCTCTTTGTCTCCTTTCCACACCTGTCCGTCCTGCCCCCCCTCTGCGCCGCTCTGGTGTTGATCTCTCTGCGCGCCTGCCTCTGAGGGGATTTTCACACTGCTGGGGGCGTCTTGTCGCGCTATCTCAGTTTTCTCTGGTCCCGTCCCTCTCCGCTTCTTCGTCCTCTTGTCGGCCGATTTAGTGCTCCCTATCTTCTCACTTTTCTCCCTTCCTGGTGGTTTTTTTTAGCCTCTTGTGCTTAGGTTTAGATCTCTATTTCTTCTTTTTTTGACTCTTCACTCGCTGTTTCTTCTTTTGTGGGCCCTCCTCTCCTCCCCGCTGCCTCGCTTCTCCCGTCTCTGCTCTCCGCTTTCCCGGGTTCCCTGTGTAGCGCCGTTTTTTTTTTTGAGGCCTTCTGCGCTTCGCTTGTTTTCCCGCAGTTCCTCCGCTGGTAGTAGCCCTCCTCACTATTGGCAGATTAGCCTCTCCCTCTTCTCTGCCTGCTCCCTCTCTCTCTCCTTCTTTCGTTGACTTTCCTGGTCCTCCGTTCTTTCTTCTCCGGCGCTTGTTGCCGCCTTCCAGCTCTGCAGACAACTGCACTTAGAGGTCAGCTGTGGGCCTGGTCGTTGTCGGTGCCACTCCTGCCCCACAGCGTACTCCTCCCCCCCTTTCATTCTCTGTCTCTGGGCGGACACGTCCGTGTGTGTGGTCACATTTGGGCTCCTTGTCACATCTTTTGCTCGCTCTGTTTTTGGCTTTGTCTGTAGTCCCATTTCAAATCTGTGCTGATCAGAGAATTTTTTGTTTGAAGTAGTGATTCTCGAGTGATGTCACAGTCTGATGGCAACAACGAAGCCCGAAGGTCCCTTCTCTCTTTGTCTGGAATTTTTAACATACTGTCTTGCTTTACTGGAACGTCCTCGCCTTAGTATGCATTGCATACCGGTTATTCTATTTTGTATTTTTATTTCGTGGCGCACCTGAAAACTAGCTTTTTAGCTAAGTGTTGCAGACCACATTAAATAAAGATTGTATTGTATTCTATTGTATATAAGACTTGAAGAGCTTATCTTTTCAATGAAGTGGAGGATGTCAGAAAACAAAAATTTCTCGTACCTCGAGTCTTCGTCCCTTCTGCGCCGCTGGTCAAAGGGAACGCAGACCCTGGGTACGAGGATGGTCAGAAAAGAAAATTTGGCAGGAACTGCGCGTGCGTCGTGCGTTTGGCACCGCTTGTGTGGACTTGAAATTCAATCTACCCGTAGTTTCTAACTGTCACTGAACTTCAAGCCAATATTAAAAGGAAATGTTAATTACCGTTAACACGAAGGCACTTGGTACAGCAGTTACAGATGTCTATAATGGAACCCAGTAAACAGTTAGTCTCATTCTTGCAGTCGTCTATTGCACATGGCTTGCATCCGAGAACTCCTCCATTCGTAATTACCCCTTCACATGTTAGAACACAGGCCACTACAATCAGAATGTGACCCCATGTTAGGGCCGAACTTATTTTCTAAAGTAGAGAAAACAATAAAGTTTGTTAGACAATATCCTATAATTGATGAATTACTTTCTTCTCCTCGCATGTTCGCTCAGTGGACAGGGAATGGAGTACTTTAAACAGAACGATATAAATGTTCATCAGGCAAAGTGGCCGCGCTGATTTATGTCAAGTTATCTTTATTCATTTTGTTTTTTTCAGTCATTTTGTTTCACAGACATTAATTTTCACGTGCCTGCATAAGCTTGCATGTTTTCGCTCGGCCCGTACACTTTCCAAGAAGTCTTGCTCTTCCACAGGCTTTTATAGTGATAAGCTGTCTGCCTATCTCCTCCGAAGAGGCTTCTTTTGGTGCTGCGTTATTACCACTGGGTTAGATGGGAACTTTTCTCCTTCCCACTTTTCCTTGCAATCGCTTTTGCGAGTTAATTTTTAATTATATTTTCCACAGCGCCGGCCGCTCGGGTTGAGTCAACTTCCTAAGTCAATATTTCAAAAAACAAAAAACATATCATCGTGTCAAGTGCTCGTATGCTAGTCGCCTGTTTCTTCTTTTAGAGTTAATGAGTGAAACTAAAAAAATCGTCAAAAACTGGTCAATGGCAAAAATACACTTGCAAAGCGTAATTTAAAATTTCTAAATGGAGTACTCTATTTTTAACTGTGACAAAACAGGTGACGAGTTGGATTACAATGCCGACACAAGCTGCACGTTAAATACCGCGGAAAAGTACGACAAAGAGATGAAACATGCTACACTGACTGGTAGGGAGGGATAAGTTTGTCTAACTTGGGATGTATTGCATGGCTGGGTCAACAAACATGTAATATCCTTTATTTTCTGTATCAGTGTCCATCTTTATAAGGACTGAGCTGTAAGCTGTCGTCAACCGCATAAGTTAACGTTGTTGCGACTATTAAAAATCCAAGCTTTCAAAACACTTATGTTAGCCAGATGGTGTTTCTTACGGAATACAACAAGGTCATTTTTTTTTACTCTCAGCTAACAAACGAAAAACGCGTCCGAAAACCAGAGACCCACCAACTGTGTTTCTGGCGTTCATTTATCAGGTTTTTTAAATTTAGGATTTTTCTACCGAAGCCTTTATTTTTACCGTTCTTCTGCACAAACTTGAAGACAAAATTTCCTTTGGTGATTTTAATTACTCGGTTGCACTTGTATCGTAGTTACAGCCCCCTGAGTGATATATTCTTAAGTCAATTAAACTTTACAGGTGGATTTCAAGAAAAGTAAACAACGCTAAATAAAGACCAGTGAAGGATTAAGCGAGGTACTCTTCTCACAAAAAATTACGAATTACATTCATTCTTAATCGCAGTTGGTGCTGGAGATTACATTAAATTCAACTACTTTTTTGTTAGTGCAAATTCTGTATGAGTCCACTTTGAAATTTATTTTCGTTTGTAAATTAAACCTAAACAAACGCAAGTCGCTGAAACTGTAGAACGACTTCTTTTAAAAGTCGCGATCGAGCCATAAAGAGACTGAGGTCTGATAATGTTAAAGAAAAGCAAATTGCTGTTTTGTCCTTACCTGAGACTCCACCGTTGGAATGTTGTAGCCCACTCAGTCACCATAAACTGATTGCTGATTACAAAATTTCTTTGGGTCTGTTTTACCCGATGTATAAGGGCCCAGTTTGACACATTGACAAAAGTATCTCTAAAAAGCTAAGACAAGCTTATCGTAAACTGCAACTTACAACGCAAAGATGTAGTTCATAGACTACAGAAAACTATCGGTTCGTTCTTGATAAGGTGTGATATATTTTCCCAGCTAAAAGATTTTGAGTGACCACGGACAGGTTGTTATGGAGAAACACAATGCATGCTCAAGGGGCGTGACAGTTTGTTAAGCTTGATTGTTTTAAACGGGTGCCTTGGAGATGAGATCATTGTAGAAAGATAGCAGCTAGCGATGAACTCCGAGCTAACGTGGGCCAGTGCTACCAACTTGTGGAATTCTTCGTTTTCTGCGTCTGTTGTCCACAAAGATCTGCCAGTTGTGACAAATCAAGTGGAGCGGGGGAGCGGTGCAAAGGGGAGGGAGCCCGCGAATGCCGTGATCCCGCCTTTTTTGGCGGGATCCATATTTTTGATGCACTCGGCTTAATCCATCACTGTCAAGCCTACGGCAAGCGGCTGTATACAGACGAAGAGAATTTGTTTTTTTCCCTCTTTTTTTTCTCTCATCGTTCAAACCAAGATCGACTTGGAACCAATTCACTTCAGCGTAGAATGTTTGCTTTTAATTGTTTAAATTTATACGTGGCTATCATCTTTTTTACTTGAAGATTTATGATAGAGTCAGCCAAGCCATAAAAATGGCTCGTAATGGTTTCGACATGCGTGTCTTCACGCTTGTTCAGATCTGCCTTGCATATTAATTTAAGGTGACTCTGGATCCCACCTACAACTAAATTGTGCATTTGTCGATAAGCGGACAAAAATCTATAAAAGACAAAAACTTTCAACGAGTATTTTTCTAAGTTGTTGGTCCCAAAATGTCAAGAAAGGGTATTTTTGACCTCTGTTGACGCTGCCATGGCAACAAAGTCTGGCGTTATTTTGATTTGACACTGTCTGTTGCTGAAAAACGCTTTTCTGTGGTCCCTTGCTTTGCTGAGCTGCACTTTTAAATGCTTTCCAGCCCCACTATTTGCCTAGCTATTATAGAATGCCAAAGACGGAATGTTAAAAATGTACTTTTTAATTTTGTAGCTAAAAACAAATATCTCGTCACGCTTGTTACCAAATGATTTTTGCCCTTGTTATCACTTAATAACAATTAAGTTACTTTGCATCTGGTTGTCATAGATTGTTCGCAGGCAAGCGACCGTTGAACGCGCGTAACTCGGAACGCGGGCGAATCTAGTGAGTTAGCAACCTCTGCTTTTGGAAAACGCTGTCTCGGGTAATTCTCGGAGATAGGCCGTTACACCAACACCCCCCCCCCCCCCCCCCCCCCCCCCCCCCCCATCTCGGAAAAAAATGTATACGGTTTTATAAAGCCGGGTTATAACGTGTCCGAAAAAAATGGGTCGGTCGGGCGATAGCCGAAACAAAACATTTTATTGGGATGGCCTAGGCTAACAACTGGCGAAACTTAATTATAAGCGACATAAAAAATACATTTCGAAATGATCCTACAACAAACGACTTTTAAGATTACTGACTGATCTGTTCATTTCTGAGGACGTACCTACAACCGGAAGGTGGAGTTTACAAGCAGCATTTTACGGTACTACGCGTCCCTCCCTATCGCCAAGCCTGATTGGTCGAGGTTATGTCGACATTACGTGACAATTCTGTGCTGTGTAACCCTGCTAAACTGTCGGCATGCGGAGTTCCACACAAAATAGAAGCAAAAATCTGTATGACGTCACAAGATCACTTGACCTTTGATACTTTTATCAGTTCGGAGAGATTGTGACGTCATAATGGGAGGACAAGGACTGTCAACAGGCTGTGCAGCCACCGTAACGCTCATGCAGCCTTCAAGGCAGTCATAAGCGAAAAGGAAAACATTAGAACGCGCTGTCCTTGCTGGGGGGGGGGGGGGCCCGAGTTAAAATTTTATTATTTTTTTGGTTGTCATTATATTTTTTTCCTTTTTTCGCTATCGGGTAAGAAATGGAGGGTTCTATGCGGAGATAAAAATTAATTATTTTTTCGTTTGTCGGTTATATTTTTCCCCCTTTGTCGGTAGTCGGTTAACCCCATTCAACCCTCTTCTCCTTTTTACCAGGGAACTCACTGTCTTTACGTTTCAGCAAAGCCCACCACTGAACCGTGCACAGCCCATCCCTTCCCGTCCAAGTTAATTTCCACAACCACCCCACCCTACTCGGGAAAAATGTCGTGAAGCACACATTCCATATCATCATGTGATCTTGCGCATATTGCTGGGTCAATTCCGGAAATCACAAGGAAGAAGAACAGAGGATTTTGTGTTTAGTTTTTTTCTTTATTATTCTTTTGTACAAACCTTAACGACGCGGTCCAAACACGGACTTGCAAACATCATATAAACAGGCTTGGGAGCGCGCTCGCGCGTGCATGTAATGTACATGTAAGTAGTAGTAAATTTCATAAAATATATACTCTTATATCGAACATCTTCGCACTTCTGTACAGGGGGGTTCATGAAAAACTGGGCTTGGCTTGAAATTGTTAAGAAATTTACACGTGAAAACCTACCTAACCCAGAGAAAAACATTCTAACTTCTTCGTCCTACGTAACGAGGAAAACAAACGGCTAATAATATTCGATGATTTGATTCAGTCGCCTCCGATCGCTCGCCACCATCACGTATCACATTAATTACAAATTTATATAGTGAAAGCGATGACTGAGCGAGAACTAGAATAGAACTGTAATTACGATAGGTGATGTATTATAAAACACAGAACTGCTAACTACGCTTTAAAATTGATCGCTTTTGTCTTCGGCTGAGTTCGAACGCGATTCGAACGTCGCATCGTGTGTTTCGCGTCGCGACATTTCTGGCAGATGAAGACGTCGGGAACGTTCGATTTTCTAATCTTGGCACAGGATAAGTGAATCCACGTTAGACACTCGGAACATTCGATCATGGGTCGTCCTGAAAATAAAGGCAAAAGAATAAAATTAGCAAGAAGCTTTACATCTACGATCGGTTTATAAATGAACAGCAAATTATTTGTATGGCCGCCGCGACACCTTTTCAAACGCAACAAGTTTTTGATACAGACGTCATCAACAGTCCGTGGCGAAAGAATTATAACGTCGACTTAAACACGAAGTTGTGTTGTGGAAAACGAAGTTAAAACACTGTTTACTTGATGAGGAGAGAGGAACAGAACAATTATAACGGGAAATAATAACGCGATTGAGAATGAGCGAGTATCGTGTGTCAACGAGACCAACACGAGAGAATTTTACAGCTCGTCATCAAAGGCCGCAAAGAAAAGCTGTTGTTAATACAAATCTTGATCGATCTGGTAACAACGAAGTTAAGACCAACAAGAAACAGCTTTACAGAGTGTACAATGGGGTGTGAAAATCAGAAACAGAACGCATTTGCTAAACTAGAATCTTCACTATAGCTTTACCGGAAGATTTCACACTTGAAAAAAATGCTTGGACAAAACGCGAGGTACATTTACAATGTGGTCATTATGAATCGAAAGCAAGACATTTTTTACGAAATCTCATCAAGGAAAACTACAACAACGTCTAAAAGAACTAGCAAGGATTGAAAGTTGAAAACTGACATTCGTCGACAGGTAATCTCCAAGTTTCACACACAAGTACAGAATTTGTCGACCTACTCGTTTTGTAAACAACAATAATTTCCATTTAGTTCGTTTGCCGCTCTTTCAAATTTGCAGTAATCGCAATTTGATAGGCCTCGTAAACACAAACTAAAGAATCTAGAAGCACGAACAGCCATAACCTAGTGTAAAACTATACAAATTGTAGTTGTATGAAAAAAAAGCACTGAATGGACAACATAAATGAATTCCGAGTAAACAGGGACACAGGGTTTAGCTTCGAATATTGAAAAGTTCCGTACCGGCCATGTCACGTATAATCTATACAGTGTAAATGAAAATAAGCAAAGAAAACTGAAATTTAACTCAAAGCTTTTAAACTGATCTAAAGTACAGTACTTACCGGCGAAAGGTTTTTGGCAGTAACACGTTATGTTGTTCCATGATTCATCATCTACGAATAATAAACAGAGAGAAACAATTAGTTCGGCAAAACCGCTGCATGCTGCCAGCGAAATATCTAACTGACTTGAAGCAAAACTAATAAACGCAGTTAACAGAATAAACTTTCAAATTTCTACTCTCTGAAGCAATTGAGCAAGGAATGTTGAGTGAAAAATGCCAAGCAACTGATCGTGTTTTCTCACCAGAACTGTATTCTTCGTCCACATCGTCGAGTAATCTCTCATCGCCGCTCGAACTAGCCGGCGACGAAGCCGCTTCGCTGTATGCTGAATCTGTACTGGATGAAACGCTTTCTAGCGAATTTGGACTTCTGTTGCGCTGGCGAACGTCCTAGAAATACAAAACGACGAAGTCAAGCAACAAATTTATTCAAAGCAATACACGTTGAACGACGTCAGCTTATGTGCCGAGCACCGAAGGTTTGTTCGGTGGCAAGGGCAAAGAATAACCAACATATAAAGTACAAAAGACAACTAAACCCACAAAAACGTAAATGCAAGCAAGTTTTGACCATGTTGAACTTAAAGCAGAGTAAAGATACGAAGCATGCAAAGTGGGAAGCACATTGCATGATAAGCTTATTTTACCTCTTGTCTGGCTTCGTACGCGAGAATAAGGCTACAAAACGTGTTGAAATCTTCCAGCGTTCTTCGTTTCTTCGTCTGTGGAACGATCTACAAAAATAAATTGGCAAGTGAATCAATCAGTTTCAATTCTGACACTGGAAGGGTAACATAGGATTTGAAATCGAGGAGCAAAATGTCGCTTCTGTTTGAAGTGAACAACAATAGGTCAGCGAAAACCGAAGCGTTCGAATCCGAGAAACCATACGACGTTACTCACCGTTCTCCCGTCCTGTTCTGGCGGAGGCAGCTTTCTTGAAACTGTTGAAATAAAGGAGAGCTCAGTCAGTGAACGAAATACTTCGAAAACCGAATAATTTAAGAGCTTGCAAAGCAAACGTTTGAGTCGTAATCAACGAATGCTCGATATGTCCTACCGAACGTAACACCACTGCATGCTTTGAAACGGACAAAGCTAACCGAATTTTTTTTACCTTTTATGGTTCCAGAGGTCATTTTCCTTGATTGTACCATAAAAAAGCCTGAAAATTGTCAAACCCAGCTGATTGTGCAGCTTTGAAAAACTCGCAATAAATTCCAAATCCACCACCGATCATAAGAGTTGTCGAACTACACATCGTACAAGGACTTCCCACAATTCCGTGCGGTCCTCCAGAAAATACGTCACAATAACCCCTGCACAGGAACACGATCTGATTGGTCAACACTGACATCTCGGAGCAGGTCAATAACAACACGTGATGAAGTAAACATAATTCCCGACAACTTTCATGCAGAATCGCGATGTCCAAAAACAAATGTTTTTTTTCTTTTTTATCTTCAACAAGAGACTGCTACATGAAATAAGATCGGTTTCAATTATTGTATAGGGTTCGATTGGAAACCAGAAATAAACAAATCAACAAGGTTACTCACGGATATTGAAGATGTCGGTATGGTAAACAAATCTCTTTCGTCACCCCGCCGAGCCATATTTGGTTCAGTGATGCGTTGCCAACCAACCTCCACCATCTTTAAAACCCCTAAAAGCGACGTGAAAAAATACATTGAAATCAATAAAACCAGAAACAAAAGCAAAACATAATAGCCAGAAACTTACGCCCGTGAAAAATCGCCTCTTGTCATTGCTTACAGCGCTCATATCGAATTTGTCGTAGTTGGTTTGACATTTCATATTGAATTTCAATCATGCGTGATTGTTTAATTATGAATGCCGGCTGGTCTAAAATTGAAAACAATTGGCCCACACCAACTCATAAGTTAAATGTATTGAACTGAAAGCTGCCGTTTAATCTTACCTCAAACAGCCTTTGTAATAGAATTCGATCTCTTAGGTTTGTGTCCGATGAGCGGCACGATATTAAAGGCATCGAAGTTCTTTCCTGTTTCAGCAAGCGCCAACCTCACTGCACTGTTTCATAACAGCCGCTTATCTCTCCTGCGCATGCGAGAAATAACTTTCATATTCACCCCCGCGTGTCGCCTGAAAACTTGCTGGTTCTTCGGCAAATAGACTGATTCACCTGAATCTGTTGGGTCGTCTTGTCGCCGAGCGTTTTTTCCATTTGACTTCTGGGGTTTATCAGAGTTTTCTCTGATTCCAAAGAGGAAATATTTTCTATGTGAGACGCCTTGAAGTTTCACGGTTCGCTAACAGCTGCACACGATTTGGGTTGTCTTTCACGCCGACATGTCAGCCGGTTATAGAAATTTCAGCCAATCAGAATGATGGATTTTTGTATTGTGTTTGTCTTAGCTAGTACCCAGTTCTCCGTAAAAGGGAGTAGCCAGCGAACAGGCTTACAAGTGAAGCAGGGCGTAAAATAAATCGGCGAGCGAAGCGAGCTGAGCGTGGCCTCGCTATAGTCTAGCTATTTATTTATTTACTTTTTTAACACTCACTAGAATCTTCAGAATTGAAGGAGGTGAGCTACCAGGAAAAGAAGAAGAAGAAGGAGCTATCAATTCTTGTCTGCGTTGTATGATATCTGGAGTGAAAACGATTTGTTCTCGTTTCACTGCAGAGTGATATTAAGAGAACAAGCGAGCTGAGCGTGGCCTCGCTTCGCTCGCCGAGCCGGCTGGTTTCTTTTATTCGCCCTGTCCTACTCAGGAGCCTATTCGCAGGCTAAAAAGCGAGTTTGTGAAGAATTTTATGGACGAAGTGAAGTGGTGTATTTCACAAAGTATTTATAGAGTATTGGTGGGTATGGTATACAAAAACAAAATTAAAAAAAAGTTAAAATAGGTTTTTAACCCCCCCCAAAAAAAAATTTTATTTTATTCTCAACCCCAAACCACAAACACAACCCGCCCTCAATTTTACTTACTTTTCACAGACATACCCTGAGAAAGCATATCGCATGCTAGCATTTCCCTCTGATAAGGGAAATTTAGCTGCCGTAGCGAATTGAATTTAGAAAAGCTTTTCCAAACAGGGGGATTTCGACGTTTCATGTGTTTTTTAAATACTGGCCCACTTTAGAACCTATTCATACTTCGCTCATTTATGTCGCATCCTTATGTAGATAAACTAGAACTTATTCCTCGGCATTTACGATATAAAGTCATGTTCTTCTCAAAACCGGTAAAACTGCGCTTCCATGCAAGTTATGTAGATTCTCAAAAAAAAATTCGTGGTCCATATATAAAGCAAGTTATTCATACGGCAGAAAACCGTACGAGTTTCTGCCTACGGTCATAAATGTCATCCCATGACAGGTCTCAGGCCCGCGTAAAATTTTTGGCGGGAAATACTTTGTCGAGTTTTTGACGGGAAACCTTATCAGGGAATACGACCTGTGACATGTTACCACCAAAAATACAAAGTCGTTTCCCGCCCTCGGCCTAACCTGGGGTCTTAATTCGTGTCAGAATTTTCTCCCGTACGATAGTTAATGATTGCATAAAAATAACTTCTATGGATCTAAATGACAAAATCATAGCTTTACTGCGACCAAATGCGTTACAAGCATACAAGATTAACTTTGATAACTGTTCAGCCCAACAATATTTCAAAAAACCCATATCGCAATCTGTTTCAATCTTCGTCGAGCTTTTTTTTATATTACAACGAATTGGATGGTCATTTCCCATGAAATTCGTGTTAATGACAAATTTAAAATTTTGAGTCATAAGAGTTCAGTGTAAAAATTTTGCTGATTTTCAAACTGACACATAAAAAAATGAAGACAGGCTCTTTGGGCAAAACGATAAAAGCGGTTCAACTTCAGTTTGCAACCGTTTTTCATTCTCGAATCCAGAGCTCTTTTTTGCACCGTCAGTCACGTGCAAAAGACAAGAGCTCTGGGGTGGAGAATGACCGTCACTCATCAAATTTCTCAACTTGGTATAAGACAGTCAGTGATGACTACCTGGTGGAACTAAACAGGAAAATCGTGCAATCAGTTTATTTGTTGCTTTTAATTATCTCTTTACAAGTTTAGATTTAGTTAATTACAGAAAAGCTTGAATAAAAAGGATTCGAATATACTGTCACAGCCACATGGAACTCGCGCGCCTTGAACATTGATTTGTCTCTTTACTGATACATTGAACTTCTCTTGACTAACATTATGATAAATGACTGAATAATAACTATGCCGAGAAAGATAATTCATTTGCTGAAATTCACGTAATTGAATAATAAACTAAGGTTATCTCCCATGTGTTCCTTCACCAGCCAAACATATACTCCATTGCTTTAGAAACAAAGTTTGAATCTTTCTGAGGAGTTCTAACGCCATTGGAGACAACCTGCCAATGAAATGAGAAGGATTTGAACATGAGCTTAAATTTATGAAGAGCTAAATTGTATTATTAAGCCGGGTTTACACGGGCAATTTTTATGTGACAAATATATTTGATCGTGTAGGTGACACAACAACTTTTTGTCAGCAACACAAATTTTAGTGTGCCAGTAATGACCTTGGACAGAGGAGATACGCAAAGAGATACGCATGCACATTGCCCAGTGTGAGATTGGGAGACTGGGGACCACACATGCTGACGCAATATTTGCCAAATTTTATGCGACGAGTCGTCTGCACGAGCAATTTTCGTATGTGCCAACTTTTATTTGTCACATAAAAGCTAAAACGCCAGCTTGTCAACAAATATATTTGTCACATAAAAATTGACCAATTTTTCTCATCTACACATTACAAGCAAATAAAAGTAGTCACATAATAATTGCCTTAAAAAATGCTCGTGTAAACTCGCCAGAAGTTTAATAGATGGCTTAAGGCTCAATTTAGGGTTGGGGCTAAATTGTATTAATTACTATTAATAATAATATTATTAATGTAGCAAAACTAACGCGCGGGACGAGTACATATACAAATATCTCATTTTGTACTCTGCAAGACCAGTTAACAGGTACCATGTACTCTGGCCATGCGAAAGATGAAATAGCGGTGAAAAGTCAGGGTTTTGGGAAAAGAAAACGTTGGATAAGAAATCTCTGATAAGACATTTTAGTGTTTGGTATCTCTATGACTTGTAAAAATATAGCAGATTTATTACACGACTAAGATAGTCAGGGAGACAATAACTAAAATAAACCAATCAGATTGCTTGCACAAGACCAATCTTTTCTGTATGGATGGATGGATTATCTTTATTTAAAAACATAGTCAAATCATCAGCTATAACAAATTACAACATATAATGCTTTACAGACCTCGCTGCTAAGATGCTATCAAGACCTTGGGCTGATATTCTCCCAGTACAGCCCTCGCACTTGGTTAATAAGACTCATGCAGTATTTTGACATTTTGGCATGACATAGCCTGCAAACGCAGACACGTTTCTGGCTGTCGCTTGTCTCCACTGGAAGCGACAGCCAGAAATGCATCTGTGTTTGCAGGCTGGGCATGACATAACACACATGACTAACATCCCATCAGGGGGGAGTAGCATCACTTTTTGTTGTTTCATGCTATGGAGATTGGGATGAGCTCTGAAGGCATGGACCACTTGCCCTGTTACAGACTTTTTTTAATTACCTGATGGTCACTTCTTGCCGCCTGGTAAGCAGCTGTCAGTGGTCGAACTGGGACTGGCTTGCCAGATGTTGGAGATGTTGCTGTGGTTTCATGCCTGTCAGATGACAATGGTGTGTGAATGTTCTCTTTCCCAGAAGTCTGCATGATACCCTAAGAGATTGGGATAAGTTCTATTTTTGACAACCTTGTTAAACAAGTATCATTCATTGGCCCGATTTATACTAGAGACGGATGATCCGTCTGGACAAACTTGCATTTTAATTAGGCGAGAATTTTTTTAGTTCGTGCGATAATTCGTCTGTGTATAAATACGGGCAAACAGACGGATGATCCGTCTGTTTGCCCGTATTTATACACAGATGAATTATCACACGAACTAAAACATGCTCGCCTAATTAAAATGCGAGTTCGTCCAGACGGATCATCCGTCTCTAGTATAAATCGGGCCATTTACAAAAATAAAAAACAGAGTGCAATCTGCAATAACATCTACTAAAGTTAAGTTGGTAAATATCTTACGACATCACACCAAATGTTAAAATTTTAAAAATGAATTACAAATGTGGTAACAGAAAATGTCCATACTCCCCACACAGAAGGGGTTGGAAATTCCTTGGGGTGTGAGGGGTCTCAAAGGCCAAAAGCGTAAAGGAAATGGATGAAGTTTAATTGGAATTTCCAGAGGAGTGGGGAGGGGGTACTTAGGAAGAATCCCTTTGGTGGGGGGAGGAATATGGAACTACACATTCAAAAGAATTTAAAACTTAATAAAACACTAAAGGATCAGAGTGTAAAAAAAATACTCAAAAAACATTGACAAATTGGATTCAAAAGAATCTAGAGAAGTAGAGGTAATTATCAAATTTCTTTGACGGGCAGCATTATTAATCAAGCTGCAAGTTTAAGTCAGTATAGTACTTGCCAAGTTGAAACTTGAGCATTATGCAGCTGAACATTGTGTAACAAGAATTACACAGTTTAACAAACAGTTCAGTTGTAAACAAAGTTTGTGAAACACTATACTGTACCTTCTCAATACAAGGCATAACTCCAACCATAATATCACTGCCATAAACCTTTCCATTCTTGCTAAGGGCCTAGAGAGGAAAGAACATTCCATCAAGGCTACCACAGTGTTATGGCCAAAAACAGTAATTTAAGTGTGGGACCTTCAAGGGGGTGCACATAAAAAATATGGCACTTTTATTTTTACTTTAACATCTTGAACCCACTAACTGATGCTGGCAGAACTGTTCTTTCTTGTCTACAAATCTCTGAGGTAAACAAAAACATTCAAAAATGGCTTATTTTTACTAAACTGATTAGGAGTGGAAAATCAGACCTTAATGAGAACAACAATCAATCAATCAATCAATCAATCAATCAATCAATCAATCAATCAATCAATCAATCAATCAGTCAACTTGTTAGCGTCATGATGCAGGATAAGGTTGCCCTCCATATCCGAGCTAGAGTCTCATGTATAAAATGCATGACAATAATAAGCTTGGAGAACCCAGGACCCAGTTGTTCAAAGCACGATTAAGCTAATCCAAGATTAGCGTGAAATTTGATTTTAATTTTATAACATTTCTTTGAGGTTTTCTGTTAATTTTTTTCTGTCCCCAGTTTTGACATGGACCAATCTCAAACTTAACAGATCATTAGCTATGGAAAACTCTGTAAAACAAGAGAAATTAAAATCTTGATCATCCTTTAATCCTGGGTTAGCGTTAATCGTCTTTCGAACAACCCGGCCCAGGACAATAAGTGTTCAAGTGTGACCAGTTACCAAAAGATTAACCAAAATTCATGATAACATAATATTTATCACTGAATACGTTATCATTTAACCATCTTTTCAACAGTCAATCTGTTAATTTCTGTCTCACCTTTTTGGCCTGAAGTTTGGACTGGTACTGAAGGTGCATCCAGTTCCCTTTGGATGCCTGATTTATAAACATAATGATACGTGCATTTATTAGAATTAGAACACACAACTAATTAGTTATTTTATGCATAATTTATGTCAGGAACGAAATGTCTCTTCAAAATGTTCAACTCAATACTTCAGACCAAGGATTTATCCAAGGATTGTGTTACAGCAAGGCGCCCAAAAGTGTCACCACTTTTAATTTATTCACATTCTTTTGTGCAGATTTAATCCAATCAAAAGCCGTGGATAGCTTGCAGTTTTTTTTTTTTTTTTTTTTTTTTTTTTTTAACCCGAGCACTTGTACATTTATTCTTTTTCTGCAAAGAACGCTCGAAGTGGTCAGATTCTTTTGTGCTAAGTAAACTTGTTCCTGTTGTCTCAACGTTCTTTTTCCTTTTGTGTTTGTGCACTTCATTTTGAAATGTTAGTCCCGCTTTCGCGTTAATTTCATTTTTTTTTTTCATTTTTTTTTTTTTCGTCACAACTTTATTCATTCACAAAAACAATAACACTTATTACACGAAAAGAAACTACGTAAAAAATTACTTACATTAACAACATACAAAAAAAAAAAAATTAAATAAATAAATAAAAGGGCGACTCCTCTGCCTAAAAAGGTTTCCTTTTGCCTATTATTACATCAGTTCATTATTATTATTTTTTAACAAATGTTATACGCGATAGCTACTTCATATAGTTCAGTTTGATTAACAGCAGTTACTAATAATAAATATTTAATCCTAAATGTTATTTATAGTTAATAGTTGATAATAATTGATGATAATTGGTGCAGAAAGATATCCTAGATAAGTAATATAAAACAAAAAAAAGTATATCTATCTCTCAAATGCACTTTGGCCTTGGTTCGCTTAAAGAAGGTTAATATACGATGGAGTTTTTTTTTGTTTTTTTTTTTGGATAGCTTGCAGTTGACTTCTGATTGGATAAAATCTGCACAAAAGAATGTGAATAAATTAAAAGTGGTCACACTTTTGGGCACCTTGCTGTAATTTGATGATGCACAAAACTTTCCAAAATCAGTGCAGGGTTTTTTCCAAAGTAATGCACCATTTTTACCCCATAGCGGAGAATGTTAAGGAACTAAGAACTGTACTGTAATGAAATGCCAACTATGATGGTTTTAGACGTTCAGGTTAAAGTCAGAAGGTTGCACGGAAAGTAACTTACCACACTTTTTACAATGTTGCCATATTGAGAGAATTGCTGTAAAACAAAGGAGGATGCCGCAGGAGGGAATCTAATTAAAAATAGAGGTTAAAGTATAAATTCCACAAATAGGTATTTTAAATCTACAATACATAACAAAACTATTTTTTAACTTTCTGTCTAACTCAACAGTTGACAAATTATAATTATGTGAATATTGTAGCAAAAAATAAAACTGTTAATTAAAAATACTACGTAATACTGTTCATGCTAACTTTAAAGAATGGAATTTTAACTATAAGTTTTTTTTTTATACCGTAGTTATTCGGTTATAAGGCGCACGGTTTTTTCGAGAAAAATCTGTTTTTCTGTGGGAAGTTCATGCCAAAATTGGGGTGCGTCTTATAGCTGAGTATTTTCGCCCAACAAAATCTTATGACAGCCATTTTACCGGAACTTACAGTTAAAACAAGAGAAATGAAAACACTTAATGTTGTTTATTGACTTTTACAGTATTAAAGATATAAGAAACATTAAGTTTAAACGCAAAGTTTATTATCGCGGATATAAAACGAGTTTTAGTAACACCTGTATATGCCATCATTTTGTTGAAATTAGACAAAGAAAACCAAACATACTCATTTGAAACAAACCTTTCTGAGCATGGAAAGTGGATAATGACTTTAGAAGACAAGGAAAACACCAAAAAAGCTTGAGAATCTTGAAAAACAACCGATAAACAAAGTTCGTAGCGATACGAAGCATGCTTGCAAACTCAGTGGTCACTGGTAACAACGCATCTGCCAGGTTACTTAGCAGCTAAGTTCGAAGCATGAACGATGGAAAGATGTTTTGCTCAAGTGGATTTTTGTCTTTTTTAGCAGGAAATGTTAGCTTCTTACTCAAAGATTGTGCCAAGGAGTATGCACAACATTCAAATTTTGTAAGAAAAAACTGTCCTTAAATTGCACTACATATTTTCAACTCTCCAACTCATGGTGCGTCTTATAACCGAGTGTTTTTGGAGAATTTTCAGTTTGTAAACTTAGCATAACAATGTTGCCAAGTTTGGGGTGCGTCTTATAACCGAGTGCGCCTTATAACCGAATAACTACGGTAGTTTTAACTTTCGTTTGAAAATTTTGATATTAAATAGATTTTTTTTATACTAGAAATGCCTCTTACCCAAAAACTGTCACCCAACATTCATCTAAAATGTCATCACTTGATATTGCCACTCTAGCAAACAAAAACCAAAAGTATAATCTCTTCTCTTCAAATTATGTCTGATGTTAGCAGTAATAATATTAGTTACACACAATAATACATAGAGGTAGGTGAGTTAACAGCAGTTAAACAAATGATCACCAAAAGGAAGGTGTCCTGATTCTTGATATCTAAACAAATTATCCCAACTGGTTCAATAAGAAATATATGGAGACTGGCAGAAGAATTCACATGTTTGGGCATTGAAAGGTCAAATGAATGATGTGATTCATTATCATCCAATTATCTAATTCCACAATTTTTTTTTTGAATTAAGTCGGTATTGAAGACTTGGGAATGGCCAGAGATATGACCAAAAGTTCTAATAATAGCCCTTAGTCGATGACCGAATCCTGGCAATGTTCAGGAGATTTTTGATGTATAAACAGGCTATACAGATTGCTTGTTACCAGCTTTTGAGCTTTCGACAGTGATGATGATGATGATGATGATGATGATGGATAAATGTTGTCACCAATGACAATAGCCTTTAGATTTAGATTGGACTACCAGTACGACATTTTGTACGAGTACGAGTTTTCAAACCAAATTCATGTGCCTCCTATAGAGCAGTTTTCAATTGAGTGTCGTAAAACCAAAACCAATGTTATTACTTCGGCCAATCACAAAAGACACGGACAATCCAGTGAACCAATCAAAACTCGAAGCAAATACATGAAACCGGCACGAAGCGCGGGAAAACGTGCGCAAGCAAGTCATGATTGGTTTTGGTTTTAGTTCTGATTGGCTGAGAAAGTGGCGCGAGATTTTAAAGCCAATCACTGAGCGTAGTAATTCAAAACCAAAGCAAACCCCATTTTCCTTTCGACACTCAAGTGAAAACCGCTCTAATCACTTATCACACTTATTGTATCCGGCCTAATGTTTAATATATATGTGTTGGACAGCAACAGGTCTGGAAAGAATTATAGTTTGGGGGACACAATTGTCTCAAAATTCCACAGTTACACTTGTACTCTATCTTGTACTCATAGTCAAATTTAAATATACCGGTAGTGCTGATAACTTACCCCTGGGTATAGAAAGGATCAATCTGTGTAGGTGACGATAAAGAGCCACCACGCTGAGGGCTAAAATGTGGTGAATCTACACCAGCCATAGTGATGTTGCCACCAGGAGTGGAATAACCAGCACTTTTCCTGACTGTTGAATTTATGGCAGAAGCCATTGTCACATCCATTGGCTTTACAAAAAAATATATATCCAGAAATGAATAAAAGTCAATTTCATCCAAAAGATCAACAAACCCTGTCTAGACTAGGCTTGTTACAAACAGAGTGTTTAACATGTAACAAAAATTTAAATAGCTGCTGTAGGTATTATATTGGCTTTTAAATTAGCCATTTTCAGCCCATAGAGAACACTCTGAGGTCCCATTGTACATGAAGTTAATGTGTGTAAGGGTCAAAATGAATTAGAATTTTGATGTTAATCCATTCAAAAATACAAACAAATGAAAAATCACTAATAAATAGCTTTCTTCTTACCTGTTCTCTACTGAATGGAGAATTGGCAAAATCTGAACACCTTGCATCATAAAGCCCTTCAACAGGAGGAGCACTTATGGAATCTTTTGGGGTGCAGCCCACAGATGAGGACCTTAAAGAAAGTCGTAGAACAGCAAGGGATGTTTGCTGTGTAGCACTCAAAGTTACGGTAAATTGTCACTTGATAGTTGTCAAAAAAGAGCCTAGATAACTGTATAATTATAAACACAGATGTTTCAGGGTTAGCCCCTTATTGTTAAACATATAAACATATTGTTGTATGTTAAACATTTTGTTCCTCAAGCATCTAGCCAGGATCAGAAAGGTGCACGGGCGTCTTAGCATTCAAAATAACTCCCCACTCTCAATTGATCGCCATAAATGTTTAAAAATCAGGTATGACATTTAAAACAACTCAGCATTGGAGCCTAGTGGCCTATACAGCACATAAAGTTCTCTGTTTTCTGTATAATCAAGCAACAACTAGGATCAGTTGATTATAATTAGGATCAATATTAATGACATGTGGCATTCTCATATGTACAAGTACTGTATACCGGTATGTTATAGTTCAATATTAACCTCTGGTTTAATTTTTTTCAAACCAGTTTATTTATCAACTGTCTGAAAAGGGCTTTCACTAAGAAAAAACTATCAAAGAGAGCCTTATGAACAAAAATAAGCCTGCTGGCTTTTTTTTTTCAGACTATTACTGCCCACAGCATGACTTTTTTCTCACCTAGCAGGTGTCCTGTCTAATTTGTTACCAACTCCTTGGGATCTGAGTGGTGTACCAAATTGTTGTGGGTATTGTCTTGGTGATGAAAGGGACCCTGTTTGTCCTCCAGCACTGCTCTTGTATGATCCTAATGACGAACCTGCAGGTCTTCCTCTTGGTAAAGGCTGGGGGCAAAAAAAATGACATTGAAAAATAAATGCCAATGTACTGAAAATTTTCAAGATGGTTTATGATAACTACAAAACTGCAGCAGCTATATTAAGAGGAAAAGTTTAGATATAAAGTACCACTCAAAGATAAATTACCATCCTCTCCCAAGACAAGAATTGTGGAAGCTGATGCATGTGCTTATATAAATATAGCTGCATGCAAGAAAGGTCTGTCTAAGAAAGTTTTGTTCTGTCCTTACCCCCTCTGGCATTTGCTCTGGGGGGTGGAGGCGAAGGAGGATGGGCACAGTTAGATTTAACTGATACATAAAGCACTGTTTTAACTTTTTGCAACCTTGCATTGCACTCCCAGAGACGGCAGAGCCGGGGGGGGGGCAGGGGGCTGGGGAGGTTTTAGCCCCCCAGAATTTCCAAAAAAATAAAGACTTACTAAGAGAAAAGTCTTTTAAGCCCTCCCCCCACTTTAAGTCACTAGTCAGCCCCCCCACTTGAAAAATTGCTCTACCATCCCTGACTTTACTAGCTAGGGTTATCCTAAGAGCTCTTGCTTTAAACATATCAGTTGAAAATAGCAGAAATTTGTAAGTCCTTGCATTAAAACAGGGCCTAACATAAGTGGCCTTATATATAATCAAGATGAGAGCTTATAGACCCATATATTGAAGGGAGAGTTTAAAGTTAAATCATATTTGAGAATTATTTTAAGGGTAAAAGAACAGTACAGTGGGAAAAGTATTTAAATTAGACAGCATATTTTTTCTTCTGCAAAAATATATTTGTGGCGCCAAATTTAATTTTAAAATTAAATTTAACACCAATCAAACAGTAACTCAGATGAATGAAAATAACTTATGCAAATTAATTTCGTATATAATATTTTATACCAATATGGAAAGATAGAAAATTAGTCAAAGATACAAGTTATATTTTTGACATACCGAAGCAGCCGGCGAATTACCGCCAAGAAGATATTGCGGCAAATAGCCCGGTGAGGACGGTGAACTCATGTGACTTTCGTGTACTTAATGAACACAGAACAAACTGAAATCAATAAAATGAATGATTAACTTCATATAAAGCGATCTACAGGCAAGTTACCGTGATCCATTTTAAATTTGTTTCTTGGTAAAACCGAACGTGGTTCGTTTCGTTCGTTTGAAGAATTTTGAGCAATAACCGGACAGCGGTATTAGCTCAAAGCGACAATCGAAGACAAAATACATGACGTAGAAACTGCGCGCGCGTGCGTGAGAAGTCTCGTGTGTGCGGCGGCCATTTTGTTTGTAGAGCTTGTGCGACACAGACAAGTCCAAAATGACTTTCCTAAACCGTGCCAACCAAAGCTTTGTAACACATGCTCGTCTTTGGTACCTTGTGGATGCTAAGGACCAGGTTGCAGGACGCCTGGCTGCGTACTTGGGTCAGATTTTGCAGGGAAAGACAAAACCCATTTACCATCATCAGGACGATGTTGGCGACCATGTCGTGGTAATTAACACACGACATATTATTTTAACTGGCTCCAAGTGGAAAAGAAAGCTTTATCGTCATCACACTGGGTACCCAGGAGGACTCAAATCATTTACCGCAAGAGATCTTCATGAGAGAGATGCCACAAGAATTTTATGGAGGGCGGTTAATGGTATGCTTCCAAAAAACAATCTGAGACCCATATGGATGAAAAGATTGTATCTATTTGAGGAGGATGAACATCCGTACGCGGAAAATATTTTTGCCAAACTAGAAGGTCCAGCTCCTCTCCCTAAAAGACTGGAAGAGTTTACGGCAGAGGAGATTGCAAACTATCCAAAGCTGTTTTGAGCCATGCTCCCCCCACCACAACCAACAATGATCCTTCCACCTCTGTAGAGATTTTATTTTCATCTTCAATAGTGTGAAGGCTCCCTTTGTTATTGGGACATTGTATGTTCAAGACCAGCTGTAACTTCACATTTTTGAAGTAATTCTCCTTACATGCCCAGGTGTCTTGTCAAACATTCAATAATCAAACAGCAATAATTATTATTATTGTTTGCATGGGTTTGCCAGTGGAATATTAACAAACTTACAAAAACATGATGAATATTTGATAACTGTTCACCGAGAATAAAACTGAATTTTGTACAATTTAGCTTTATTAGTTTGATATTCGAACTTGCTTGCTATCAAATCTTTTCTGCCGAATTTCCTCTATGAGCTGGGCGTCATTGTAGTTGTATTCAGCAAAACATCCTATACTCAGTCATATATTGACAACTATAGTAGAATCCTCATTTTCAAAGCCTTCTGGGGAAACAAAAACTGCTCTGAGAAATCGGAAGGTTGGAGAAATGGAGGGGGGGGGGGGATTACAGTGAGAGAAGTACTATCCATGGTAAATGAAAATTGATTCAAGAATTAATCGGGAGTTTCCGGAAACTGATGCTTTGAGAAATAGGATTCTACTTAAGCATGATTTGATTTCCCAGCAGCCACATGGAGGCAAGCGTGGCCAAATGGTTTAGGGCGCTGGTGTTGTTATCCGGAGGTCACCGGTTCGAGTCCTGCCCTTGCCACTAGCTGGATTTGTTTCTCGGTTGTCCCGAGTTCAATGCTCGACCACGCTTTGTATATAGCCAACTGGTCTGCCTCCTTTTTTTTTTTTTTTTTTTTTTTTAATATTTTTAATTTCTTGCCATACAAACATACAGTACAAAATTACAAAGAAAAAAGAAACACTACTTACAATTTAAACATTACTTACAGTCCTAACGCTACTTACTTACACTAATACAATACTTACTTACACTACAACAATAAATTATTACAAGCTTAACATTACTTACTACAAACAAAGCACGTTAAAAAATAAACAAGGTATATTATGCTATGGAGAGCAGAAGAAAAAAGAGACATGCAAAGCAAACACCAGCTTTCTAAACAAAAGGTCAAAAAGCAGGTTTCGAAAAAATAGAGTGACCTAAAATATTTTCGGTGGAGTTTTTTTAAAAGGTAGAGTGGAAAAAGGAAATAGTCTAACTTAATACAGGAATAAAGATATTCCATTTTCTGTAATGTTGAGCAAGTGTACCTTTTTTCCTGGCAATGTAAAATTCTAATTTAAGAGTAGCTCTTAATTTAGCCTTAAAAACTGGTAAAGAGGGTTTAATCTTATCAAGCTTACACCTATAAATAAAATATTTTCCAAGAAGAAGAATATGGTTAACTACCATAGAGTCTGTATCGATATCAAACTTACCAAACAAAACATCGGTGAGAGAAAAATTTAAAACTTCATTCTTATGGATGGCCAACCACGACAATACCTCTTTCCAGAATACCTCGCTTGCTTTACAAAGAAACAATAAATGCTCGAGGGATTCATCTTCAGAGTAACAGAAAGCACATAATGGCGAGTCTACAATCTTAAATTTATAAAGTCTGTCATTTGTATACACAATATGGTTTAGTAATTTGTACTGAAAAGCTCTTAACTTTGTATCCAAAGTAACACTAAACGCTAGAGAATAGATTTTCTTCCAATCGACGGAGAGATTTGGATAGTCATTTTTAAATTTCTTTTGGGCAGTAGGAGGAATTACTGGTATCTATCGTTTATTAGAGCTACATAGTCATTGTCATCTATTAAATAAACTTGCATTGAACTTCCAGAAGGAAGGACCGTGTGATTTTTCTTCTATTCCATTAACTGACAACAGAATGGCTGAGTGATCAGACTTTATGGAAGGAATAATGCTCACCTGATCGATCTCCTCCATCCAAATACTGCTTTCCGTTTTTCAAAAGAACGAATCCCACGAGCATTTAAGGATAATAGTTTAAATGCAAAGTTGCTTGCTGTCATGATTTTACCACAACTTTTAGAATTTGTAAAAGGCCACCAATGCAGCTGTCAATGGAATAACAAAAAGCGTTACCTGAATTCATTTCCATACAAAAGTTGTGAAGAAAAATATTGCGTAAAGCAGGCGTTTGTTTGCGGAAAAAAAAAAATTAACACTCTCCCTTATTGCATTTGCAATTAACACCCTACAAGACACTAACGAATAACGACAAGCAGCTATTTCAAAAAGAAATAGTGTTTCGTTTCCAGATTGCGGAAGGGTGAGAATAGTGTAACACTAAGGAGAGATGGGTTTGTGGTTTACTTTAATTTGGAGAAGGTCCTAGTGTATGTTGAATTTGCCGAATTTATGCACGAGTGAAGAATGAAAAGAAGAACTTCATATTCAGTTTAACACCTACTGTCCATTTTATGTAAAGGAGACATAAACTACGTCCTGCTGCAGTTTGGCTTTCAAGAGTAACACGTAAATATGTCTCTTTATAGAAATAGCATGTGTCTTTCTCTCCAAATTAAGTTAAGTGAAAGGAGGTTGTCTTTATCGTTTTTACTCATCCAGTGAAAATTAAAATGATTTTTTTTATTTCTGCCGAACACTTTTTGCTTAAAAATGGCACATGATAGCATAACTTTGAATGTTACATGAATGCAAAAATAACTTACAGAAAATATTTAAATATATTCCTATCAATGTGGGGAATGGTTTATTTTTTAAAACAAACAAATCAGTTCCATAAATAAAGTGTTTTGTGACTACTGATCTCTGATAAAATGCAAAACAACACTTTAATCGTTATTATCAGTGTTACACTGACAACAGAAGCAACTTGGCTGTGTCTTATTAGCTCTTATTCCGTGGAGATAATTTTATATTTGCTGGGAGAGCGTGCAGCGAGGATCGACCAAAATATAATCCTGGTATGACTACATATAACATATAACATAAAACTTTCTTTAAACTTGAATTTGATTAATTAAAAATCCCGGTTAAAAATCTGTGTATGGTAGCTTTTTACATTAATTTGCCCTGGTTGTTTACGTGTCTTTGTAAAGTGACAACAGGCATTTGATTTTGAAGAAATGGCTTCGAAACAGTGCATTTGTGCTTATCTCTTTTCTTGTCGACCAGGGTTTTGGTTTGTCTAGAATATGGTATTTATTTGATTTGAGCATGTGATATACTCAGAGAAGTATATACCTCAAGCTTTTTGTCAAAAGGTAATAATTTAATTTACGATTCGCATTTTTGGCGATACTGTGGAGTTTCGATCATACCGCGATGGCTTTGAATAATCCAAATAATGTTTATATCAATAATTTAATTTCAGAAATCTGCTCCAGCAGTTGCAACGGTAGTTAATGTTGAGCGTTACATCAACTAAGGAGACGAATTTAGTTCGACACGGCAGTTGCACACCTTGCTATACGATACTGTCCATACAAAATTTAAACTTTGAACAGAACTTGACTGTCTTCTTTTTCGTTCTCAACTTTCCGTGCAGACTCGAATGTTTTTGCGACGCACGTGACACTGATCACGCAATTCCGGGTACATCCACGCGAGAACCCACGCAATTTTGCGTGTATTCGCGCTGTTTGTGACGTCGAAAATGCCGTGAATTTTCCTGTACAAATAGAATAGGGCAATTTCCCACATTTAGACATTCCTCTGTTACATGAAGTGAAATTAACTTTGTAACTCACCTGTAAATATGCACTTCTCTTTGTAGTGCACTTAAGCTCTACCGTGCGAGCAAACGTTTTTCTTTGCGCTTGCAAACACTGGTTGGTGAAAATTTACTTCCGTTTCAGAATAATATTAAACGCTACGAGAGCTTTCTCTAGTTTTCTTACAATACATCGCTTTAATCAAACTTAAAACCATTTTAGTCCGGCGGCTTAGCTCCTGAATTGTGCGATTTTTGATACAAGCACCAAACTTTGCAGGATTACAAGCATTCGCATACTAATCAATTCTTGATATAGTGCCAACGCCAATTTCCTATTTTCAGCTAGTAAACAGCAATGAAATTTTCAGCCGAGAGGCCCCCCTGCCCCTCCCCCACAAAGTAATTCTTCTTGTACTTTTATAAACCTTTTATTGTTGATTTAGTCATAAATATAGATATGAATGCTTTTAATTAAGCTTAAAATTGTTATTTTTTACCATCTTTTTGATACCAATAATTTAATAGGAAATTATTGCATGGGAAAAGATTTTTCGTTCCCCGCCCTCTGCTCCCTCGCGCCTTTCGTTTTGCGCTAGCGTCCAGGTCTCGCGATCGGTGAACCGTTCGCTAACAGAAGAAAAATAGGAAAATATAGGGCTGTGAACAGTCTAAATTACAGCATTTCATACTAAATTTTGTACGTGCGACTTGGTATCACCACGTGGCATAATAGTATTTGTCCATAAACCAGGATAAACAAATATTTCACAAAATTTCATTGATTTTAACCCTATCCAGACCGGGAGGGGCGGAAAGTGCCCGCGCTGACTTAGAACGCTTATAACTTTTTAAAGATTAAACCAAACGCTACCAAACTTTGCGAGTTTATCTAAAATTTATTTGGAAATAATTTGGTAGGGTAAGTTGTTGTGTCAGGAGCTTAACGTCACCATGGCAACGGCATTTTGACAGGCATGTTTTCCCAATTTTGTAATTTTCGTGTTTCTATTAATGAAACATAATTTTAATGCAGCTATTTTCATCCTTTTACGGTTTTTAAGCACAGTTTTATTGATTTTGAGTACTTTGCAGTAATTTTGGGCGGTTTTATGACGTTTTGGAAAAAATTCGAAATCCAAGATGGCGGATCCAAGATGGCGGCTGTTTTGACATTATGATGTTATTGTCACGTCATGTGACGTTACCTTCCCACGTGACGTATACCAAAAGATAGGTGTTTGGACATTCTATATATTCGCTAAGTTTCATTGTGATTGCTTAAATATTCTGGAAGTTACGGAGGTCTGATAAGATCCAAAAAAGCCCGGTCTGAATAGGTTTAATAAATAAAGGTTTCCATGGAAACCGGTGTTTTTCGGGCTTGGCACTATATCTGAAAAAAATTCTTTTGGTGACCACTTTCATTGTGCCAAGTTTCATGCTTGTATCAAAAAGTGCACAATTCAACTAAAATTTCGAGCTAAGCCGCCGGACTATTTCAGTCGTTAGCTATTTCTGTTTGCAACGAATCTCAATATATTTGGTCATGCGGAGGAATATATTTCCGATATTTGAAGAACATGTTTTTACGAAATTAATTGCCATCGGTCAAACGTATTTACTTTGTGGTTACGACCGTTCTTGTGATTGGATAGCAGCCAACCGTGCGAGCAAACACGACAAGTCATCCCGTTTTTGTTTGCGCTTTCAAACACTGATTGGTGGAAATTTACTTCCGTTTCAGAAAATCGCTAGAATGTTTACATAACAATTAAACGCTACGAGAGCTTTCTCTAGTTTTCTTACAATACATCGCTTTAATCAAACTTAAAACCATTGCAGTCGCCAGATATTTCTGTTTGCAACGAATCTCAATATTTTTTAATCATGCTGAGGAATATCTTTCCGATATTTGAAGAACATGTTTTTACGAAATTAATTGCCATCGGTCAAACGTATTTACTTTGTGGTTACGACCGTTCTTCTGATTGGATAGTAGCCCCCACTGTGTAAATAGTTCACATCGAAGCCAAAATAATACCGTATCGTTTCTGAGGAAACGAAACAAAAACGACAGAACATAAAAGGTGACCAGAAACACTGTTGTGCCACCGTAGAACGACTCGAGGAAATTGATTGAAACAAAAAACAACATAAAAATAAACACAAACTAAATACGAAAACTAAGCGGAGAGGGGAAATGATGATTACAACGGTTATTTGTTCCCCATAACTTCGTCTATTAAATCATAATAAGGAGAAAGCAAGGCCATTTACGACTGAGGCAAGCTTATCTAGTTACAAATTCGCGTTCAATATAAGTTCAAGCTGTGCCTAAATATAGGCATCAAACAATCCAAACAAAAAAGTAAACGTCAATAATTAAAGTGGGTTTAAGTGTCCATCGATATACAATTTATCAGGTTCAGCGCGGCTGAAATACGCGATCTTACCCGCTTTTCTTGCATCGACCAGCTTCTTCGACTGGAGCTTCCTTCGGTTAACTATTTCTTTTGGCAGGTCTGCAGCGATCCTATACCCGGAATCTTTCAACGACTTTCCTTTTGAGAAAACTGCTTCTCTGTCGCTATATCTAAGAAACCGAGCGATTATTGCTCTAGGGCTTCCATCATCATGAGGCTTTCCGATCCTGTGGACCCTTTGAAATTCGATACCCATTGTTTGGACACCACATTGCTGTTCCAGGAAAGAATTAAGCACCATGCGACAGTCTCCGCCTTCTTCTTCCTCGCTAATGCCGTAGAAACGCAAATTTTCTCGCCTTTGATACACTTCAGCATACAACAGTTTGTTTTCCAATTCTTTGTACCTGTTCTCACAGAACTCGCTCGCCTTTTCTCGGGCCGCTGTCGCTTCGTTGACTTGCGTATTGAATTCCTGGAGGCCATTTTGTAACTCTTGTACGGCCGTCCTCGTGGTCGAATGAGCATCTTCTAATTTTTCCACTCTGCCTTCTAATGAGTTGAATTTGGTCTCCAGGTTGGACACCTTAGTGTTTATCTCCTCAAGTTTATTGTCCATGATCTCTAATCTTTTTAAGATAAGATCTAATTTCGTCTCCAAGGCGTCCGCCGACATTTCGAAGACCTCAGTAGATCGCTCGGGCGAGGTACCCGAGTTAAACTCTCTTGCTCGTTTTTCCACGGGCGATGCACCAGACGCGCTCGAATTACTGCTTTCTCTAGTTCGCTTGGGATTCATAAGAGTTTAAGGCCTAAAAACATCATTAATTGACGAAGTTACGCGGAGCAGTTTGAAACACGTCTACAGCCTCCGCATGCCTCGACCCAGTCCCACTGGTCTGCCTCCTGCCAGTTGGGATTTTTAACCTTGTTGTGTTCATTTATAAACAAGAGCTCTTAGAGCTTACAACTGCGCTGGTCTCGTGAGCACTTTAGGGGAGCCATGTCAGGGGAACAAAAAATGCGCCGCCCCCCCCTTATCCCCTTTACCTGCGTCGAACAATGTTGCGACTGACAAACAAGCATTCTCGACCCCAGAGCACTTCTCTTTTGCGCATGACTGACGGCGAGAAGTCATGCGCAAAAGAGAAGTGCTCTGGGGTCGAGAATGACAAACAAGATGGTAGGAAAACACCTTGCGTGACATTTCATGGTTGACTAGTTCCATCCGAAATTAAATATTTCTCTTATATGCTAATGCTGGCCAAATTTAATTCCCACGATCCTGATCCGTGAAACAAAAAAATCTTTTAAATCAGCATCCAGTGTTGTCTTGAATTACCGTTTAAAGATTGAATAACCAGCTCCGAAAATGGAATATTGGAGCAAATAATTAAATCAAATTTGAGAAAAAACACTAGACCTGTGTTTTGCTGAATGGGAATTCCCCGGGGAATTAATTTAGCAATGACGTAACCCTTGCAAGTCAGGGTTTGTCTCAGTGGTTTTCCATCAGATTTCAGAAATCCTCTAGATGACACAGCTCCAAAAAAAAATAACGCTAAAAAGTCAAACATTTCACACTTAACATGCTAAGTTTAGACCAGAGGATTTGTTTAGTTTCCGTTTGTGGCAGATTTAAACCTTTCAGAGCATTGCGTGATTCTTGCCGATCAGTGCCTTGTGAAAGTAAAAATTTGCTAACGCCAGCACATTCCAGGACACAAACGTAATGTAAATAAATGTAAATTCTTGCCCGCTAAAGCGTATTTGTTTAAAGCGTGAAATTTTAGTATTTTTTTCGATTCAAACTTTTCAAAATACTTCACACTGAATTTTGTAAAGAAAAATTGATGGCTTCGCAAAGATTTGAAAGGAAGCTGATAATAGCTTTGAAAAATTACGTGACTCGAGGTCTAGCCGATCGAAAGTGAAACTTGTCATGTCAGCACATTCTTTTACACCAACGTAATGGTATTTATTCACAGATTCTGGCCCGCTGAAATATATTTTTCTTTTGACGCATGAAAATTTAGAAATTTCTTTGAGTAAAACGCATCAAAATCGGACATTTCATGCTAAACATGCTTATTAAGACCAAAGCATTTGAAAATTTCCCACTGGTAAGTTTTTTCTAGCTTTTAAACCTTGCGTGACCCGAGCCCGGCCGAGCGGGGCATCAGTCTGGTCACTGAGAAAAAAAAAACCGCTTGCAGAGCAAGAACTGCGCAGCGCAGTTAATTATTTGTTTCCTCTGTTTCAGTGGCATGCCTGTAAACTAGCTATCCCGTTGAGATATGAAGCTAAGTGCATGACCACTATAAACACATATTTTTTATCTCATAGAGGGAACTGGGCAGTGCTGAACTCAATACTTGACGTTTTTTTTGTTTTGTGTCTGTTCTATATTAGACACCAGACCAGGTAACATACAATAGTTTCATCAATTACAAAGTTGAGAGTATTTGTTCCAGTCAAATTAAACTGATGGTCAGGATGACCAAACAAATCCCTCTAGTGGCAGGAAGGATTTGAACCTGGAAGCTTACTCATGCTTTGAACAACCTGGCCCTGGATGATCACAGTAATCTCGTTCCCAGATCTCGCGGGTTGACAGGTCGTCAACCTGCGAGATCTGGGAATGAGATTATGATCACAGTATACCATTAAATCATCTTAAATCTTTGTCATGCTCTGCTGAAGTACTATGTTACCCAGAGAATTTATATAACATTAAATTTGCTCTCCACCCAGGTGTCCACCCGGAGAATTACTGCTGGGGGGTAATCCTTGCAATGGACTGGCATCCCATCCAGGGGGGTGTAGCAATACTCTCAGTCACTTAAAGTGTCTATACAGCCTACAGGTTTTTTGTGGTTTTCGTATCTCTATAATGCATAAACAAGTATTCCAAAAGAAATTTTTGGATTCCGCCACTTTTTCACTGCGAATTGAGCTTTAAAGTTCCCGCTTTGGCCACGCCCAAGGTTGACCGCGTAATCGAGGATTGGTGACGAGTGACGTCATGTCAGGCCGTCTCGAAGCGTTTGCATTGTTTATTTGCTTGACAACCACTACATAGGTTTTTTTTCCAAGACTTCGAGTGGTGGTAATACAAATGGATCTACGACGAATTCTGGAAGACGAGATAGCAGTTCTTCTGATTCGAACGAAGAGATCGAGTTCGAAGAAGTTGAATCGTTCGCTTGCTCTGCAGAAGAAGATAAGAGTGACGAAGAAGGTGCTTACTCTCAAGAACCGCTGGCGGACGATGCATGGATGGAGGAATATAATTGAGAAAACTGGGATAAGCTCCGGCTGTATGGGCCACTTGGCTCGGACACAGACTTTACCTTATACCTTACTTAAATTATCTCATAACCAACTAACATGATCACATTTTTTATAACTTACTGCAATACCTTAGCTGCTAATAGAATAACAGTGAGTGGAAAAAAGCAAGGTATTGGAAGGTAGAGCAGCAAAATAATGTCATCTTTTGCCCCAAACCCCACCATTCTTTGTGACTTGCCATTTTCTGCACTGTTCACCAACTAACCAAATGCCAATAGCTAACTGATCACTTGGACAGGGTTTTCAATTTAGAATAATTATTGTAAAAGCAGAAAAAAGGTGTAAATTAACAGGAGATTCCCTTTTAAAGAGCAAATCTTTTTCATGGAATGAGCAAAACCTGTTCCATGCAATGGGTTTCTGAAGGCATGCTCTTCCATGACATTTTGGATTTTTGTGCCCTCTGAGATGATTTTTCCTGTCATCTGACAGCAAATTTCATTTCTCTCTAGCTAGCGACCAAACAAACAATGCACACAAGAAAATGAGTTCTTTAATGGCACCACATCTGAATAAAAAATAGCTTCAGGACTTAAAATTAAGATGCAGAATTTTCTGATGCCTAATGAACATCCTGCCTGGAAGCAAAGCTTTATTTTCATTGATTTTTACAAGTCTTTAGATTCCAAAAAAGGCTCAAAAACTCATCCATATGAAGAAAAGGTACATTAAAACTGGATTTGAATTCTTTTTTACCTTGAGGGGGCATTTTATTATTATTTTTGTTTCCCCTCTGAGATACCAACCAAAAAGCTAAAGTTGGCTAAATTTGTTGTATGGATTTACTGTAAACTAACAGAAACAAATCATTCTCGATTCAAAAAGTGAACTACCAGTAAACTTCAGTCATAGACAAAACTATTGACACACTTGGCTAATTACCACTAACTTTGATACCATATTGCTCATTTTTCCTATCCCCTCTACCCTCATTTCAATGTTGTCAATGTTTTTGTGCTATGAAAATAACGCTGGGTGAATTGCAAACCCCATTAACAGCATTGAGTAGGGGATAACATATTTTTAACCAGCTTGCAAGTCAAGACATTTGTGAAAAATGTGTGAAATGCATTTGACACAACTAGTTTCATCCAGGATCGTTGGCACACTAGGTACTAACCCCAGGGGGGTACTCCGGGATCTAAGTGACGGGGATGTGCGAAGGATTTTTTTGGGGTCGAAATTTTCGATTCCGGGATTTTTTTGGGTAGGAGAATTTGGCAGGTATTTTTTTGGGTGACTTGATTTAAATAGGGGATTTTTTTGGGTATTAAAATCAAACTAAAGTGCCTTGGCGCGGCCTTGGCAATTAAGGGGTAATTTGACTAGGGATTTTTTTGGGCGTTTTTTTGGTCCAGGTATTTTTTTGGGTAATGTCGGGAGACCTAGGGATTTTTTTGGGTCCTGAGTTTTGCCTCCATTCGATCATCCCCGTCACTTTGATCCCGGAGTACCCCCCCTGGGGTACTAACATTGACAGATGCAAGCATATTGTAAAGCTGGGTTGTCATTGGTGTAATAACTTGCTGTCGATGGTGGCCCTCATTACAAAATACACCTTTGAACAGAAGATGGTATTATTTGGGGGCAAAGAAAATCTATTTCTAGGTTGCTTTTTAAGGCCTTTCTCAGTGGCCTTACTTGGCAAGTGATGAATAAAATCCACTTGACCAAAAAGAAAAATCCACTAACTCTGGGCTATCAGCAAGAACTTCCTTTGCATGCTGATAACATTTTTACCAGTTTCCCATAAAACAAAAGTAGGTTGATCTATCAAGTTTCTTTTGGAAATCCAAACTCTGTTATAGAAAAAAAACATGTTTGTAGATTACCATGTTCCAAGTGAAATCTCTCACAACTACTCGCCAAACATTTCAGTGCTGGAAATTACTGTCGGTCATCAGACAGTGTCCGATCAAATATGCCAAAATGTCCGGCCAATTTTGTAATATGTTCAGACTTGATGTCCGAAAACTTACATGACTACGTCTTGGAAAATTTTAAACAATTTGATTTGAAATGCAAATTAATGTCCAACTTATATTCTACGTTCAAAATAGAAGTTTGGAAGGACACATGTCCTTTTAAGTAAGAAAAATTATTTCCAGCACTGCATTTTGCATGACTTATGCAAGGATGTTGGGCATTAAATTGGACAACCAAACATCTTATGCGGCTGATGTGAATTGTAAGACATCTTGCCCAAGTTATGAGGCATGTGCCATGTACATACACATGTACACCATTGTAAATTTAATTATAGCAAGCTTCTCATTCCTATCGGCTGCCATCAAAAGTTCCACTGGCAACATCTACCATTTTCGGGAACTTAGCTTTCTTAGCATCCAACTCAGTTTGGGCCCACAACAACAGTTTAAGCAAATTTGACAGTTTGGGTGAGGTTTCTCTATGCTCTGCTTCTAAAATGGCAGCGTTCAATTCACTTGCGACCTTTTGTCTTTGAGAAGGGCAAAGCAGTTCGCCAAATGGAGAATCCTCTGGGTTATCAAACGCCAGCAACGCCATTGTTCGCTCTAATTCCTCTAGAAACTCTGGCGATTCATTGCCCTGTTCAGCAAGCTGGTTCTGGGCAAAATCAACAGCTGATTCGATGTCTTTATCGCGAATTAATTCGATAAGGCGTTGTTGCTGCAAATGAAAATACAGATGGGGTTTACAGTCGAGTATTTCTGGGTTTAGCTTGTTCGTAAGCGCAATTGCCTCTTCGATGTCCCCGCGTTGAACTGCAGCTCTGATTTTGATCCTTTCGTCCAGACTTTCTAGCGGAGCACAAGGTTGCGTGCCAGATTCCATTTTGAATTTCTCTGCAGCTTCCTTGAAGCCCTCGGTTACAAGGTAGTCCATGATCAAACGATTCATATCTGCTCTCTGAAATCGCATGTCTGTCAACTTTGTCATCCACTCCTCTCTGTTTCCTTCTTCTCCTCTCTCTGCCTGGTTCATCTGAAAGAAAATCAGCTTTTCTACACGGTATAAAAGTCGAAAATCCCAATGTTCAAAAACACTTTTCAACAAAACTTCTTTTGACAAAATGGCGGGTTGCGTGATGCATATCACGGCGCATGCGCCACGCTTGCTTCAGAACGAGGCTTTACCTCTCGTGGGTTCTCTTTCCTTCTCTGCTCTTTTGCGACCAGAGGTAAGAGAAACAACTCCAAAAATCGCCTTAAATCTTTGCTTTTAAGAAGCCATCTGGCAATAATTTTGACAAGAAATATTTCTATGATAACTGTCGGTTCCGTTGAAATACTTTTCGAGCTAAATATTCATTTTTCTCATCCCTAAGCAATGGCTGAAAGTTCTACCTATTTGAGCGAAGTCTAATTTCCTAATGTATCGTTGTTACTCAGCATTTGAATCCTGAAATTTTTTTCAGCACAGTTAAATGATTGAAAATTATCATACGCAAAAAGGCTACCTTGAACACGATTAAAATAAATATAGCCGTCTTAAAATTTGTCTGGAGGCTTTGATGACCATCAATAATGTTTTTGTCACAATTTTGCAATTTTGTAAGACTTATCTTGTCCAATGCCAGCCAGCTAGAACTAATTCCGTATTTTGTAAATGTTTGACGTGGAATTCTTTCAAGACAGTATGTGTTTGATAATCCAGTGGTAACAGTTGTTAATGTTATAACATCAACAGTCCAAGGAACTTTGCTAATGCAAAGTTTTTAACCGGTCAGCTGAGTAGGCCAAAATCTATGCAAGCTGCCTCCACTGTTATCGTATTTGCATGTACCCTATCCAAAGATTTTACTACACATCCTGTTTGTTTTCAGCCTTTTCTTTATTGCTTTGCAAGCATTTCATCCTATGATCATGATTACTAACTATAAACTTTTTCTTAGGTTCATGTTTAATTACCGGTAGTTTTAAACAAATGTATTCTGTTTTGAGATAAGTATTAACAAGTACACCACTTTAATGATTTAAGTAGTTCGTCTTTTGCTTGCATCAAAGTTTGATGCGTTGCAAGCCTTAGTTACCTACAATAAGTGACAAAAGTGACACAACACATTTTAGGCCCCATTGTATTGTACTAAGATGGCAGAGTGTAACAAAATCTTAAAACTAATTATTAATTTGCCGCAAAAACTACAATGTGAAGTTAGCTTGTCGACTACTTTTGTCACTTATTGGGACATAGCTATTATGATTTTGTTGGACAAAGATACATTTTGGTCAATTATTGCTGGATTGCTGTTACCAACCTGAATGAATCATACTTTGTTACACAGGCTCCACTATATTTGCAATTAAAAGCCTGTTCTTTTCTCATTCTTTAGCTGATCTAGGACAAAAAAATGGGAGCATACAAGTACCTTGAGGAGCTCTTTAAAAAGAAACAGTCCGACCTTCTGCGATTTTTACTGCGTGTGCGATGCTGGCAGTATCGTCAACTCAATACCATCCACAGAGCCACACGTCCCATGCGCCCTGACAAAGCACGTCGCCTAGGGTACAAAGCTAAACAAGGATATGTGGTCTACCGTGTACGTGTGAGGCGTGGTGGACGTAAGCGACCAGTGTCTAAGGGTGCTACCTATGGTAAACCAGCTAACCAGGGTGTGAACCAACTGAAATTCCAGAGGAGCTTGAGATCTGTAGCTGAGGTGAGTTTAACCACAACAACAATAACAACATCTTCTTTATTTCCTTATCAATAAAATTAAATTACAGAGATTATTACAGAGATTTCTTTCTACACATTCACACTCAGTGGTAGAGAATATGACCAATGTGTAGTTAACAATAATATTAATCCGTGAGCGCACAATTGTTATGAGATGGTAGATAGTCAACAAGGCATGTAGTGTCGAGTTGGCTATAACTATCTCATATCCAACAAACAGGAGTGGAATAATTGTTTTAAAAAAAAAAGCCCAAAGAATTGCAATATTTTTGCTCCATGGCTGTTCTCGTTTACACGTATACCTACCATATTATAGTCCATGTTATATAAACTCGTATACTATTACGTGTTAACCAATCAAAACTCAGGAATTGCAATATACCACTGCTACTTTTTAATAAGAGGTAGTAGGTTCAACTCCTGCCAGAAGGACTTGAAATATTTTTCAAAGCAGCTTGTGTCAGTGACTTAATAATATGTTTCTCATATTTTCATCAAGCTTATATAATTATTTTTTGTCAGCCTTAGTGTTTCTTATACTCAAAAAATGTCTTTTAAAATTGTCTAGAGCTGAGAACCTTTCATGTACAATTACAGTGAAACATATTACAGCTGAATTCAGTGCAGTGTGTAGTTGTGTAGACCAGGTTTTTGAAAACATTATTTGACCGTTGATCTTTTGCCTGAGGTAGTACAGTGTTCTTTTGGCTGGCCCAGTGAGACGGGCTGGCTCAGTTTTGCCCAGATCTCAGCATATCTGTTTAATGTAACAAAAAACAACTTTGTGATTACATGACAACCGGGCCAGCCCGGTTAGCCAAGATCCTGGTATCACAATGCTGGGATTCCGGCTAGCAAGGCTGAGAATCTTTCAGGTAATTACGTTCGCCGGGCCAGTATTAAGTTTCTCTTCCGAGCACACTTCCGACCATAAAATACAATATTCTTCTTTCTAAATAGAATGTGGTGGCAAAGCAGCTCATTTAGCTGCACAAACTTGTGTAGAAAATAAAACACCAAATTGCTGGAAAAATGTCATCAACATAATCCGACACATTTTATGCGCTGAAATCATTCATGATAAATTTAACCCATCGTTTGTGCCAAATGTAGTCCATCCTGGGCTGGCTTGGCTCATGTAACGCCAGGCTGGAAGTCATCTTAGCAAACCGAGCCAGCCTGGCTCATGTAATCAGGCTCTAAGACACCCACTAAAAAAATATGAATGTATAATCTCCAAAAATAAACAACAGAGTAGAAATCTTATGTCAAGGTTTTTTGGCCCGATTAAAAAAAGAGTAAAGAAAAGAAAATTGGAATTTTGTCGAAGTCACAGCAAGTATGCAGTTGTTAAGTGAAATCTACATGACAGCTGTCAAGTTCTAGGCCATTCTCGTCCCCATAGCCCTTCTCGTTTCTCTTAGCCGTCAAGGCCTTGGCACGAGAAACGAAGGTCTCTGGAGACACAGGATTTCCAATCCTAGATTTTAGGACTTCAAGTCTTCCTGTATGCAGTCATGATTTTTCAATGTATGATGAGAGAGTCATTGCATTTTTGACTTCCGTTTAAGAATTCTTTGCTTCAAACAGCCAATCAAAACAATTCTAATTAATTAAAAAATCCATGTCCCCAGAGCCCTTCATTTCTCGTGCCAAGGCCCTGCTGGCTAAGAGAAATGAAAAGGGCTTTGTCGACGAGAATGGTTCTAGGCATGAATTTCAGTCACATTACGCCAGGAAGAAGGCAAATAAGTCTGAGATAAAGTTTGGGGAAATACCTTATTATAGGAACATAACGAAGCATTTTAACAACGCGAACAAAATGTACGCGTAATAAAATTAACGCGAATTGTCGAAAATTTATGTTAACATGCATTTAATTAACGCGAATTTGATGCGTAGTAAATTTTATAGCAACCTGCGCTATTTGAAAGACAAAACAACAACGTCCAACAACAGAACTTGAGGTTTAATTCTGATAAACCATACACAACAAAGATACTTAAACAGACCAAATAGTGACTAATATTAAATGAATGGATCCAGGGATGGAATACATCCCGTCCTGGCGCTTTCCACTGCCTCTGTTATTCCTGCAGCTTTGACGGAGAAGATGATGTAGTTTAAACATAACTTTTCCGGAAATAAAGGTGTCTTAAAATAACAATACTGGAAAATAGTGTGATTTTAATTAACAATGACGTAAATTAAGGTACATAAAATTAACGCGAATTTTTGAAATTCGCGTTAATTACATGTATCGTTAATTTCCTATAATAAGGTATGTTGGACAAGCCCCCTGTATTTAATTTGAGAAAAAAGCACAAACTTGGGGAATGCTGATGTCTCTTTTTTCTTTTGCTTTTCACAGGAGCGTGCTGGTCGATACTGCAGCAGCCTGCGAGTTCTCAACTCTTACTGGGTGGCAGAGGATTCCACGTTCAAATTCTTTGAAGTCGTAATGGTGGACCCCTTCCACAAGGCTGTACGCCGTGACCCAAGAATCAACTGGATCTGCAAACCAGTCCACAAGCACCGTGAGCTGCGCGGCCTGACTGCCGCTGGCCGTAAAAACCGTGGAATGCGCAAGGGTCATAACTACAACAAGGTTATCGGAAGCTCCCGGCGTGGCTGCTGGAAGAGGCGTAACACGCTCTCTCTTCGCCGATATCGTTGATTGTTTAATAATATTAAAATCTGCAACTGTAATGTTGTGTGTTTTGGTTATTGTTCTGTCATTGGCATAGTTTGCAAGTAATCTCTCTGAGTACACCGAAAAAAAAAATGCTCATCCTCGTGTAAGAACCCGTGTGAAACTAAAAGTGACGTAAAACAGTGAACGAGTAAGAAAACAAAAGCCTCGAAACAATGTAGAGTAGGAAAACAATAGCTCGAAAACAAAGAAAGTTTCCATACAGGCTGTAGGTTCTTACATGGGGGTTAACCCGAAAGAAGAGAATTATGTTGCAGAATGTAAAAGAACGCGCTATCCCCCTGACATTTATTTTTATTTCCTAATATTTAACTTCTTCCCCAGAGGTAAAGAAGTTAGTAGATTGTTGATCAGAAATAGGTCTCTAAACATGAGAGCTTCAAACATCCTTTCTTATTGAAGCTTTCAAAACTAAGTTCGTACCTTTTTACTAGTGCCGTTTCATTTAAACTTCTCAATATTTCCATAACGCTTTCCAGGATATTTTATGGTGCCAACAAAAAAGAGACAAGCTTTTGCAGTACACGACTGTCCAGATTTCTCCTTGATGGGTCTTTTTGCAATGTTGCCAGAGTCTTCGTTGCCCTTTTTATGATGAAAAAAAAGGAATGGTCGCGGCCCTATCGCTGTTGCAGTTGGAACTGATCGAGTGCATTCTTTAACATTCTAAACGAGAGTCGATCTAAACTGAAGTGACCCTTGGGTGCATATGCAAAAGTTTAGTGTAACGTCAACCGTTACTTCACTTGACTTTCCATTCTTTCGCGAAAAGAAATCAGTACGAGGTAACCGAACGCGGAAGCGCGGCGAGTTTTCCTCTGATCTCGCGTCATTTTTTTCCCCCTTCGCTTCTAGTCCTGTCCCTTCCCGCCAGGCGCGCGAGGAGAGAGCGCCTGGGTTCAACCCCGATATACATGTAAGGCGAGAAGGGAGACTTCAGGGACTGGACTACTTCGCTTCACGGTCGACGGACTAAGATCGAGACTAAGACGAAGGGACCGGGAATTGCGGTTAGAAATTGAGGATTACCTTCTCGTTCAGTTGGTAAGGACCGTTGAAAAATCGGTACCATTTGTCAAGTCATGCATTTGTAAGTGCCATGCCTGTCGGTTGATCTCGGTTGGTTACCAGTCGTCCCAACCGGTTTTCCGGTAAAACACCTCCGGACGAAGAAAAAATAAGTAGAAAAAAAATACGTTACATTTTGTAAAATATAAGAAAAATAGAGCTGCCCTTTTCGATAGTTTGACAGATTATACGCGCAGACATTTCCATTCTTTACCCCACTTCCATTTGCTTCGTGTTTATTTACCTGCATACGTGACGAGACAGAATTTCGATATAAGGCTTTTAATAACATTGTTTAAATGTTTATCCACATTTTATTGCAAGTTTTTCAAGTAATTTCCGCTTCAGTTTTTTTAAACTTTTTTTCGAAACAAGAATTTAAATTCCAAAAAGACTTAAGAAAAAAAATCACTGACGGAAAGGGTAAAAAGCCGATATGTTGTTATGGAGGTAGCTAAGCAGATTGCCAGGGAAAATGTCTGTCTTTGTTTCAATGAATATCCGCTGTTACTCAATTTCTACGTGGTCAAAGTTCAGCGCTTTTCTCGCTTAAAAGCTAAAAGGAATAAAGGTAGATTCTGAAAGAGACGAAAATTATCTAATTGATAATGTGCAAGATGCGATCAGAACCGCCAACTTTGTAAAAACGCAGTTTTTTTTAGAAAATTAAGCATTAATAAAAAGCTTTATATTCTGGTTAGATTTATTTCAGTTTTTTCTTTTCAAACGGTACCAAAATCGCTGTCATCCAATCCAGTACACAATTATTAATGTAAAATTAAAGAAGACATTAAAAATTAACGAATTTAGAAACTTCAAAGGGTGAACGCCACTCTATTGAATGTCTTTTTTTCCTTTCAACCTTAAGCTTCACAACGCTAAAATGCGTCTGAGACAACATTACCTATTGTGATTATGCTTCGCGCGGTCTGTTTGTAGGCGACAACTTTTTCTTCCCAATCGCCCGATTGTAATTGATGGAACGTTTTTGCAATTGTCGTAAAAATGCATTAAAGAAACATAAGAAAATAGAATTGACTGCCGGTGCTTTGGTAAAATTTGTGGTCCATTTCATGTGGATTTCTAGACAGCGAAGCTTACAACATTTGACTTGTTTCCGCATACATGGAAATCTGTGGTTCACTACATAAATAAATGCGCTGGTGAGAGGGAACTTAAAGTTAAGTCTTCATTAACACACATTTTTCTGTCTCTGAGGATTTGAAGGAACTACTTTTTAGACTACCAAAACAAAACCTTTATTGACTATTTTCCAAGTCTCCAGATTACATCTTTTAAATTATGCATTGCGGTTTGGACCATTACTCTTTTAGCCAATTTTCGTATTGTTTACCCGAGATTAAATTTGTTTTTACGGTAAAATAGGCCTTTATTGTGTTCTATTACCAAAGAACTCAAAACAACGCCTTTGTCCATGAAACCCATTTGACGGGCAGTTCCTCGAGTTGTTAGACTTCCTTATTCACCGCTGCTATGAACACAAAAGACTCAAAGTAACAACGTATTCTGTCGCTCGTGCGACCCTATTAATTACGCCCTCGCTTAATTTTCCTTACAGACCCGACATTGAATTTAATTATACCATGATTACACATTCAATTGAAAATAACATGATGGTGCGAAATTAAAAGAAAGAATGGATTAACCTTCACTCATTGTGACAAGTAATTCGGCAGAGGTTGAAAGAACATGGTGGTTTTTCTACTTTGGCACAATTACCGCGCAGAACAACAAAATTAAGTTTTAACACGGTGGAATTAGTGCGAATATTCGTTTATTTGACACTAAGCCGAAGGACTGTACATAAAGCCGCTTCCCGCATCCCCACTGCCAGGAATATTAATATTCTCGATTTGAACGCCAGCCAAAGTTTGTATAAAAGTGTTTTCTGGAGCAAAAACGCTATGAATCAAAATCAATCGACGACAGACTATGTGAATCCGTGCCGATTTCTGACCGACTCTGTCGAGGATCCAGAGTACTTGTACATCCACAATCTCGTTTGTTCAATCCTGAACTGCCTGTTTGTCTTACCTGGTATTTGTGGAAACGTGCTGGTTATTTTAGCGGTGTGGAAAACACCGTCGCTTCAAACTCCTTCTAACGCGCTACTTCTTTCATTGGCCACGTCGGATCTTGCAGTTGGTTTATTAGCCCAACCTTCGTTTTCAGCGTGGCGCATCTCACAGATGGCAGGCAATCTCAAGGCGCATTGTGTGGCAGGAGTAGCGTCCGAGTCCTTTGGCTGGCTTCTCGCCGGCGTTTCGTTATTCACCATTACCGCAATCAGCGTCGAAAGATTCTTAGCCGTCCACCTTCACTTACGATATCACGACATAGTGACCAGGCGAGGAATCGCCAAAGTTGTGCTCAGTTTCTGGCTGATTTGGATAATAATCACGGTGCTGAGATTTTTTGTCGTGAACAGGGAAATACTCCGAATAATTGCCATCAATTTCCTGGTTATAACCTCCGCGATAATGTTTATTGCATATATCATGATTTATAGACTGGTGCGCCGACATCAGTTGCAAATAAGGCAGCAATGTTTCACGAGCTCGCCCGATGACAACCGAACCAAGACCATCGATATGGTACGATATAAGCGGTCTACAATAACTATGTTGTACATATTAGGATTTTTCCTTCTTTGCTATTTTCCATTTCTATGTGTTATGTTGATAGAAGTTGCCATAGGAGAAACTCTACCTTCAAAAGCCGCCTACCTCTACACGGTGACATCAATTTTTATCAACTCTGCATTAAATCCGTTGATTTATTGCTGGCGCATGATGGAAATAAGAGTGGCGATACAAAAAATTATCAACTTTGGGAATGTAAACTCCATAGAACCAGAGAAGAGTTTTATTGTTTCTAAAAGGCGACCATCGCTTCAACTACAGACTATAGAACCATCATTCATTACGGAAAATCGCGGTCTAAGCGATAGCAACGTATCGATCAATTCTGATTTAATTAACTTGCCGGTTGCCACGAAAGCAACCGAGAAAGACGAGAACTCCACAAATTAAACTAACTATCCAATTCAAGCAACAGATAGCAAGTGTTAACAATTGTGATGTACCTTATCGTTACTTATTTTCGCGGGACTTGATTTTCGCGATTTTCAAAAAATCGCAAAATTAAAGACCCGCGAAAAAGGGTAAGTTCTTGCGAAAAATAACGACGCGAACTTTAATACCCTTCGTTATGATCCTTGTTACAGTCGTCAAGCTAGCTTTACTTTTGACAGAGGAACAGTTCAAACTGTTAAAGTTTCGTTTTGTGATGGTTTTGTTCAGTATCTCATTGGAAACTATTGCTGTTGCTGTGTAAAATTAAAATCAGTCGTGCTAATTTTGAGACTTACTGTTTGTTAATGTAGACACTGAGTATTATGACAATTTTTGAGAAATTTAGTCCCTTTTATCGTACTTTTTGGCCAAATATTGAAATTTAAGTCCCGCGAAATATGCCCTTTCCATTTTTCGCGAAGTAAAGTTTCCTCGAAAATAAGTAACAATAAGGAATTTCACTGGATTTGGAATTGGAATCGGTAACACTCAGATGTCAGTTCTATCTTTGCGGCAATTCCTCAAACAGTAAAGATTTTTATCATTTGCTGAGAATTATTTGCAATAGTTATTTGTAAATCATCTCAAAGTATGATTACGCGGGTTTTTCTTCAGGGATTTCTTTTACATTGGGTCTGTACATTATTTCACATGTTCCTTTATTTTAATAGAGGAGGTTGAAGGTACAGATTCGAACTAATTGGAACACGTACTCTGATCGAGGACTGTAATTTTGATGCCCCTTTGTGCACAAGAGCCTGATTCTTGAGATAAAGGGAGTGATTTGTAACAGTTTCCATTCGCCTGACTGAAAATCGCCATTCAGAGGAATTTTGAAAATTTCTAATGCCGAATGGAAGTTAAATTAATTCTTACTTCACAAGCATTCCGTTCTCAATTTCAGTTCTCGTTTTTAGTTGATGAAAGTTGATGATTGGAAATCAATCGATCAATTGATATCTAGACTGTCCATAGCCTCTCTATTTTCAACGCAAAAAAGCGAGAGAATCGGCGAGTGCGAAACGCCGGGGAGGGGGGAGGGGGGCGGGAGCGAGCACCTCCCGTTTTGCGCTGGCGTCCAGTTCCTTGTTGTTCTTTCCCCGTGCTCATCGATCAAAAAATAAAGGGCTGTTAACAGTCTATTGATTTCAGTCGATGATTTCTAGTTAATTCATATCGATTGAAATCGGCCTGTCGATGACCAATCAATAGCAAAGGAGGGTGCATCATATCTTGTCGATAGTTACATGAAAAATTGTTGAAGCGGGAAGAGCGTACTCTCACGCTGAAGTAATACAAAAGAAAGGCAACACTTATCCTTCGAGGATACGAGCTGGTCTTCATCCAATGCCCAGTTCCCTCTATGTGACGCGTCTGCAGAGAATCATGGTATTTCTACAACCTCGTTACCAGGACTTTTTCACGCCCGTTCTAAATTACCAAGGGAAAACCCTGGGAACGAGGCTGGGTCTTTACACTCAAGAAGACAAGTCCTGGACTTGGCACTCTGAATGCAGCCACCATGATTCCCTGCAGGCACGTCTTATAGAGGGAACTGAACATTCACTTAGTTTCAGATATTGCCGAAATACATTATGGGAATTTTCGTTGCCTTAACGAGAGGCCTAATATGCATCGTCGAATTATTTTAAGTAATCGTTTTACAAATGATAAAAGGGTTAAAAGCTTTTATATCTTTTACTTCAACCAATCATTATCATTATCTCGCTGCAATGCCCGGATGTTTCGCATGACGCCATATCAGTTTAAGTACACAGTTCGCTGACGGTATTTTCATAAGGGACAGAGAAATTTGCTTAGCATCTCCAAAAAAAAGCTAAGGTCAGGTAAGGAAAGAAAGCTTTTGATTAACTCTAACTTTTTCTATTCTGGTCGTATTCTCTAAATTTATTTGCTGTCGCCCGAAAAATTGTTTTGAACACTATATATCATGTATGTAGAGGCAGGGCTGTAGCCAGAAAAAAAAAATCACGACTGAGGCAATTTCCATGGTTAAATTCTCTTCCTAGGTATTTATTTTTCTCCTTGAAAAAATAACAAAAACGTACAAAAACGAAAAAATGACTGAGGCAAGTGCCTCGGTTTTCCTCAAAGCGGGTACGGCCCCGGAAGATTCTTCAACAATAATCGCCTTCTTAAACATTTTACATCAGATAAGATTTACGACACACGAGAAGATAAATGTAAATCTGTTTTAAAGGATTTTTCTCTGTCGCTTTATTGTAAGTTGGTTGACAATTATATGCATGGATGGGTAGTACACGCGATCACAGTTTTCTTCACATGTAGATGGGGCTCATGTTATGAATAGAAGCAAGAAACGTACTAAGATCAGAGCTCTGAAATCGACATTTTTCTCAGCTTTCAGGCAATCCTTGTTTACATTCTCTCGGAAAACTTTTACCTGCATAGCAACTTAACCAACTTTAATTTACTCGCTCTCGCATGGATTTGTATTTGTCTGCATTTAATCCGAAAAAGAGTTAGAGAGCTGCAGTGCTATACGCCAATAGACCTTATTCACGATAGCCGTCATGTTTGTTCGCTTTATAATGAAAATTAGGCACGTTAGGCTCGTTTTTGGATTAGGAAATCCGAAATCCGGATTTGAAAATCCAAAACCTGATTTCCCAATCGAATGCACCCATGGGAAGGTTAGCCTTATACTTGGGGGAACACCTCAGTCAGAAAAGCTTAAATAAACTTGCAGAGATCCCCTGATACGTTTGAAACACATTGTTTGAAATGTCCAAAAAAACTTGAAACAATAAAACACGAAATTCAGAAACGGATCGGGGGGGGGGGGGGGGTGGGGGTACTCAAAAATGTTTTATACGGGGAGGCTCCGCCCCAAGTTCTAACCCCTTACCCTTTTATATACCATATTTGACAAAAATTGTCCCCCTTTCGTATACCTTTAACTGAAAAAAGGTACCCCTTTCATATACTTAAGAGACATGGCGTGGACTTAAAAAAGGACGTTTTCTTGTCATTTTTATTTAGCGCCAGGAGCCCATAGGGATTTCACGAGTTTAAGTATATGAAAGGGTATGGAAATCTGTCATTTGGCTTTTAAAAGGACCTTTAATTAAAATATTTCGAACAGACGCAATTTTATGGCTATATTATTTTAATTTATTAAGCGCTAACAGGTTCCCCCCCGGGAACCGGTTTTTGACGCACCGAAATCAATCCGACCTTGGACTTCATGGATTTGTTACTTGTTGCGTTTTTTGGAGAAATCCGAAAAGAGGATTTGCAAGACTGTTCTCGTAAGCGGCGGTCTATGATCTGCAAACTGACAATGCCTTTGGCGAACTAAAGAGCACTGATAAATGTGTTCGGCTGAGAATTCAAAGCTGACGGTCCCAAACAAAAAATCGAAAATTTTTTAGTGTTCATTGTTCACGAGTAACAAATTTGGAAAATTCTTAGTTAAATCAATTAGTGAAAGGATTAATCCATTTTTTGCAGAGAGGAACAAGATGCGTGTTGCAGTCGCCTTCATTTTGCTGATTTCCCTTGCAATGGCATTTAAATTAGAGAAGGAGCGTCCTGCATTTGAAGATGAACAAGATGATAAGGTACACTCTTTTTTTTTTTTTATAAGAATCTAGTTTATAAGAATATCGAGGCTGAAATTTGCGAATTTTTAAGAATATTTTAAGAATAAACCCGAGGCTGAGATTTTGAAAAGAATATAGTTTTTAGTTGAAACACAATCAGGTATTTTCATTTCCGTCACTTTATCTCTTTGAGGAATGCTTTGTTTAAAGCCAAAACGGCCAGGCTGCAACGAAAAGCAATGGTACATGTACACAATGTAACACGATACAGATCTGGACACCGAAAACTTGTAATTGATTACCCAATACTTGCTAAAACGGAAATGTCAAACGGTATTTTCTAAGAATGTTGATAAGAATATTTCAGCCTAAAATCGGCAGAAAAATAAGAATATTCAGCCTGGGTCGGAAAAACTGTATTCTTATAAAAAAAAGAGTGTAATCAGAAACTATCTGCGTGCGTATATTACTTCACATACTTACCTACTTGCTTGCTTGCTCTCTTGCTTGCTTTGTTGCTTGCTCGATTGCTCGCTTACTTGCTTGCTTGCTCGCTTACTTACTTGCTTACTTGCTTGCTTAATTGCTCGCTTGCTCGCTTACTTACTCGCTTGCTTACTTGCTCGCTCGCTTACTTGCTTGCTCGCTCGCTTACTTGCTTGCTTTACTTGCTCGCTTGCATACTTGCTTGCTTGCTCGCTTACTTGCTTGCTTGCTTGCTTACTTGCTCGCTTGCGTACTTGCTTGCTTGCTCGCTTACTTGCTTGCTTTCTTGCTTACTTGCTTGCTTACTTGCTCGCCCGCTCGCTCGCTCGCTTGCTTGCTTACTTGCTTACTTGCTTGCTTGCTTACTTGCTTGCTTTCTTGCTTACTTGCTCGCCCGCTCGCTCGCTCGCTCGCTTACTTGCTTGCTTGCTTGCTTGCTTACTTGCTTGCTTTCTTGCTTACTTGCTCGCCCGCTCGCTCGCTCGCTTACTTGCTTGCTTGCTTGCTTTTTTGCTTTCTTACTTACCTACTTACCTGTCGATTACCTCAGTGAAACAGAAATTAACTTAGTAATGTCAGCGAGTTCAAAATGTAGGTGTATTGGTCAATTTGCCGCCTGGCTTGACTTTGGTATACACTCTTTTTTTTTTATTATAAGAATACAGTTTTTCCGACCCAGGCTGAATATTCTTATTTTTCTGCCGATTTTAGGCTGAAAATATTCTTGTGAACATTCTTAGAAAATACCGTTTGACATTTCCGTTTTAGCAAGTATTGGGTAATCAATTACAAGTGTTTGGTGTCCAGATCTGTATCGTGTTACATTGTGCACATGTACCATTGCTTTTCGTTGCAGCCTGGCCGTTTTGGCTTTAAACAAAGCATTCTTCACAGAGATAAAGTGACGGAAATGAAAATACCTGATTTTGTTTCAACTCAAAATTATATTCTTTTCAAAATCTCAGCCTCGGGTTTATTCTTAGAATATTCTTAAAAATTCGCAAATTTCAGCCTCGATATTCTTATAAACTAGATTCTTATAAAATAAAAAGAGTGTAAAGCAGCTACAGTCTATTGCGTAATCGATATTACATCTTTTTTTGTTTCTGTAACAAATTCCATTTAGGTTGAAAGCCTTAATGAACGGATGTTGGATGGACTCCAAAACCCGGGGGGGTACTTCCTATAATGGCCTATACGGGGAGGCTCCGCCCGAAAGGGGTACCTTTTTCAGGCTCCAGGTATATAAAAGGGTAGGGATTTCACGAGTTTAGGTATATGAAAGGGTAGGGAAATCTTCCATAATGATATTTTAAAAGGCCTTTACATTAAATATTTCGAGCAGACGCAACTTTTGGATGTATGGTCTTAATTTATTAAGCGCTACATAAAAATGACAAGAAAACATCCCGTTTTAGGTAAATGTGATGTCGTGTAGGTATATGAAAGGGGTGCCTTTTTGCAATAAAAGGTATACAAAAGGGGTACCTTTTCTGATCAAAATGTTATATAAAAGGGTAAGGGGTTGGATCTTCGGGCGGAGCCTCCCCGTACAAAACTTTTTCGAGTACCCCCCCCCCGGGCTCCAAAAGGACGTCAACGGCTGCTGTACTATTTGCTATAGCTCCTGTACATGCTGCTATGCTGGTCATGAGCCAGTTTAGTAAGGACTTAAAGTACGTTACGTTTTCACTTGTTAAGGTCTGCAAAATTCGGGAAACGTCCGGTCCAGTCTCAATACTGAACATAAATCAAAGGCTCCTTAAAAGCTTTTTTTAGTTAAAAGTATTGCGTATATTTTTGTCATTTTACAGGCATGAAAGCAAGATTTCGCTCGGTCGCTTAACTGACACAACCTGGCTGATATAAGTTGTTAAACACTTTTTAAATACGATGGGCATGTGATAAAAAGATTGTAAACTGAACTGAAATAAACGTGGGTTTAAAAAACCTAACTTTTCGTCCTTTATTGCATGTCAGTCTTTCTCCTCATCCACTACTTTGATAATAACGTTCTAAAGCCTTTTTAAACTCTGATTACAAAGAAAGAGTGATTATACTAATGAAATGGTAGGGAACAAAGGTAGAAAAAGGTAATAAAAAGTAGGTACTCGAAACACAGTATAAATAAATAAAGGAGGGTACTAAATAAAGGTACTAAAATAAAGGTGATATATAAGAAGAGAGCACTAAAAGGTACGCGCTAGCTCTGTCATGAATCTGAGTTTTTTTTTTTTACAAAAGAGAAGAAGAACATGTAGCTGAAAGATTAGTCACCTAAGCTACTTCGACATAGGCTATAATGCACACCCTGTACCGTTTCTAAATAACTGATATCGATTATTATCGATACATCAATGCATTTTTTTTAAACAGACAAATGATGAGAATATAAAAAAATCATCAACTGCAGGTCAATATTTTCTTATGTACCACCAAGCCAGTCTCAGAACTAACATTAAGCCCAGCAAAGTTTTACAAAGATCGTTATCACGTGAAACCCTGAAGGCAAAATTTTTCCTTATTTTTTAAAAGGTGTCTCCTTTTATTGGTAAAAGAGGTCCAGAGTAATATAAATTTTGCTGGACAAAAATCGAGTACCAGAATAATTTGTAAAATCCTATTGCGTTATTTTCTACTCTTTTAAAAGCGAAAGATGTAAGTAACTATCCTTGATAACACCAACAGCAATTTCTTATCAGAACCTGAGAAGATGAGTTTCACAGTTCACAAGACTGAACCATTAAATTTCACGTGTAGCTTTTTGTAAAATCGCCTTTTAAGCGATCCAGTGGAATTCAGTGGAACATCGAATTTTTTTTCGATGTTTGGTGTTGTCAGAAATGAGTCTTTTGATAAGGTATTTGAAACCGTACCACAGCGGAGTTTGCATTTAAATGTAAATAATTGTGGTACATAATTTTGTCCAAAAGATACTCCAAGTCCTGGCGGAAAACGTCTTAAACTCTTTAGTCAGGGAATGACACCGCCGGCTATCAATATAAGCTCCTAAACCACTGAGGCAAAACGTTATTTCTTTCACTGTTCAGAAGCCACTTCAGGGAGGTCAGGCGAGGCCTAATGCATAGTCGACTTATCTTAATTAAACGTTTTACAAAAGATAAAAGGGTTAAAAGCTTTTATATCTTTTACTTCAAACAATCAACTGTAACTGCAGCGCATTCTTTATTTTCTACGTATATGTATTCCGATAGGATCAGTTCTTGAGAGCATTATCTCGCTGCAATGCCCGGATGTTTCGCAAAGCCGCTGACTATAAAATGACGCCATATCACACAGCACAGTTTAAATACACAGCACAGGGACAAGGAAATTTGCTTAGCATCTCAAAGTAAGGTCAGGTAAGGAAAGAACACTTTTGATTTACTCTAACGTTTTCTATTCTGGTCACGTTCTCTAGAATCAATCAAACTTATATCGTTTTTACAATATCACCGAGGACATCATGCTAGGTTTATTTTCATTTCATTCTCGCTCTCGCACGAAAATCGTTAAAGAACACTTTATATCATGTATGTAAGGACTCTTCAACAGAAATCTCCTACTTAAACATCTTACATCAGATGAAATTTACGACGCATGAGAAGATAAATGTTAATCTGTTTTAAAGGATTTTTCTCTGTCCCTTTATAACTATGTTGTAAGTTGGTTGACAATTCGGCAATTGTATGCATGGATGGGTAGTACACGCGATCACAATTGTCTTCACACGGGGCTCATATTATGAATAGAAGCAAGAAACGTACTGAGACCAGAATTCTGAAATCGACATTTTCTCTCAGCTTTCAGGCACTTTGTTTACATTCTCTCGGAAACTTTTAACTGCATAGCAACTCTACCAACTTTATTTAATTTATTCCTTTAGATCGTTATCACAAGAAATCCTGAAGGCAAAGATTTTGTCTTGCTCTTATCAGTTTTTATATAGAAGGGAAGAACGCTGGAGGCTTCTATAGATATCAATTTTTATGCTTAAATAATATTAGATATCCAGCAAGAAAGCAAATACGGTCCAGTAAATATTCTATAAATCGCCTAAGAAGAATACAATTCTCATTCCAACCGTTTGAAACACTGGACGAAACACCACCACTGCCTGCCTTTCCATAAATTCCCTCAATGACAGATCGAAGTAAAAGATCCCATTCAGCTAGGAAAAGCCCTTATACGTAAGGTTTTTAATAAAAAAGCAGCAGAATTTTTTATTAGGTTAGTTGAAAACAATCGCGCTTTTGTAAAAGTTGGAAATTAGCATACGAGTAAAACATCGGGTAATTACAATGCACTAGTATTCTCTCGTCCTCTTCACAAGGGGCCCTCAAATCGAGAAGAGGATAAAATCAAAATGAAACTTGACATGCTTTTGTCGCGTCTTTGTTTCTTTATACGCTGTCTGCAAGTCGGTGGTCTGGAGCCGAATAAATATTAAATAAATTGTACGCGGTCAGCCGGAATGAGGATACTGGAACAAAGATATCTTCGGAAACTATCGTACCTCTTAGTTTATTACTTCGTCACTATATATCACTCGTATAGTGATCTGATATCGTCCCGAGAATTCATATTTCTGAATGTTTTTGACCATCCCAGACCCCACACTTTCCTCGATTCGATCCAGATCTCGAACCTGCTAGACCGAAATCAAAAACGCGACAAGAGTAGGTATGAATTATTTTTTATATATCCTCATAGCTGATGTGAAGGGCCCCTGCGCCTCTTTCCAAAAGTAGTAAGCTCAAACAAGCCACGGCAATAGTGGCAACAAGAACACCGTCAAACAAAAGGTTTAGGGCCTGATTATATGAGCCGGGCTGGCTCGGTTTGCCGAGATCTCGGCACGTCTGTTAAACGCAACGAAAATCAACTTCGCGATTACATGACAACCGAGCCAGCCCGGTTAGCCGAGATCCCGGTATAGCGATGCCGGGATCCCGGCTAACAGGGCTGAAAATTTTCCATGTAATCACGTTCACCGGGCCAGCCCGGCTAAACGGGCCAGCATTAAATTTCTCTTCCGAGAAGCGACGTTATCGTTGTTATGAAATGAATATATGAAATTCACATATTTGTACTGCGGATATACATTTTAAGCAAATGAAAGATCACCGCAGTAATGTACTCAACTTAAGCAGTTGAGAAAAGCAAGCCTGAAAAAAATTCAGGCTTGAACGGGAATCGAACCCATGACCTCTGAGAGGTCATGGAGAAGGTTTACGTTGCATTGAAATCTGTTTTAGGAATTCCTGTTTTATTGGGAAATCCGAAGAACGTATTTTCTGGTGTTTTTTTCTGTTGCTGCAACCGTTGGCCATCTGGTCGCTTTACCCATATTTTTAATAGTTTTTTGGTTATCGACCTAACAGTGTCAGTGAAAAGATTAATCCATTTTTTTTTTTTGCAGAGAGGAACAATAACTGTAAAGATGCGTGTCGCAGTCGCCTTCATCTTGCTGATTTCTCTTGCAATGGCGTTTAAATTAGAGAACGAGCGTCCTGCATTTGAAGATGAACAAGATAATAAGGTAAAATAATCAGAAACAATCTGCGTGCGTACAATATTACTTATTTACTTACCTGCCTACCTACCTACCGACCGACCGACCGACCGACTGACGACTGACCGACTGACTGACTGCTACCTGCCTGCCTGACAGACTGACTGACTACCTGCCTGCCTGCCTGCCTGCCTGCCTGCCTGCCTGCCTGACTGACTAACTGACTGACTGACTGACTGACTGACTGACTGACTGACTGACTGACTGACTGACTGACTGACTTACTTACTGATTGATGACTAACGGACTTACTTACTTACTTACTATTGGACAATTTGCCACCCGGCTGATCTTTGGTAAGCAGCTATGGACTACTGCGTAATGGTTGTTAAATATTTTTTTTGTTTCTGTAACAAATTCCCTTTAGGCTGAAAGCCTCAATAAACGGATGCTGGGTGGAGTCCGTAAGGACGCTAACGGCTGCTGTGTTGTTTGCCGTAGCTATTGTACATGCTGCTATACTTAGCCACTCTGGTAAGGAAACAACAAAGTACACTATATGAAATGAATATATGAAATTCATATATTTGTACTGTGGGAAACAAATGAAAGATCATCGCAGTAATGTACTCAACTTAAGCAGTTGAGAAAAGCAAGCCTGAAAAAAATTCAGGCTTGAACGAGAATCGAACCCATGACCTCTGCGATACTAGTGCAGCACTCTATCTTTCATTTGCTTAAAATGTCTATCCGCAGTACAAATACATGAATTTCATATATTCATTTCATATCTTCTCCATCCACGGGTATATTACGAACTCACAAGTGACCAGCTCCCAGTTGGCTTGATAGCTCAGTTGTTTAGAGCGCTGCACTAGTATCGCAGAGGTCATGGGTTCGATTCCCGTCCAAATCCCGTTCAGGCTTGCTTTTCTCAACTGCTTAAGTTGAGTACATTATGTACTGCGATGATCTTTCATTTTCTTAAAAAGTACACTATGTTTTCAATTGTAAAGGTCTATACTAAACTAGGAAAACTTCCGGTCCAGTCTGAATACTGAACATAAGTCAAAGGTCCTAATGAATGAACAAATCATAGGCTACCTCATGGATGAATGTGTTAAGTGAATTCCTAAGATAGCCTAGCTTGTGTTATAAAACCCGCAAATAATACTGATTATTTTAATAGCTTAACATGTATAAAAATAAGACAAATTCATTTTAGGCAACCCAAAAAAAAAAAGTATACAATTAATAAATGTGAGACACCTCATACATAGTTATTTATTTCCATTTTGATTACCTAAAATAAACATTTGGACAAATGGATGAAACTCGAAAAATTTTTTTGGTTAATTTTCATCCAAACCGAAGCAAAGAAACCTGCTAAAAAGGGTATGAATATTTCAATTTCTTAGGCTAGACATCCCACATGTACACACCCGGCCGAATCACTCTAAATTCGGGTAACGTCTTTGCAGTCAAGACAGTCAACTCAGTCAACTGATCGCTCGTTGATTTCAGAAATGACTTAACCCATCCACATTTGAAGAAATAGACCACATTACCATTTTGTTTCCAGAAGTCTTGAGGAGGCCACCATTCAAGTCTGTGATTTACTATTTTTTGAAACTCATTTGCAAGCGGCACCGTCTTAGAATTTTCGGTATGACTAGCCAATGTTGTTCTCTTTTGGTACCCGGTAGTTTTCTTCAAAATTAACAGCGAAAATCCTAAAATCCTATTCTAAATGCTTTTGTTACTTAAAAGTATTGCTTATATTTTTGTCATTTTGCAGGCATGAAAGCAAGATTTAGCTCGGCCGCCGAAGCATTTACAGACTGACATATCCTGGCTGATATTTATTGTTGAACACTTGGTATTCTAGCTGGTTGATAAGATGGGTAATACGATAAAAAGATTGTAAACTAAACTGAAATCAACGTGGGTTTAAAAACGGTACCTAACTTTGAAACTTTGAGTCTTTATTGTGTTTCTCCTCATCCACTACATCGATGACAGCTTTCTAAAGCCTTCTTAAAAGAAAACACGAGCATACTAAGAAGATGGTAGGGAATAAAGGTAGTAGAAAGTAGTTACTTGAAGTATAAGGAGGGTACTAAATAGAGGTACTAAAATAAGGGTAGAAGAGGGACCAAAAAGACGGTGCTAGAACCCAACAACACAGAAGAGGTTAAAATGAGGGTGCTAACAAGTAAGGCACTGTTTGTTAGCACTCATTTTTAACTCGGAAAAGAGTTGTAGTGGGCGAAGTGAATTCACTCCATCACTCCTTCACTCGTTTCCTGTTAGACATATGCACGCAATGCGTGCAAGTGTTTTAAGGCCTCTAGAGAATTAGACCTTTTCTCTGATACCAACATTTCTTGTTAAATTACATAAAATTAACATGCTTAGTCACCAACCGAAATATTGTATTAATGTCAGTTTTCTTGAAATAATATTATGATATTTATTCAGCTATAAGCCGAGACCGTAAACCTTTGGTTTTTTAGAACAGTTAGACAAAAAACTAACCCAAAACACTCAGCTAAAGATGAATTTATTTCAGTACGATTTGGTGAAAAAAAATCGCTCGACTTATAGCCAATGATATTATTATTATTATTTTTCGTTACCTTCAGATAACAAAAAGGAAAAATAAAAAGAAAGAAATCAATTTGCAACAGATGGGAACTCTATCTCTTGGCCTTTCGGTCTTCTCTTAATCAGTATTTGATGACAATCAAAGTGAAGTAAACAGAAGTTTGTATTAGCAAAGCTTTATTTGTCAGTTTGTTGTTTTCGATTCTTGTTTCATAATAACTTTTCCGAGTTTAGTGGCTTATAGCCACTTTTAGTTATTATCTTTACTTTCTCGCACTGTCTTATTGGCCCTTTTCTTATCACCCTCACTTTAGTACCTCTCTTTAGTATCTTCGTAAGTGAGCTTCGACTGTACAAATAAAGTTACGTCCAATTCTATCATGAAACTAAGTTTTTAAAGAGAAGAAGAACATTTAAATGAGAGATATTTATAATAACCAAGCATTAGTCGGGTTAATAGCCTCATTTAACAGAACTTTAAGCATCAATTATCAGCGCCAAATACTCAAAAATACGTGTTGTGAAGAATATTTCACACTTTTTGATTATGACAAATAACAATAAAAACTCTTTTTATGACAAGCGCAGAATATTACTAAAGAAAGTGAAGAACACAGAACTGATATTAAAAAATAGACTAAAACACTTTTCCCAGAATCGAACGTGCCTTCTTTTGAATTCTCCTGAAATAATCGCCGTTACAAAAGAAGTGAAAAGGTGTTTGCATATTCCTAAGCTAAGGCTAAAAGTCACCATTTCAATGTAGCCAAATTAGCCTTGGAATTAACCTCTTCAAATTTCGCCAGTCTGTGAAATTTGTAAACTTGCAAACTTTTCGAGCATTTACTCTCGCGAATTAAGAATGACTCCGGCCAATTTCCTAGTGAAAGTACTTTTAAAACATTGAACAAATTTTCTGCTTTTAACCGATTGTCATTTTCCTTTCCTTTCATTTGACTATTATAGCTTATTACTTTTTAAATTTTTTTTGTCGTGTTGATCAGTAAAATTCTAAGCGTGGTGTTGAACCTGTGTCTTATTCTTTCAGCCGCTTTGATTTTCTGACGTCCGAGTCATTCGATGAGTGTGTTGAGAATAACGATCAATAACCAAGTAGTTGATCTCGGAATTTTAACAAGATTTCTATTTCTTCGAGAAACGTTTTAGATAGTTTAGTATTCCATAAATGCAATAGACGGCACTTTCCAGGGGTTTACTGGCGCAATAAAACCACTTGGGATGTTGGAAGAATACTCTAAAAGCATGTAAATCACTCGCCTAACGCTCGTCATTTACCAGCCTCCATCCTAGACGTTTTTTGGGCTCGTCTCGCGTTTTTGTCCCACGAACGTCTGCTTGACCGAGCTACCACTTCTGTTCGTCGGTGGTTTGTCTCTGTTATGAAAAAAACCAATCAGCACCCGTCTATCGTATAACAGAAATTCGTGGGGAAGAAACGCGTGACGAGCCCAAAGAACGTCTGCGAAGGAGGCTAATGATTTACAAGCTTAACCTCAAAAATTTGGCTTCCGTCCCAAGCTGTCTACAATTTCAGCTCTCACCAGTTTTGCAGAAGAGGTCCTATTGCATATTGAGAGTGGAGAGCCATGCGGTGCAGTGTTCTTAGATTTGACCAAGGCATTCGATACCGATGACCATAACATCTTGCTGTCTAAGTTGTCGGCTATCGGTGTCTCGCACAGTACCCTGCAGTGGTTCAAGTCTTACCTGAGTCATCGTAAATAGCGGACTGCCTGTAGTAATGCTGTGTCTGACCCTCTCACGATGACCTTTGGGGTGCCACAGGGTAGTATTTTGGGACCGCTTCTCTTCTTGGCTTATATTAATGATCTTCCTCTGGCTATACCATCAAAACTCATTTTTCAAACAAGAAAAATGTCGTTGGAGGGCGCGTGTGATCGGAAACAGCTGTAAACGTCTTACAAAAGTATGCGGTTATGAAAACAAAGTATTCCTCGGTTCTCTTGCATTAAGTAAGAAAGGGAAGTTGCCTTTATTTAAACACGATGTAGTTAAAAGCTGACAAGCTTGTGGGGTGGTGTGCCGGCTTTCCAACAATAAATAAGAAAGATGAACATTATCATTAGGAATGGGAAAGATATGCCGGCTTTCCAACAATAAATAAGAAAGATATACATCTTAATAAGAAATAAGAAAGATATGCTTTCCAATAAATAAATAAATAACTTAAGAAAGATATACGTCTAATAATGAATCAGAAAGATACACTCTCCAAAAATACATCCTAAAAGTCTCAGTAAAATTAGAAAGATATGCTTTCTCAATGAATACAAAATATATGCTTCAGGCTTTCTAACAATGAATAAGTTAAGCCAAGTAAGAGATGCTTTCTAGCAAATGATCATGAATAAGAAATATATGCTTTGTAATAAAGGAAAACAACATGTTCACGGCTAAAAATTAAACGGCTTCTTCAAAAGTTCCGTTGATATAAAACGTTCTTTCATAAGCATGTTTTCTCATTTTATTCCGGGCTGTATAATTTGCAAAGAAAGAAAGGAAGGGATAGATTTGAGGCTAAGCAGTTTTCCAAATTTATTTCTTTATTAAAAAAAATAATATAAAGTAAAACCGCGACTATAAACTGACCGTGTATTCACGTTTTTTAGATTCTAATGACTTACATCCAGGCGCGTAGGAGGGGGGTTCGAGGGGTTCGAACGAACCCCCTTTGGAGGTCAATAATGGAGGACCGAAAACACAAACTGTTGATTTTCAGCTTTTAGGAAATAGTGGGGGAATGGAAAACAAACTTTGAGAGTTGCAGCTTTTAAATTACCCTGCACGAAAACGCTAAAAGCATCGGGAAAGTATTAAATTGTTAGGAGAATGGATCTTAGTGCCCTAGTATTATATGTAGTCAAAATAATCCCATTGCTGAAAAAGTATTTCCTTAACAGGCGTCCGGGATTTGATAAATGGAGTATCAATAAACAAAATGCGGGGATTTCAATTTCGGGGGATCCAGGTGATACGTGCATTCATAGTTAGTACTAACTATGGTGTATTTAGTGCATATTGACGATTTGACGCCGCTTTTAGTACATTGAAGGTGGAGCCGGGGTGGGGGCTTAACCTTTGCAGCACACATCAAGCTTTTGTAAAACGTTTAGTGTACTAAGCCGGTATGTATGTATGAATGTATCAAGTTAACAAAACGCCGGAAATATTGTTGTTATGACTAAAATACCTGTTATTTTACACTCCATCGAGTTTGAAATATTGACGTACACAATGCTGAAAATAGCATTTCCGGGCCTCTAGATTTAAAATATTCTGGGGGGACATGCCCCCAGATCCCCCTAGAGGCTCGCGCCTTCGGCGCTCGTATTAAATAACCCCCCTTAATAAATATTCCTGTCAATACGAACACCCTTACAAAAACTTCAGCTACGCGCCTGACATCTGTATAGTGAACATTACGAAAACTATAAAAATAATATCCAACGTAGTAAGCTTTCAGTACCACCAAGAAATACATACTACCTAAGAGTGTTATTTATGGTTATTTTTATTAAACTTACACACGAATTTTAGTCAGTAGAATTTTGAAATGCTTAGCTCAAATGAAAAAAGAAAAAGGGGAAAAATGAAAGGTTTGCCTTTTTATGCTCTCTTGCAGTAATAAAGACTGAAGTCGGAAAAAGCAAGATATGCTTTCCAACAATAAATAAATAAGATATTTTTGGTAACAATAAACAAGAAAGATATGCTTTGTAATAAAGAATATGCTAAGAAAGATATGCTTTGTAATAAAGAATATGCTAAGAAAGATATGCTTTGTAATGATTAATAAGAAAAACATGCTTTGTTGTTAAAACAACACGCCCTCGGCTAAAAGTTAAACGGCCTCATTTATTTAAAAGTTCCGTGGATATGAAAAGTGCTTTCATTAGCAGGCCCATATTATTGTGAATATGCTAAGAAAGATATGCTTTCTAATAAGAAATAAGAAACACATGCTCTGTTGTTATAACAACACACCCTCGGCTAAACGTTAAACGGCTACTTCAAAAGTTCTGTGGACATAAAAGGTTCTTTCATTAGCAGGACCATATTATTTTGATCAGTAGCGGATACAGAACGAAACAAGTCAACGCTTATTCTCGGAGATTCAACCTTTTATAAGGGTAAGTTTATGTATTAATGCTACGACTCAAACACATGCCAAATTGAAGGAGAGTTAAACTCAATTTTTTCCCTCTACTCTGCACTTGCACTCAGTGTAAATCTATTACTACCTCTACTTATTTGAAAATATTTAAAGAAAAATATTAAATATCGTAAAATTATTATAATGAAAAATCCAAAATCCTTTCATAAAATGGTAAACGTTTTCGCGCACTAAGAGGGGCCGGATTCTAGCCAAACTTGGGCACACATGATGTCCATCAAATTCGTTTAGACATACAAAATAACCTCTTGAAAAAGTGAAGGAATATTTAAAATATTATTGAATATTTAACCGCTGCCTGGTTAGCTCAGTTGGTAGAGCGCCGGACTGCTGTGCGGGAGGTCGTGGGTTCGAACCCCAGACCGGACCAACACTCAGGGTCTTAAAATAGCTGAGGAGATTGTGCTGCCTTTGTAATTACATCTGCAAATGGTTAGACATTCTAGTCTTCTCGGAAAAGGACGATAAACCGTAGGTCCCGTCTCCTGTATCTTCATTCCTCTAACAGGGGACGTTAAAGAGCCCACACACTATTCGCAAAGAGTAGGGCACGAAGCTCCCGGTGTTGTGGTCTGGCCTTTACAATTGTATCTTAAAATTACAGTATATGTAAAGCGCATTTGAACATAAACATATGGAAAATGCGCTATATAAATGCATTATCATTATCATTAAATAACACACCAAATACAAAAGAAGGTATGAATGGCCAAAAGTGACGAAGACTGAAACAAATTGCGATATGAGTTTTAAAAGTATGGTCCAGCGGTACATAGAATCAATTTCTTTGCAAACATTTAGTTTCATAGTGAGTGTTTGGCAAAATTTAAAAACATGAAACTAACTTAGCCGTGACACAGTCCCTTTAATGCCATCAGTACTAGGATAGCTAGCCGCCGGAGTGGGAAAGCGCATTTGTTTTCACAGATCTATAGAATTAAAAGAAACGCCTGCCTAGGAAGAAATACCATCGCTCCATTCTCTTGTATTCTGAAAAAGAAAAAAAATGATCGCACACGTTATTTAGTAACTGGGAGGTCATGATAGAGAAAAACTGTGACCGTGCTCTTAGTCTTGCAGTTTCAAAACGAACTGAGCAAGGTCGGCACATAACATATTTATTTTTCTTCCCTAATTTGTTTGTCCCTATCATGAATGAAATACAACAAATAAAAGAAATTTTACATTTAGACTTTAAAAGTTTAAACTTTAATCCATTTTTTACAGAAAGAAACATTGTGAAGACGGTGTCTTTATTGTAAACATCAATCTAACTTTTTAACAACAATCCAACGTAGGCAAGCTCTTAGTATTCCCGAGCAATACGTACTGCGTAGAGCTCGTTTATGGTAATTTAATTTAATTTTTTTATTTTTAAACAACCGACCGTTTATTCAATTTTTTAAATTCTGATTATTTGAGATAGGAAGCCATTTGTATAGTATGCAGTTATAAAAAAAAGCATACCTCAGTTCTTGCAGTAAAAACCTGTAATCGGCATAAGAAAGATATGCTTTCCAACCATAAATAAGAAAGATATATACATCCTCATAATGAATCAGAAAGATGTGCTTTCCAAAAATACATCCTAAAAAACTAAAAAGGAATAAGAAAGATATGCTTTCTCACATTGAACGCAAAAAATATGCTTCAGGCTTTCTAATAATGAATACGCTAAGAAAGATATGCTTTCTAGCAAATGATCATGAATAAGAAATAAAGAAAAACAACATGTTCACGGCTAAAAATTTAAACTGCTTCTTCAAAAGTTCCGTTGATATAAAAGGTTCTTTCATTAGCATGTTCAGGGCTAGAAATAATTTCCGAAGAGTCTCTGGACCTTGTGTCAGGCCAAATTCATTTTAGCTTGGTCATACCTCGTTTCTGCTCGACAAAATTTGCAACATGTAATCTCCAATAATTATTAAAAAATAATTTGAAATACAATCAAAGCTCTTATAACGGACACTCTCGTAAGCGGACAGCTCTACTTACGGCCGCCTTGTTTAAAACCCCGTTTTAACTCCCATACAAACTCTGTATTTTTACATTCTCGTAAGCGGCCGCGGACACTTTCACAGATTACGACTTAGACTTTTTTTTTGTTTTTAAGCTCCCGGCCATAAGCGGAAACCCCGAAGAAAATCCTACAAAAACCTGTTTTTTGTTTTTATCAATCAACTTCTCATCGCCGTTAGTCACAATGATTTAACAATTATTACAGTACCATATTTCAGTGCTTGTTTTGTCGTCATCCACGTCCGTCCGGTTATTGTTAGCTGGGCAAGCTCCCGTAAGCGGCCATCTATCCCCTACACCTCTATTGGCGGCGTACGAGAACCATTCTCGTAAGCGGCCAGCTCCAGTTACGGACACTTTTTTCGCGTCCCGAGGGTGTCTGCTTACGAGAGCTTCGACTGTAATTTAAAGTATACCATATTCTGGGCTTCGGAACTGAATTAATATTTTGTTTCTGTGCATGAGAAAACGGACAATTTGGGAAACATTTACCGTAATACGCGAATTGTAAAGTTTGACAGGTCAATTCCCCAATCAGGCCGGACATTGTCCGTTGACCGGCCTTTATTTCGAGCCCTGATTTTGTTTAAACTCGATCATTTTAATCTGGGCTGTATAATTTGCAAAGAAAAAAAGGAAGGGATAAATTTTAGGCTAAGTAGTTTTCCAAGTTTGTTTCTTTGTTCAAAAAAAATAAAACTGCAACTATAAACCGACCGTGTATTTACGTTTTGAAGATTCTAATGACTTACATCTGTATAGTGAACATTAAGAAAACTATTGAAATTATATCCAACGTAGTCAAGCTCTCAGTACCGCCAAGAAATAAATACTGCCTAAGAACGTTACTTATGGTTAATTTAATTAAGTTACACACGTATTTTAGTCAGTAGAAAGCGATAATTTTGAAACGCTTAGCTCCAATGAAGAAAGGAAAAGGAAAAAAAAAATGAAATTAAAGGTTTGCCTTTTTATGCTTTCTTGCAGTAATAAAGACTGAAGTCGGAAAAAGCAAGATATGCTTTCCAACAATAAGTAAGAAAGATATTTTTGGTAACAATTAACAAGAAAGATATGCTTTGTTATAAAGAATATGCTAAGAAAGATATGCTTTCTAAAAATAAATAAAAAACACATGCTCTGTTGTTATAACAACACGCCCTCGGCTAAACGTTAAACGGCTATTTCAAAAGTTCCGTGTATATGATAACGCTTTCTTTTATAGCAGGCCCATATTATTGTGCCTTTTGTGCTTTTTTGCAGTAATAAAGACTGAAGTCGGAAAAAGGCAAGATATGCTTTCCAACAATAAATAAGAAAGATAGTTTTGGTAACAATAAACAATGTAAGAAAGATATGCTTTCTAATGATTAATAAGAAACACATGCTCCGGTTGTTATAACGACACGCCCTCGGCTAAAAGTTAAACGGCTACTTCAAAAGTTCTGTGGACATAAAAGGTGCTTTCATTAGCAAGCCCATATTATTTCACTGCGGAAACAGAACGAAACAAGTCAACGCACATTCTCGGAGATTCAACCTTTTATAAGGGTAAGTTTATGTATCAATGCTGCGACTCGAACACATGCCAAATTGAAGGAGAGTTAAACTCAATTTTTTTTCCTGTACTCTGCACTCGCACTCAGTGTAAAGCTATTAGAGGACTACCTCTATTTATTTGAAAATATTTAAAGAAAAATATTAAATATCGTAAAATTATTAAGATGAAAAATCCAAAATCCTTTCAGAGGATGGTAAACGTTTTCGCGCACTTAGAGGGGCCGGATTCTAGCCAACCAACTTAGCCACAGGAAATGACCATCAAATTCGTTTAGATATACAAAATAACCTCTTAAAACAGTGAAGGAATATTGAAATAACACACCAAATACAAAAGAAGGTATGAATGGCCAAAAGTGACGAAGACTGAAACAGATTGCGATATGAGTTTTTAAAGTATGGTCCAGCGGTACATAGAATCAATTTCTTTGCAAACATTTAGTTTCATAGCGAGTGTTTGGCAAAATTTAAAAACATGAAATTAACTTAGCCGTGACACAGTCCCTTTAATGCCATACTAGGATAGCTAGCCTCCGGAGTGGGGAGGAAAGTTTTCACAGATTGATCTATAGAAAAGAAACGCCTGCCTAGGAAGAAATACCATTCGCTCCATTCTCTTGTATTCTGTAAAAGAAAAAAAATGAACGCACAAGTAAATTTAGTAACTGGGAAGTTCAGATAGAGAAAAACTGTGACTGTGCTCTCGGTCTTGCAAGTCCGTATTTACTTTTCTATACGAACTGAGCAAGGTCGGCAAATAACATATTTATTTTTCTTCCCTAATTTGTTTGTCCCTATCATGAATAAAATACAGAAGACAGGAGACCAAAAAAAAATCATCAACAAATAGAGGAACATTTAGATTTTGACTTTTAAAGTTAAAACGTTAATCCATTTTTTACAGAAAAAAAACATTGTGAAGATGCGTGTTGCAATCGCTTTTATCTTGCTGATTTCTCTTGCAATGGCGTTCACCATAGACAAGGAGCGTCCTGAAGGTCCTCCGCAGGGGGATGAACAAGACAACAAGGTAATAATAAGTAATACGCCATTATTACGCGACAAAGACAGTGAGAGGGTGAATATTCAAAACAGACATATTAGAATAATGCTTTATTGTCGATCTTTTACTTTCTACGTATTAAGGTTGCTAACCTTTTTGGCATAAACTGAGATGAAAAGTAGAGATAATTAAGTTGAGCACCCAGGAGGTTATATTTAACCAGTGCAGAACGGTTTGTTTTCCAACCTTTCATTTGTTTAAAGATGCGTTTAAGGATTTGCGATGCCGCGAGAAAAAAGCGTAGGCCTCTCGCGGCTTCGACGTTCGTAATTGCTGCTTCGCTGGTTCGCAGGCTAATATTTTTCCACATAAATGACATAAATCAGTGGGATGCAAATGTTACTCATAATTTCACCTTTAGTTGTCACATTCCCAGTTTCTCCTAATTTGGGAATAAACGATATCTGGACTCCTGCGAGAGCACTATATTTTTTATTTTATTACCGTATTTATTCGATTAAGCGCCCAACCTCCAATAAGCGCCCACCTCCAATAAGCGCCCACCCTATTGGTAGAAAAAGTTAATAAGCGCCCAGCCTCGAATAAGCGCCCACCCCCACCCCCTAAAAAAATTGACCTGCACGAGAGGAGTAAAATTAAGGTGTGAAATTGACTAAGTGCTACCAAGAGACTATCCCGAAGAGCAAGTTCTCCCAATAATTTACAGTTACTTTCAAGGATCAGTAAAAATTCGGCTTTTGGACATCTTCGCGTTCTGTTATTATTTACTTTTTCTTGCAAAATAAGCGTACTACTTGCTAAAAATGGTGAAAATTTAATAAGCGCCCAGCCTCGAATTAGCGCCCACCTCGAATAAGCGCCCACTCTCAAGCTCTAAAAATTTAATAAGCGCCCAGGGCGCTTAAACGAATAAATACGGTATGTAACAATTCGCGCTCTTTGGGCCAAAAGCGTCACTCTACGTATCTCAAAAGTAAGAAGAGGATTACGTTACTTGCTTTTCTGTGGCCAAACTGGTTGAATGTTCATCTTTGGTGATAAGCAGATAATATGTAATCTTCACAGACTCGTTTGTGATCGTTAATTCTTTTTGTAACACTGAATTAATTTCCTTCAGGTGGAAAAACCTGTAGAACGGATACTCAGTAAAATCGGAAAGAGATCGAGGAAGTGCTGTTCTATGTCATGGTGCGCCCCGTATTGCCTCTGCTGTGAATAGCTTTGGTAAGCAAACACCCTATCCTCTTTTTGCTTTATAAGAATCTAGTTTATAGGAATATCAAGGCTGAAATTTGCGAATTTGATAGAATATTCTAAGAATAAACCCGAGGCTAAGATTTTGAAAAGAATATAGTTTTTAGTTGAAACAAAATCAGATATTTTCATTTCCGTCACTTTATCTCTGTGAGGAATGCTTTGTTTAAAGCCAAAACGGCCAGGCTGCAACGAAAAGCAATGGTACATGTGCACAGTGTAACACGATACAGATCTGGACACCAAAGACTTGTAATTGATTACCCAATACTTGCTAAAACGGAAATGTCAAACGGTATTTTCTAAGAATGTTCATAAGAATATTTTCAGCCTAAAATCGGCAGAAAAATAAGAATTTTCAGCATGGAACGGAAAAAACTGTATTCTTTTTTTTTTTTTTTTAAAAAAAAGAGTGTACATATTACCGTACATAAAACTTCAATTCTTAACAGTCACCGTTTGATAGAAAAAAATGAAATTATTCTGCACGGCAGAGAGAAACATTTGTTTGGTGTGTTTTTATTACGGGTTTGTACCGTGAGCCACACAAGGTAAGGATCGTGGCATTGCTTGCTTCTAGTCACTGTTTTTCTTTGGAGACACATTGAGACACGCCAAAACAACGGCCTTGCACGAAAACCGATTTATGGTTACCAAATTGCTTTTTGGTGTGTTTTTATAACGGGCTTTTATTACTGAACGGTCTCAACTGAAGAAATTCCGCAATTTATTAGCTGTCACCGTAATTTCTGTTGCATGATTAACCAATGTGATTCTCCTAAGGCAGTTGACAGTATTTCAAATGCCTAAGAACTGCTTATATTTTTATCATCTTGCAGGCACAAACGCAAGATTTCCCTCGGCCGCTGAAGTAATCACCGACAAGGAACTGGGCTGGCTTAATTTCATTAAAACTTGGTATTCTAGTTAGTTGGTGAGATGGGTCATGGGATAAAACGATTGTAAACTGAACTGAAATAAACGTGGGTTTCAAAAGGGACCAAAGTCCGCGTCTTACTTTTAGCTACTTTTGTATTTCACTTTTTCCACACAAGACCAAATCCACTTTGATCACACAAGGTTAAGGGTGGTACTAAATCAGTTGTCGTGAGTTGTAATATCGCACATATCACAAATTGTAATAACATGCTGCCGTGATTTGTAATACTCCGAGCTGTCGTAAATTGTAATAGCACATTGCCGTGTTTTGTTATAACCAGTATTACCATATTCTATTAAGTCATTTACTCTGGCAATCTGTTAAAAATGTCTCATTTATCGCAAGCATCGTACAGCGATGGGAATTATTGAGAGGTTTTGGCAATTCTATTTTTCATAAAAAATGTGCATTATTTTGATAAAAGAAAGAAAAAACAAAACAAAATTCTGGTTCACACTAAATTGTTTTTCTACATAAAAGAATTGAAATGGCATTGTCCAGCCCCTCACTCTCAGGAAGGTTGGCACGGAGTGTGATAGGTTAAGTTCGCTGTTTCTTAGTTTGAGCCTTTTTAATATTGATTTAAAAGTTATCTGGCTTCAACCTTTCTCCGCCGATAGTATTATAAAAGAGGCTGTTTACCGGACAATTATTCCAGCCAAAATAAAGTAAAAATATAAAATAAATAAAATAAAATAAAAAAAAGCCATCCAAACAAAATTACGAAATTAAACATCACTGTGAAAATAGGAGGAGTTTGGAATTACAATGGGTGGCCCGATACCCCAGCATCATTGCAGCGGAGCCTGAAAACAACAAGAACTAGTAACAAAATCAATATGACGTCAATGGATATTGAGGAAGACAAGATCGATGTGGTTATAAAAATCACACAAAAACACCGAAAAAAGAAAGAAGAACCGCCGTATAAACTACTATTTTATAAATGACGTTAATAAATCTGTTGTGTTTGACTTCGTCACTGTACCTTCCTCATAATCCGTTTTTTATAACGCGATAATTTAAGTCGGTCAGACGACGCCGAAGGGAGGTAAAAGAGGGGAGTGGCTTCACACTTTAAAGACGAGCTTAATATCATGCGAATATGTTTTTACCGGCAAAAGAAGATAGATATAAAATTAGACATTTTTACCCTCACAAAAATAAAGACCAATGACTTATTAAGGACCGACAAGAGGAGTCATAGTGTAACCTCACGTTTCTTTTTGAAGTGCTTTGCTGAAAATTTGTCGCAGAAGTTGAGAAGTTGAGAAGTTAGTTAATAATGTTGAATAACCCTCATGACCATACCAAGCAGTAAAATAAAGTTACCCCACGAGATCTTTAACAGTTTTTTCTAATAGAAAACAAAGACGAGATTTCTGTATGATTGCTAATTCTCATTTTAAAGGCTTATTACAAAACACGGCAATGTGTTGTTACAATTTACGACAGCTCGGAATATTACAAAATACGGCAATGTGTCATTACAATTTGCGATAGGTGCGTTATTACAAATCAAGACAATTGTTACTACAATTTACGACAGCTATTACAATTCACGACAACTGTTATTACAATTTACGACAGGTATTACAATTCACAACGCTTATTACAATTCACGACAGTACCACTTGTGCCCAATCGTGTCTTCCTGAAAAAATGCTGTTTTTGTCCGCCATATTGGTGTCGCTTTTGGCCGAATATTTTGGGATCTTAATGCTCGTTCTTGATGTGGAACGTATCAGTTAAAATGCTTTAGAAAACTGTAGTAAATAGGGCAGCATTTCACATGTTCGTAAGAAAGCGCAATTTATCAAAAAGTTTAAGATTTGAACAATGAAAAGTATCGTGTAATAAAATCGTGTTTATTGCTCTGTGAAAAGACTCTTTCCAAATATTCTTGGTAGTTGTGGATTCATGAAATGTTGCGTTTTCATAATAGTTTGCTCTTAAATTATTTATTTTATAACCCTCCGATTAATTTCTACAACGCGCTTTATCGCCAGTAAATTTATTGGAAAACCCCTATGTAATAAACCCGGCGTTACTGTGGTTGAAATAAATGTAAGTTGATTGGTTTACGTGATTTTTAACTCTGTGATTTCATTAAAAGTTAGAATTTAATAAGGTGACTTTATTTGTTTGTTTTGTGCTTGCCTACAAAATCGGGCGACGGATATCAAATCGGACGGGGTATATTCGCTGATACCCGTCGTCCGATTTTGTACCACGTGATGCGTTTTGTCCAATAAGCGCGCGCAAAAATTAATGGATGGGTTATAAGGTCATATAACATGCCCTGTAATTGGTAAACAGTTTGCACATGCTACACAATGACGGCATCGGGATTTATAGAAAATGGCTACTTTGTGCTTGCATATTAACCCTCGTACGTACAGGAAAATTCATACCCCACCATGGTACAAGGGCGTGAGGGTGGATGAACCCCTCTCCAAGGTTTTCGTTCGAAATTACTTTGCACTGAGTAGAAAGCCGTTAGCCTTCTCTGCAAGATGACAATTTAATATTGATTTCGTTATCCAAAAAAGTTCAACAGGTTCATACGAGCGGCGTACAACCAAACCAAACAACCAGGAAAGAGCCTAATTGCTTCACAGCTTGTTCATGTTCTTTCCCCTCTCCCAACAAACCACCAGGCTATCAAAGAACTGAATGGAGCTTTCTATCATTTCCTCTGGGACGGGAAACCCGATAAAATTAAAAGAAACATCATGATTAACGATTACAGTAATGGTGGGCTTAAAATGATTGACCTTTTCTCATTTAACAAATCTTTGAAAACTATTTGGATTAAAAAATATCTTGACAAAACAAACTTAGGAAAATGGAAACTTTTCTTTGAACGAGAACTTGGAAGATATGGCGGAGAAGCTGGTTTTCTTGGAAATTTAAACAAAACAGATATCAAGCATCACTTCTCATCTACCAATATCTTCATTAATGAAATTCTGATGATCTGGGCCGAGGTTAATTACACTGACAATATCTCCTCCTTACAACATTATCAATCACAGCCTCTCTGGAATAATTCTCTTATCAGAATAGACAGCAAACCCATCTATTTTCGAGAATGGCTTGCAAATGGAATATCTACCATTAGGTCTCTCATGAAAGACGCAAACAAACCTCTCTCCTATGAAGAATTTCAGAATAAATACGGACTCAAAGCCTGCCCTTTAGCATTCGGGGGGATTATTGCCACGCTGAAGAATCTAAGAAAACGTTTCAAAGAAAACATAGATAGCCCCGAAAAAGATGAGATTGAACCATTCATTAAAATTTTCCTCAAGGCAAAAAAACCCAGCAACTTAACGTACAAAATTCTAGTTGCAACTAAATGCGAAGCACCGGAAACTTCTCAGGCGAAATGGCACGAAGATTGCGACTTGGAAAAAGGTGAATTTGACTGGAAAAGCGCTTTTCAATCTACAAAGATTTGCACAAAAAGTACCAAACTAATAATATTCCAATTTAAATTTCTTCATCGAGGTCTACCTACAAACTCCTTTTTGTATAAAATTAAAGTCAAAGACAGTGACCGCTGTTCCTTTTGCGAAAAGGAAACAGAAACTTTGCTCCACCTTTTTTGGCATTGCAACCAGACCACTCGTTTTTGGGAAAGCTTTTTTAAATGGCTTCAGACATCCCTATGTACGCAGAAAGGGAATAAATTAGACATGACCATTGCTCTCGGCCTAAAGCCAGACACCTCAAATGCAAAGTTGCAAATTAATTTCTCTTGTCTGATGAGCAGATATTGTATCTGGGTCTGTAAATTAAAAAACGAAATCCCTAATCTTTCGCACTTCTTGCATCTCATGAACAAAAGCTATGAAATTGAAAAAAATGATCCTAATTCTTCATCAGAGAAATGGAAACCTCTCCTCGGCCACCTTTCAAATTAAAAATTTATATAAAAAAAACTGAATCAAATTTAACTTTTCAGTCCTGGTTTGACCCTGTTAGTAGTAATTTTTTTCTTCCGATCTCCTTAATTATACAATATTACTCTCCTAAAAAATATTTGTTTAAATGCTACGTGGACTATTTTCTATAGGTATAAGATAGGCTAGTGTTTGTTAGTTTCTTTTTTTCTTTTATTTCTAATAAGGTTAACTTACATTGTATTGTAACTGTAGTTCGTAATGTATTGTTAGTTTTTTTTTTGTGCAAGTAATATCTGTAAGTAGTGTAATAATAACACTGTTAATGTAATGTTTTGTAAATGTGTGAGCAATCAATAAAAAAAAAAAAAGTTTATTTCAAAAAAAAAAAAAAAAAAAAAAGATATACTTAATTTCTTCGTTCACAGATCAATCGTTTATTGAAGCTGGTGGCCCTCGCTCGTACGTAGTTGCGCTTGCTTGACTTAATAAAAAGACTTAACATAAGGTATGGGGATGATGATAATGCGCGGAGTGATGGGATTGAGAGAAGACGGGAACTGTCAAACACGTTTACAAAAGCAGATCCTCGCAACTTTACAAAGGCTCAGAAAACAAACTAAATCATGTTTCGTGAGAAGCATATAAATTCTCATAGAAGGATTCGATTTCTTTCATAATCTCGTCTTCTTCAACAAGTATTTTGCCGTATTTTCGTTTTATTTCCGAAATAACTTTACGGTTGAAATTCGTTTTTCTCCATTTGGCTTCGTAAATACATTGAAGTTGGCTTTTAAAGTTGTCATATTCTCTTATTTCAGCGCTTAACTGTCCGTCCTTATTGCAGTTGTTGATTTTAATTTCTATAGCTTCCAAACGCATTTGAAGCTCCGTTTCTCGAATTTCCCGTTGTTTTTCTTTGTGTTTTGAGTATGAAATGGTGAGACGTCTTATTTCCATTTTAATTAATTTCCATTTTATCCGATCGTCTTTCAAATCTGAATACTTCTCACGTATAGCCGCGTAGTGTTCTTCTATAAGCTCGACATATTTAATGTCTTCCACAAGGAAGTTGTTGACTTTCCAAAAGCTGGGCCACTCTTTTCACTGAGAATTTTAAGATCAAGTACAACGGCTTTATGATCCAGAGCATTTGAGTTTTTCATGAAAAGAAGAAAGATCCATAGCCGAAATAAATCCTCAACTCCAATCGCAGAAATTGCGCTCATAAAATCCTGTCATTGCCCTAGACAAAAAAGTAAGATTTGAGCCCCCGATTCAATGGAAAACCATTACCTGGTGAGCGGGCAGCTTCAAAAAACACATGACTGCGATGAACTGTACACCTGAGCCCGCGATATGGTCATGTGATACTGGTCAACGAATACCATGTTTTGATAGCTATCAATTGACCATAACATGGATGTCCAATAACAAAAGCCGACATTACCCGTTGGCGTTTGTCGAGAAACTGATTTGATGGCATTCTCCTCCCCGCGGTCGGGTTGTCTTGTAACTCCCCTCCCCCTCCCTGAGAGTCTGTATACGTGGGCGGGCACACTTACTCGATAACCAAATTTTTGAGGCTTCATAGGTTTACAAAATTTCCTTACCCATGGTACTCCGCTTGCACGCTTCGCGCGCTGGTGCTTCGCTAGAAAAAAGCATGAATTAAAAAATCAGTCTGAAAGAGTTTAAAGAGCAAATCACCGGAGAGCTCCGCTTAGGCTTGCCTAAATCTATATATTAAATTATCTTTAAAGGTAGCCATAAACATACCTGCTTCAGTCATCTCTACTTGGAACCCAAAATAGTTCCAAAGTAAACAAAGCACTTGATCACTAAATGCCTTTTTACTCTTCTTAATGGAAATATTACAATTTTCTTGAGAGGTAACATGTTGCTAAGTGATATAAATCACCTCAAAAAAACCTTAAAAAAATTGTGATTTGCAATCGTGAAACAGCTTCCCAGTTTTCAAATAGTAGGTTTCATTTCAAATAATTTATTACTCGCTAAACCCGGTTGACAAACGTTGACAAACCTCCTCCGTTATCTCTACTTGGAACCCAAAAGCAAACAAAGCACTGGATCAATTAGGGGCCTTTTACTCTAATGAAAATATTACAATTTACTTTACGTGTAATAAGTTGCTATGTGATATAAATAACCTTATCAGAAATTTACTAAAATGATTATTCGAGTCAAATCTAATATCGCTACCCTCCAAAAATTGTGATTCGCAGAATCGTGAACCAATTACCCAGTTTTCCATTAGAAGGTTTCATTTCAAACAAACAATTTATTACTCGTTTAACCCGGTTTCGTTAGAAAAACAACATCGATCGCATTTAATTTCATGACTTGTTATAGGTAAACGATTGGCGCCATATGAGGGCAATTCCGAAAATTTTGAATAATGGGAATATGTTGCTATGGAACATACGCTTCCCACAAGCAAAATTGTCGTGCCGAAAATTTTCCGATTAGTTACGAGCTTTTCCGCTTAGCTACGGCCAAAGTTCCTCAGCGCTACCAAGAACAAATGGACTATAGTTTAATGCTAAATGTGAGAAATTAAGTGAGAATTGGCAGTTTTTTGAACTCGGCGAAAATTCTATATTTATTTAAATATTAAAAATAAAGCCTTCTGAAGGTGAATGCAGCTAAGTATGCGCTGTTGGCAGGCCCAACTGGCGCCAGTAACTCTAGATAGCTGTAACCAGCAATTAAACACAATTTTCGTGCTTGACAGATGTCAATCTTATATTAGATCGTTACAATCGAGGGCCACGTAAAGCACAGAAATCCACCGATTGTATTCACTTCTTCAAAGAAAGCTACCCAGTAACGAAGGCTTATTACAGAAGAAGAAAAAACCTAAACGAGAAAATCCCACTGTGGTGAGTCACGTTTGTGGCTAGTTTTGCAATATTAACACTGAGCTAGTTAATATGGTTGCTCGCGTTTTCGTGCTCTAAAGCCAAACTAGTTCATGAGGATAGTTCTTACTCAAAACCGTTCCTGTTCATTTTACAAAATTCAAGGCTCCAAAACATATTTCACTCTTGCAAAGCCGACCACAAATAAAAAAAAATAATAATAGCAAAATTGTATATCTACAAAGCCAAAGAAAACCATTTCATGCTAGAATTTCCTCTTCTTTGATTCTGTTATTGAGGGAACCTATGGAGGTTTTTAGCCTAATGATTTATTAGGCAAGATATGTCCTGACCGATCTTGAGAAATTCGACGACCAGTTGCCATTTTTAATTTTATCGCTTTTGCCGTTTTAAGCTTTAATTGTTAAAAAATATTCGAAGAAATCCTTTAAGAAAGTAAAATTCATATGTGGTATTTTTATATTTTTGTGCTTATTTGAATGGTTGCGGATATTTTACTTGTAAATATTTAGTCAAAGATGCGAATTTTTATGCACCGTTTGAGCGCACAATGCCTTTACCCCGTCACTCGGATTTAGTAATTCTTTTAATAAAAAGTTGGTTTCGTGTTCAAAGCGTTGGTTCGCGTCTTCATAAGCATCAATAAAAAATAACCAAAGCCAAAGTCTCGTGTTCAAAGCGTTGGTTCGCGTCTTCACAAGTATCAAAAAAAGTTAAGCAAAGTTTCGTGTTTAAAGCGTTTGTTTGCTTCTTCGCAAGTATCAATAAAAAGTTAAGGAAAGTTTCGTGTTCAAAGCGTTGGTTCGCGTCTTCACGAGTATCAATGTAAAGTTAAGCAAGGTTTCGTGTTCAAAGCGTTGGTTAGGGTCTTCACAAGTATCAATAAAAAGTTAACCAAAGCCATAGTTTCGTGTTCAAAGCGTTGGTTCACGTCTTCACAAGTATCAATAAAAAGTTAAGCGATGTTTCATGTTCAAAGCGTTGGTTTGGGTCTTCACAAGTATCAATAAAAAGTTAAAATTTCGTGTTCAAAGCATGGGTTCGGGTCCTCACAAGAATAAATAAAAAGGTACGCGTGTTTTAATGTTCAAAGCGTTGTTTTTCGCATTCACAAGTATGAATAAAAAGTTGGGCGTGGTTGTTTTCGTGCTTCAAGTAATGCCAGGCGTTTTTTATGTAGACTTAGGTGGTCTGAATGAGACACAAAGGGATAATATTTTTGGACTCTCGTCCTTTTAATCAGTCCGACAGGCACACCGACGGTCAAATCTTTCTTAGGGTACACTTGTAAAAATTGACCTGACTAGTGCAAATTTACGCTTCCCACAAGCAAAATTGTCGTGCCGAAAATTTTCCGATTAGTCACGAGCTTTTCCGCTTAGCTACGGCCAAAGTCCCTCAGCGCTACCAAGAACAAATGGACTATTGTTTAATGCTAAATGTGAGAAGTTGAGCCGGAACAATAGACCATTTCTTGATACGTGGAACCTTTCTAGAAGTATGTTGTTATCAATACGAGGTACATGTATTTCAATAGAAAGCGATTATTTTGAAATACGTAGCTCATGGTTGGGCGCTGTTCCACTGTTACACGTTCGAGGAAAGCTTGCCATTCACGAAATAAAAGCATATCCCATTTATTGCAGCAATAGCCTGTAATCGGAATAAGAAATCTATAAATGTTTTACAACAATTAATAAAAAGATATATATCCTTATAATGAATAAGAAAGATATGCTTTTTAACAATGAATACAAAAACATGCTCTACGCTTTCTAAGAATGTACAAATTTTTAAAATTGTAATTATACATGAAATAATTTATAGATAATAAGTTTCTTAGATTTTTTAGATTTTTAACTTTTTAGATTGTTAGTGTTATTTTACCTTTCCTTTTGTTTTATTATTCATTTTGTTTTCTTATTTGTGGGCTTCCTGTAAAGTAGCTTTTAGGTAAGTAGAGTGCTACATTAAATAAAGTTCTTATCTTATCTTATCAGCTAAGAAAGATATTATGCTTTCTAGCAAATGATCATGAATAATAACGATATGTTTTGTAATATTAAAAGAAAAACAACATGTTCATGGCTGAAAATAAAACGGCTATTTCAGAAGTTCCGTGGATAAAAAAGGTTCTTTCGTTAGCATGTTCATACTTGTTTTAGTCCGGGCTGTATGTTTTGTAGGGAAAGACAGGAAGGGATAAATTTGAGGCTAAGTAGTTTTTTAATTAGTTTCTTTGTTCAAAAAAAGAAAACTGTAGCTATAAACCGACCGTTTATCAGTCAAGTTTTGGAGATTCTAATGACGACAACTGCGTAGTAAACATTAAGAAAACTGAATAAATGAATGTGTGTCCAGCAGTAGCAATGCAATATATATATGATAAATGCGAGTTTACTCGCATATAAAATAGCCTCTCAAAACAGTGAAGGAATATTTAAATAACACTACAAATGCAAAAAAGGCCGGGTATGGATGGCCGAAAGTGACGAAGATTGAAACGGATTGCGATATGGGTTTTTTACATATGATCCGGCGGAACAGTTTTTAAAGTTAATCTTGTCTGCTTGTAACTTAAATTTATAACGCCCGGGAGACACATTTGGCTGTAATGAAGCTATGGTTTTGCCATTTAGAATCATAGAATTGATTTCTTTGCAATCATTTAGTTTCATAGCGAGTGTTTGGCACAATTTAATAACATGAAATTAACTTAGCCGTGACACAGTCCCTTAAATGTCATACTAGGAAAGCTAGCCGCCGGAGTGGAGTAGCGCGTTTGTTTTCACAGATTTTAAGAAAAGAAACGCCTGCCTAGGAAGACATACCACTCGCTCCATTCTCTTGTGTTCTAAGAAAGAAAAATATGAACGTACACGTTATTGAGTAACTTGGAGGCCCAGATAGGGAAAAACTGTGACCGTGCTTTCAGTCTTGCAAGTTCGTAATTACTTGTTTATACGAACTGCACAAGGTTGGAAAAAAACATATTTATTTTTCGTCCCCATTTTTGTTTGTCCCTATCATTAAAGAAATACAGAAGACAGGAGAGCAGAAAAAAAAAAATCATGAATAAATAGAGCAAAATTTATATTTTGTCTTTAAAAGTGAAAACGTTTTTCCATTTTTTACAGAAAGAAACATTGTCAAGATGCGTGCTGCAATCGCTTTTATCTTGCTGATTTCTCTTGCAATGGCGTTCACCATAGACGAGCGTCCTCCTGAGATTCCTCCTCGTAGAGATGAACAGGACAACAAGCGTCCTCCTGAGATTCCTCCTCGTAGAGATGAACAAGACAACAAGCGTCCTCCTGAGATTCCTCCTCGTAGAGATGAACAAGACAACAAGCGTCCTCCTGAGATTCCTCCTCGTAGAGATGAACAGGACAACAAGCGTCCTCCTGAGATTCCTCCTCGTAGAGATGAACAAGACAACAAGCGTCCTCCTGAGATTCCTCCTCGTAGAGATGAACAGGACAACAAGCGTCCTCCTGAGATTCCTCCTCGTAGAGATGAACAAGACAACAAGCGTCCTCCTGAGATTCCTCCTCGTAGAGATGAACAAGACAACAAGCGTCCTCCTGAGATTCCTCCTCGTAGAGATGAACAAGACAACAAGGTAATAGTAAGTGATACGCCATTATAAAGCGACTAAGACAGCTGAGAGGGTAAATATTTAAAAAAGACAAACCAGAATTTAGTGCCGATCTGTTACTTTCTACGTATTGGGCAGGGTAAAATTTCTAACTTTTTTAGCTCAAAGATAAAAAACAGAGATAAGTTAAGCACCCATGAGGTCAACCATTGCAGAACAGTTTGTTTTTTATCTTATATTTGTTTAAAGATGCGGTTTGCAACCTTTACTACTTTTTTAGCCTTTCCTCTAGGTTTGAGTTTTTAATTATTTCCTCTGGTAAATAAAAACCAAGGTTAGCTTGGTAAGTCTTCGGCGTATTTCTGGTTGGACATACCTAGCTACACTTGACCACCTCGGGCCGCTATTCGCACAGCGCGGCGGCTCCTCACGTCTTCACCGCTCGTTGTCGCTGCTTCGCAGGGTGCTTGCGCGCGCGTTAACCCCAACAAAGCTGCCATTTAAGCAGGCTAATATTTTTCCACAGTGACCTAAATCAGTGGGATGCAAATGTTACTCATACCTTCACCTTAAGTTGTCATCAAAATACCTAATAAAGAGCATGTTGAATATTTTACTATGTTCCCACGTCCCCAGTTTCTCCTTAATTGGGAATAAACGATAACTGGACTCCCGCGAAAGCACTATGTTAATAATTCGCGCTCTTTGGGCTAAAAGCGTCACTCTTCTTATCTCAAATGATCTTTGATTAAATTAAGAATAGGATTAAGTTACTTGCTTTTCCGTGGGCAAGTTTGTTGAATGTTTATCTTTGGTAATAAGCAGATATTCTGTAAACTTTACAGACTCATGTGTGATCGTTAATTATTTTTGTAACAATTTTCCTTCAGGTGGAAAAACCTATTGAACGGATCTTCTGCTGTCGTTCGGGGCATTGCCATTTTAATTGTATTTGCTGCTTATAGCTTTGGTAAGCAAACACCCTATTACCGTACATAAAACTTAAATTCTTAACAGTCACCGTTTGTTAGAAAAAATGAAATTATTTTGCACGGCAGAGAGAAACAAGCAGTGATACAATCCTGGCCGTGAGCCACACACGGTAAGGATCGTGTCACTGCTTGCTTCTTGTCACTGTTATTCTTTGGATACACTTTACTATATTGGCAACGGACGTTGCAGCTCTGTTTCAGTAACTCCCTTGAAAATTTTAAAGTATTCACCAAAATTGCTCTTACTGCTTGCCGAAGGCGACTTTCCGTGACTATTAGGAACGAATGTTCTGGCAATAAGAGGGTTTCCAAGTAACTCCTTCCTCCGTCGCTTATTCCCGATTGGCTAAGAGTATGCTTGCCAATCATAAAGAACCCCCTTGTCAGATTGCATAATTTCTTATCCGTTTATTACTTTTGGGTGGAGAAAGAGATATGTGAGAATAGTGTCTTGCTCAAGAACAGAACGCCAAAAGAATGGCCTTGCACAAAAACCGGACCCTTTGTTGCCAATTTGCTGTTTTGGCGGTGTTCTTAATTCAGGCGCTGACATTGAAGGTTTTCCAATACTAAAGAAATTTTGAAATTCATTCGCTGTCGCTGTAATTTCTGTTCTACTATTAACTAATTTGGTTCCTCTTAGGGTAGGGTAGTATTCCAAATGTCTAAGTACTGTTTATATTTTTATCATCCTGCAGGCATAAACGCAAGATTTCGCTCGGCCGCTGAAGTATTTACCGACACGGAACTGGACTGGCGTAAATTGTTTAACACTGGGTATTTTAGTGAGTTGGTCAGATGGGCAATACGACAAAAAGATTGTAAACTGAACTGAAATAAAAGAGGGTTTCAAAAGGCACCAAACTCTGAGTCCATGTTTTTTTTTCACTCTGTCTACAAGTTTGGTGATTTTTTAAATGGAACAAGGAACAAGGCCAAGCGCAAGCTAGTTGGTAAGATGGACAATACGATAGATGATTTAAACTAAACTAAAGTAAACTAAAGTAAACTAAACTAAACTAAACTAAACTAAACTTAACTAAACTAAACTAAACTAAACTAAACTAAACTAAACTAAACTAAACTAAACTAAACTGAACTGAACTGAACTGAACTGAACTGAACTAAACTAAACTAAACTAAACTAAACTGAAGCTAAGGCAAGCTAAGCTAAGCTAGGCGAAGCGAAGCGAAGCGAAGCTAAGCTAAGCTAAGCTAAGCTAATCTAATCTAAGGGCCGAATCGCACTAGCGGACAAGTTTTAAATGTCATGACATTTTTGACAAAAACAAAATTGTCGCGACAAGTCAGAGACATCTTGAAGAGAACAAAAGGTGAAATTATTAGTACAATAGCTTTGCACGTGCTTCTGGCATCCCTGTACATTTCTCAGCACGGCCGTCTTGGGCAAACATTTAATATGCAGTACCACGCGGTAAAAAAATTCTAAAAAAATTTGCATTTAGAGCACGCGTGTTCTCATGCAGTGGAATAATGAGTCGTCTCAAGATAACTTTTTCTTTTCTCATTCTTACATTGGGCAAATACTTCGCTTATAAACATGCCTTGCCTATCGCGGAAAGATTTTGCGGCTGAATTATGATAGTGAGAGCCACATCACGGTGCATACTATCGCAAACATTTTGGTGTGCGTGTTGTTATTAGGTCCAGTTTGGGCCAAACACAATAGCCAATCAACAACGTATTGTTATCTGGCATTACGAGGGCATGGGAATGCGACTTGTCATGAAATGTCCTGCCTCGAGGCAGGACTTCGGCCCCTTTGATGATTTGTCCGTTTTGACAAAATTTGCCCTTGTCCAACAAGTCGTACGCACTTGTTTTTGCAATTGTTTGACAAAATGTATCGCGCGTGCAACGCGGACCAATCATAAGACAGCTGCTTCTTTGTTTTCCTAAAATGTTGGACAAGTTGTAGGTCTCGAAAAACGTAATCGCACTTGTGTTCTGCAACAAGTGACTCATTAATGATGAAATCTACCATTTGTTACAAAATTTGTCCGCTAGTGCGATTCGGCCCTAATCTAATCTAATCTAATCTAATCTAATCTAATCTAATCTAATCTAATCTAATCTAATCTAATCTAATCTAAGCTAAGCTAAGCTAAGCTAAACTAACATGAGTTTCAAATAGTACCAAACTTTGAGTGCTTTGTCCACAACATGGAACATGCAAGGCCAACGCGGGTACTAAAATAAGAATAAGAATAAGATTTTATTTGCCACACCAATAATAGTTTTTCAGTGCCAAATTACAGTAAAATGTTTTAAAAAAATGTACAGTTAAAAAATAAATAAAAAAAATAAAAAATCAAATCATCCTAACTATTACAAAAGGTCTACGTATAAAAGGGTTCCGGATATGAATCCATGAATTCTTCCAAGCGCGACTCTTTATGGCAGCCTTAAAATTAGAATTAAAATTAAAATCCGTTAGAGTCCGAGGTAATTCGTTCCAAAGGCGAGTAGCTCTAAATCCATCCATCCATCCATCCATCCATCCATCCATCCATCCATCCATCCATCCATCCATCCATCCATCCATCCATCCATCCATCCATCCATCCATCCATCCATCCATCCATCCATCCATCCATCCATCCATCCATCCATCCATGGATCCGTCCGTCCGTCGATCGAATGATCGATTATCAACTTTATGTGAAAGACAGCAGCACATACATTACAATTAACTGTCTTCGAGGCAACTGCGACATCTAAGATGGAACTTTGTCGGCGTCCCAAGGGCTGTTAGTCGGGGAAAAACGAACTTAAACGAAAAACTCAACTTTATGTAAAAGACAGCAGCACATATATTACAATTAACTGTCTTCGAGGCAACTGCGACATCTAAGATGGAACTTTGTCGGCGTCCCAAGGGCTGTTAGTCGGGGAAAAACGAACTTAAACGAAAAACAAAATCTGCGAGACGAATTTTTACACGAACCTTATTTGATTTCACGGTCTCTGATTTTAATTGTTGTGGCTAATTGGTGAGTTCCATCTATCGCGCTATTTCGCGCTTTCCTACAAGTATCATGTTTTGTTTGCCATTTTGTTGTTGTTCTTGGCCAAATATTTTGGGATCTTAACGCTCATTCTTGACGTGGAAAATATCAGTTAAAATGTGCCAGGCCGTTGTTGCAAATGAGGCAACATTTCACATGTCCGTTAGAAAGTGCATTCTATCAGAGAGTTTAAAATTTGGCAGACGGTAGGTAGTGTGTAGCAGTAGTCTTGTGTGGTGAACTTGTGTTTATTGCTTTGTTAAAAGACTCTTTCGAATTTTTCTTGTTTCTTGAAATGTTGTGATTTCGTAATTCTTGGTTTGCATGTGACGTCAAATTCAAAAACGCGAGGTCTCCTGAATTTTTCTCTACACTAGAGTGAAGATGAAATAAATCTTTTTTCAAGTTATGAGTCCTGGAATGTCTTTCGTTTTGAAAACTACAGCTTCTGGATTTCCCTTGCGTAACACGAAGATAGTGGCAGCGAAAAAGCTGTCTGAGTAAAAAAAGGTTTTCTTTTATGGTTTTCAGCACTTTAAACATTTAAAAACTTGGAAGATGTGTTTATGCGCATGTATACTAGCTCACAGGCGAAGAAAAAGCGCTTTTATCGCAAAAAGGAATTTTAGATAGTTTGGCTGATTTGCGGCCGCCATCCTCCTGTTAATGAACCAAAGTTGTACATCAATATGGCGTCTCCATACAAAGCTCTATTAAGTTGCGCGAAACTTTTCGGCAAACAACTCACAAACGGCGTACCACAGAGACCTGAGATTTTGAGAACTTTTTCTGTGTTTTTCGTTTATAGCATTTCATTTTCTTCTTTCATTGAAAGGTTTCCAATTTACCTTTTTATGGCGTGACAGTGCACGCCAGCAATAGTTTGCTCTTAAGTTTTGATGATATAACACGCGCACTGATTGGTCAACTATCCGTTTTGCACGAGCCTTTGTAAAAAAACTAAGCTCGGTGAAAACGAGAAATCCTTGTCAAGAAAATAGCGACGATAAGAAAGCTTCGAGAAAACTTACAAAAATTAAGAGAAAACCGACGGCAACTTCAAACGCAAAACATAAGGGACTGGTCAATAAGTATCAGGGGGGGGGGGGGGGGGGGGTGGGCCGGAGCAATTGGAAAAGTGGTGGCTCGAAAATTTGTGACCCACCCCTTCCGTCTGGCTCAAAACTGACTAACCCACCCCTGACAGGGGGTTGAAAATTACATGACCCACCCCCTTTGCTTAAAAAAGATCAAGGGACCTATCATTTCTTTATCATCTGTTAGGGGTTGGAGATTTTTTATTTGACTTTAGCTTTTAACAGTGAAATTCCCTACATAGACATTTTCTCTGATGGACACTGCAGTTCCATGTACGTCTTTTTCCATTTCTTGACACACCAAAGAAGGATAAATTTCTCACTTCTTATACTAGCCTTTTGTAAGTTTTCCACATATTTGTGTGTAAAGTCCATGGGGAAATTTAGACACAAACATATGCAAAAAACTGAATCAGTATATGATAGAGTGATTTCATTTAACCCGTGAAACATTGTCTACCAGTCAGTGCGTAATAGTCAAAAATAAACAAAAAAACAAAACAATGGAATAAGTGTCTAATAGTATCAAAAAGTGCAATAAATATTTCACGGGTTTCATAATCAATAATAATTCATAATCAATTATTGAAGAGTTCATATTTTTATACAGGAAATTAATAACATAAAATACAACCACTGTCCATCATTCATATTTGCAAATTGTTTGAGAAAAGAGTTTACTGGTATTAAAAGGCCTAAAGCCCAGCGTGAATCTATGCAGTTTGAAGAGAGTCAGATAAAACTGATGATATGATTACAAGCCATCTAGGGGGGTCAGGGGGCTTGCTCCCCCGGAAAATTTTTATATTTGGGCCTTTTGAAATCGCTAGAAATTCATTTAAAACTGCTTACATGGAGAAATTTATCAATTTTATATACTGATGAATACAACTTTTCTTGGAACTATAACAGTTTAAAGTTAGTGAATAAATAAGATGACCCACCCCCTATGTGTAGATCAAAACTACATAACCCACCCCTTTTCAAGGGCTCAAAAACTGATGATCCACCCCCTTTTCTGCTCCGGCCCACCCCCCCCCCCCCCCCCCCCTGTACTTATTGACCAGTCCCTAAACGCGCAATCAAAAACATGTTATTTGAACACACCCGCGCTAGGTGCATCACGCGTTATGCATCACACGTCGCGCGTCACGCTAGTGTCCTTCTTGACATGCGGTTGCCAGTCTGTTTGACCGTAAAAAACAGTTATTATTGTGATTATGTACGAGTCTTTTTCATATCCTAGTCGTTATTGAAAGAAAAATGATATTCTTTGTTAGCTTTTTTACGTAAGTGATAATTAGTTACGTAAGTAGCTTTTCGAATTCATTACCGATGTTTGCTTCATGTTTGTAGCGCGCATTCACAATAATAATATCAACTTCAATTGCATTTTATTTATGATGTAATAAACTCATTTATCGTATTTCTTTGCAAAGCCTTTGCCAGCTGTAAAAAAGCTCAAAAATGGGAAACTGTTTCTCAGGTTGCACGAAAAGTGACGATAGCGCATCCTCGTCAAGACAAAAGAAGAATGCCAAAGGAAGACGAAGATTTAGACTAACAAGGAGTAACAACCCTAAGAATTCTCGAAAAAACTCTCCATCGTCAACACCGAAAGACGACAAACTCTCAGTTACTTCAGTAGAGTCACCCAATGTAGCCGGTACTGTTAGTTCAAAGAGCGAGTGCCTGAGTGAAGGACGTCAATCAATTGAGGATTTAGCAGTCATTGGCCTAGCCTCCCACGCAGTCGTTCTTAGGGGCGATCATGTTTTACTCCTCCCCACGAACGCCTGCTTAACCGAGGCCCAGGCGGTGTTGGACACGACTCGCAAAGCATGCCGGAAGAAAGTTTCAATTCCATTCATTATCGTCAGGTCGTCGATCTGTAAACATAACCTCGAGTTGCGAAGATATTCCTATGCTGAGAGAAATATCAGAGGAAATCCATATCACGTATTGCTGGATTCATAAAGACGCCATTTTACGGCGGAACAACTCAAACTGGGAGACGAAACATTGCGGTTCGTCGACTTTTGGAAATTATATTCGATTCTGGCACGTTTGTGATCGAAGTAAACTGGCTATAATCGAACTTATCTTTAGCGCTTCCTTCTCAAGAAATGTCGAGTTATGTATGAAGTACGTCGATGTACTGCTGGCCAACCAAGTTCGCCATATCATGGTTTTTGATGGGGTTTCGCTGGGTTGTTTTTATACCTAATCGCACCTTTTTGGTACGCTTCGGCGGCATATCAGGCGAGTTTGGTCGAGCCATGGTTCGTATTTTGGCGAGACGCAGTCGAGCCAAAATATCCAAGGCGAGACCAAACGAGCCTGATATGCCGCCGAAGCGTACCAAAAAGGAACGATTAGGTATTTACCGTACCCAAATTCAGCCAAAAATCCGGTGATATTAATCGCTCTGTTGAAGCCATGCTTGCAAGGTACGTAGTGCAAAATGTGTTGACCTGCTTGTATTGATAGTTTTTTGGTCTTCAACTCTTTTATCAAGTTCCTCTCTGATCTTCTGCCATCTGTTTTTACTGTTTTGTTTGGAGTTTCATTCTCTAAATTTTTAAAATCCAAATTTAGCGAAATATTTGGAAACTCCGACTCCATTGTTTCAGTCTGAATTTTTCAGTACTCGTCGGAAAACATCGCACAATTGGCGAGCGCGCTCAAGTTTAGTTTTGGCGGGAAAGTTGTTCTCATTTTACGACCGGTAAACACCAGCTAAATTTAAATTACGAGGTTCTGTTTTATTGGTAAAAAACCTCTTTTCAATTGATCATACGGTAACACTATTTTACTTCAAAGTGACCGTGATATGGTGGCATATCAGGTCAGTGACTTGATATCGTAGGATATCAGGACAGTAGATCGCGCTTCTGATTGGCTACTTGCGAATTTGGGTACGGTAAATGTCGAATATCGGCCAAACTGAAGGATGGTATTTAACAACACTTAATATTTGTCTTCTTATAAGCGTGTTGTGCGAATAGAAAAGCGGAACACAGGCGCATTTCTCATTATTCGAGTGTGTTGCGCGAAGGATAAGTGGAATATAATTCTATGTTTTTCGTTCTTAAAGCGTGTCGCGCGAAGGATATTAAAGTGGAATACATGTACATTTCTCATAATTTGTGAAACATGTTGCGCAAAGGATTATTTGAACACATGTATATTTCTCGTTCTTAAAGCGTGTTGCGCGAAGGATAAGTGGAATACATGTGTATTTCTCGTTCTTAAAGCGTGTTGCGCGAAGGATAAGGGGAATACACGTGTATTTCTCGTTCATAAAGCATGTTGCGCGAAGGATAATTATTCGTCGACACGGGAGCAATAGTTCAACTGCCTGTGGCCTGGAATTCCGGGCAATCGCTCCGACATGCCGAATATCGGCCAAACAAAAAGACGATATAAACACTACAAAAACAAAAATTGCAAGTTAACATTAAAATATAAATTTTACCAACACTAGCACCGATTTGGGCCCTTTTCCTGTCAAACATCGACAGAAATCACACCATCAACTCCCGCGAAGGGCGGCGAAGTGGAAGAGAACTAAGTGACATATCAAGGAAAAACCCCAACTTCAAGTCCAATTTTGACCGTTAAAACGGCGGGGCCCGCCCGGGCCCACCGCACTTTTCTTAAAGTTCAACTATCGAACTTGAGTTCTATGCAAAAATAATCTACGGTACTGATCCTTGTTTATCAAGGAATGAGCATATGTTCAAGCATGTCGAACGCGTGCGCCAACCAAACCTTTCAGCGATACAGCATAATTTCAATCGACTAGTTTTACGAGCATAATCGCTTTAATTCAAAACTTGACAGATAACTGGCCTAGGTATTTTTCTTCCAGCTCCAAGAAAATAGTCCGTAAATACGTTAAAGATTCGCCGGAATCGCACAAAGATGATGTGACCTTCTTCAAATCCCGCGACAAAATTGTCCGCCATTGCTTCTCCCAAAAATGACATATGATTGGTCGAGAAATGTCACGTGAACCGTGTCCAACACCGTCAGATTTTACCTACCAAAATCCAGAGGGTTAATAATAATAATAATAATAATAATAATAATAATAATAATAATAATAATAATAAACCTTGACCTTGACCTTGACTGCAAGACGCTCTTCGCGGAACGAGAGAGCTGTTAGCACCGTGTGCTTTGACGTTTAGGATGTTTCGCTTAAATTCATTCAGATGAAAGCAATTTCTTAATTTGCTGGCTACGGTTAATCGCTTGCTTTATATCAAACTTGTCCTTTGCTGTTCGACAGTCTCACCGATTCGTTAGCTCCGTTGGGATATTGCCGTTCGAGAAAATAATATTTGTGTGTGGTTCATTTATCACTTTAAATGTGTTTCCACGAAGGAAAAATATTTTTCGCAACCCTAAAATCGAAGGACTGTCGAACTATCGGCGTGAAAAATACAAAGCTAGCCTTTTAACACAACATTCAACCTTGAGAATCGTCCAAGGGCAAGTATCACCGAATGGAAAAAATAATTCACCGGCCGCGCGGTGAATTATATTGTGATCACTATTTCTGAGCTCTACGGGTTCGTCAACTTGGCCGGTTCATTGTTGTTTTACCCTTCGATTTATTGACTTGGAAATACTAGAGATCTTTTCTTTGAAGCAGTGCTGATCCGCTGTGTTGATAGTTTGTCGATGTTCTCACACTGTCTCACAGATTGTCGATTGGATTACATGTATATGTAGGCGAGGAAGATCAACTACACTTTTCCCAAATCTTCTAACTCTTCCAGCAGATGACTTAATCAAAGCGTTGCTTAAAAAGCACTTGAATTATTCCAATCGATAATTTTTTCCCGGTGTTTTAGCCATCGTAAAATGCATAACTAAAGTGAAACACTTCAAGCCCACATGCCGCAACTCCGCGATCATTTTGATTGTTAACCGACAGACAATCAATGGTGATTGGTAGGTTGTCTGGTGAGTAAAACAATGGGAAAGGAATGTTGGCCTTGGTTAAGCAGGCGTTCGTGGGGAGGAGTGAAACACGATCGCCCCTAAGAACGACTGCGTGGGAGGCTATCATTGGCCGGGCTCTTCCGATTCATGAAAAACCAGAAAGTCCTGGGATTGAGCCCGGAGCGTCAAATGCGAGGATTATCGTTTTGAAGCCATCCACGCCGAGCGAAAATTCCTCAGAGGAAAGTTTTCCCGGAGAAGGCATAAAAAGGCCTATGACCGGTAGCGAATCGAACGCGTCCTTCTCGCCTTCATCTGTAGTTGAGGAACCCAAATCTGACGACGATATCGAGGAGCTCGGTCATAATGAAGACTTGAGTTTCTCAAGATACGTCTTGACATGGCGGTCAATAACATGGAAATCAACAGCTACTAGCCAATGTGGATCGCGCTTTAGACAGAACAGCACGAACTCGCGAGCTAGGATTCCGACGTATGCGTGCTGCTGAGGAGTCACGGCGAGCTTCACAGAACACACAGGAAGATACTGGTACTGCATCTAGTGACGGAGAGGAGACTGGGGATGAGGACGACGGGGAGACGACGAAGGAGGAAACAACCCCCCCTCCAATCCCCAGGATCTGCTGGCAATAAGCCGTTGTGGCGTCGCGGCTTCCTGACGTGCACACAGCTCCAGGAGGACGCCTACTTTATCCCGGCTGCCTTCCTAATTTTCCTCTCTCACAGACATGGTATCTGACGCACAGAAAAAATAATTATGCCTGTAAGTCCTTGGAAACATGGCGCACTGCTTTAAGAGAACTGCCGATTGCAAAACGCTCGTTGGCGGAACAGTTATATATTCAATTCTTCTAAAAAGTAACGTGATTTATTTTCGCGTTGCTACTCAAAACCTCCAATTTTTAAGCGCTTGACTTGATAACGTTTTCTATTATAATTTTTTCTTTATTTTCTATGCCAAGACAAACTTCAATTAGAAATACCAAAACTGGAAATGTTTTAAATTACGGAAGGTTCGATACATTGGTAGATAGCGATATACCGGGAACTTTGAAATATTACTTTACTTCAGCCAGGAGCCCATGGTTATGGGCTTCTGCCTCAGCGAAATGTGGGTAACTCGGCGCAGCACGATCCACAACAAAAAGATCGAGACGCCAAGCTGACATGAAAGGGTTTAAGTTACCGACAAAATAAGCAAAAGAAGTTACCGTAAAATTCCGATAATGGGTCCCTCATAATATCAACTCTCCCCAAGATAGTCCCCTCCCAAATTTCATGAGCTAAAATCCGTCTTTCTTTAAGCGTCCCCTCCCCAGGAATAGAACTCCATGCGCTTATCAGATTTAGTACATAAAGAAATACATACTTTCTCCACCCCCGATAAAAACCTACCGACCCCACGACCCACATCTTCCAATTCTCCCCGACCCATCCCCTCGCCCACTTCGGAAAATGATCCCACCAAAGCCCTTGAATAAATCTAAGGACAGCTCTTGTTATCGGAATTTTACGGTGCTCAAAGTAAAGTTACAAATACAAGGCTAGAATCCATTCATAGGAAACATTGCATTCGGGTAGTCTTCATATTAAGGCAGCTATTCGAGTGTTCAGTTATGCTCAATTCAAGGTTTTGCATTCGCGTAATGAACTAAAATAAATTAGTTGCCGTATAAATCAATTTGCCATCACTAAGTTTAATAGATGAGGGCAAAGGTTATTTTCTTGGAAAGCGAAAGTGCGTCATCCGTTCGCAAACAATGGACTCATAACTATTTGACATTCAAAGTAAAAACTTTTACTGAAAGACAAATAAACTAAAGAAAGAACTTTCTGAGTTTGTGGTATTGATTGAAAAGGGATACTGGCTTAAGTTGGCAAACTCCACAAATCGGCTTTATTTGAGGCTACCGTTATTCTTAACTGTCACTTAGAGTAAACGAGGTAGCCAATGCAAACACCGGGATATATGTTTTTCATGCAACACTGCTGATAAATGCAAATCGGAAAGCTAATTTCAGAACACATCATGCAGTAATGTCCCTTCACACCAATATGCGCACAGCTTGGTTTGTGCTTTTACTCGCTGGTTTCTTCCAAGGTAAGTGTTATTTGCTTTCCGTTAGCACTTTGTGCACCCATACTGATAAAGCACTGCGTCACAGCATTTTTCACGCAAGAGAAAGCTCGCATCACATTGTTACAACAACTCGTGACATTGAAACAAAAATAAGAAATGCAGTAGATATCTCGCGTTTGTTCAACAATAATGACCTCAGTGTTTGATTTCTTAATTGTTATGTTATGAAATAACAGCAGATATATGAACGTAAGCAGTCATTTTGATAGACTTGGTCGTGTTATATCTATTTGTGCAAAAACAATTTGAACCCTCTATTTTCCGTATTGGCTGAGTATGATTGATCTAAAAGCAGAAGAAACATTCCCATGGCGGTCTAATAAGTCACCATATCAACTCTTAATTCGTTGAATATGTTGTTTAAGTAAAGCATTACAAATCAGTGTTGTTTTCATGATAAGTTCTTGATTTCATTGCGTCAAGTGCTCCAGAATTGTAAGAATTTGTTCAACGAATTGGAAACCACTTTGACGTCATCTGACAGCTGGCAAAGAGAATTGCATTTGTGCTCGCTCTTCAGTACTCTTCAGTACGGGTCTTCCGTATCTTACTAACAATATGATTAGTATTATACAGCGTAGAGACTGGAAACCGGCCTTTACTCGCTTCAAGTTGGAAGACACTATCGTTAATAGCACCGACTGTTGCCAAGACTACAGCAACCACAGTATTTTTCATAAGGCACATACCGTCACAAGAAGGAATTCACAACAATGCAATTCTCTGATAACCATCAGAAATATTTTCTTGACCCATTAGTTTACAATATTTCAGTGAAGCATGTTCCATGTATTTCTCGACAGATCGTTTCCCAGACTTAATCTTTCAGCAACCTTTTACTAAATATTTCATTTTCAAAGGCCAATGAAAGGAAATAACAAGACAGCGTAAGAGTCGATTGGAAGTGGCTAGCTTACATCTCGAAGCATGCGTACTATGGCAAGACTAAATAGCGACTCAGGTTTTAATAAATTCGAAGTCGAAACATTTTCAGTTCATCCAAGACAGCGCAACATTTCAAAATTTGCTAAATATTTAGAAAGAAGAGCAAGAAAATAGGTTCAAAACTGATGGACAGTTGAGTAATTGGTCAAGCCTTATGACTCGTTGAAATGTTCTAAATTGCTGGCAATGCATTATTATAAACAACCTAACTTCATCTCAGACAATTTTTGATATTGTATATTCAAATTACTGTTACTTAACTTGATTAAACAAGTTCACAAAAAAAGGTTTTACTGCTGTCACCAAAATACAAAGGAAAAGCCGACTGTTTATCCACATTAGCAGCCGTAATCGTTGTGGGCATAAATATAGCGATAGCGTGTTTATAAAAAGAACGCGCAATAAAGAAACTTATCATCTTGGTCGATCAACTGCCGAGCTGAATCATCAACTTATTGTTTTTTGTGATTGACTCGTTATTTTAATTTAGCATTTTCACTTATTGTCATTTTCTAGTTTGCCCCTCAGCTGGTGAAAACACTTGACGAATGTACTTAACGAATGTACTAATGAGCCTGGAACAGTCTAATGACCCACTTATGTCTTGTCTTAGTGCCTTTACCCCGAGGGAGGATTATAATGGGCCAGATGTACTAATGTAAACAACCAAAATGTATATATTTGAGGCAAACGTCAATACAGTACTTATCAAATAATTACTGTTTATTGATTGGATTAAAATGTTTCACCAAGGATTTTTACTGCAACCAAAAAAACAAAAAATAAAATAAAAACGATATATATAGGAAAATAGAATGTCATCTCAAATTACTGAAAAGAGCTGGTGTCTCAAAAAAGGTCATTCTTGACGTCTATTGTACATGCATAAGACCAGTTCTAGAGTATTGCGCGCCGGCTTTTCACCATAGCCTTCCCACTTACCTAAGCGACGATATAAAACGTGTACAGAAACGCGCGCTATCAAGAGAGGATAATGGGACAGAGAGGGACTTAGAGGGCGTTGGCCGGGATATGTCAAAGACAGAAAAGTTATTTTTAGATATGCGGACGCCCACAAAAGCGTAGTTCCGGTTCTAGTAAAGTCAATAAATCGGGCCAGCGTGACATTTGTTTTATTGGCTAATTAACATTCAGCATGTCATTTTTAGAGGGCATTTTACAGGCGTTTAGAGTTCGGCAACGATGTTAATGTCAATGATAGATTGAATCGGAAGCTTTCCAAAGTAAGCGTCTTCTGTAGATGCTAAATAAAAATCGTGACAGGCCTACACCAAGAGAAAATATTATTTTCTCTTGCCTACACGGACTCCTACTGTTTATTATTACTATTTGCGACCTGATTTTTTAACCGCTGTGTCTTATAAGTATCGCTCTGAGAAGAGTGTCTTTAAGCGATTTGCCTTTTTAATGCGACAACATAGGATAGGAGGCTTTCGAAAAAGGCCTTCTCCTTCTGCATACTATAATTATTATTGGGAAGCGTTTTAGGTCAAATAGACGTTTATGGCACTCCAAAAGTGTAGACTGGAGGTCACACAAGTCTGCATGCTTTCCTGCAGTTTGTAGACATTAACACCTCTCTCATTTGCTAAATGATTTTGCCCGTGAGGTTTGATTTGGCTGATATCATTTTGCAAGATATATTTTAATCTCTCAAAATATTCGCCCTGGAAGGACTTTGTCGGAAACTTTCTTTGAAAGTGTAATTTTATTTTATTTTGTGACGCCGAACCAGGCTGTTTAATTAACTTTGCTTGAAGGTGTGATGTATCTTATCACAGATGACATACCGGTATCTGTGTTTTTCCGGTTTCGTCTGATTCATCAGAGAATGTCGATAAAGATATATATTTGTTTCAAAGAGACGCTGTGCCGTATTCGATCGGGCGTTTTGTCGCTTGAGCTCGAAATAACGGAGGTTTTTTATTGATTTATTCCCCTGTTCGCACGTTTGGTCTGGCACCGCATGAATGAAATGTAAGAGTATCTCTAGGCGTACTGGGGTCTGTTATCTGTTATCTGTTTTGCCTGTTAATGCAGGTTTAATATATATGGTTTTGACTTTATTCTTCGCGAGCCATTGGATTTGAAAAAAATTGTAGAATCTATCCCTTATTCCCAATATTTCCTGCTAAAATTTTATTTCACAACTCGCTCTCATCAATGAAACGTTTCCGCTATTGTTAATGACATTTCTCACGCCTTGATCATGAATGGCGTGTGCGGAAGCCAAGAAAAACAGACACTTCCGTTTTGCACGCGGCTAAATATAACTTTTCTGTCTTTGACATATCCCAAGGCCTAGACTAGGAGACTACCTCTCTGTCCCCTTATCCTCTCTTGGCGCTATTTATTATCGATCCACACGCATCATATCAGGATAACCTATCATGTTGTAATCTAAGCTCCCTAAAGGAAAGACGTTCTATCCTGTGCAAGAAACTCTTCAATAAGATCATGCTCGATAGTAGCCACAAATTACATAAGTTCTTACCACAGGAAAATGTAAATACGTATAACTTAAGAAGTCAATGTCATTTTCAAGCATATAAGGCTCGAACCAATCGTTTTAAACATAGCTTTTTCCCCTCTATGGTAGACTTGCTTACAAGTCGAGCTCACAGAGCGCGAAGCGCGAAGGCGAGCGCGCAGCGCGAGAGCGAGCGCGAAGCGCGAGAGCTCGAGCGCGAAGCGCGAGAGCTCGACTTGTTTCCCCTGCAGGAGAACGCATCAAATGACGTGATTTTGGCGCGAAATTCTCCGAGACGGCAGGGTGTCAAAACTGTCTAGACTTACTATAAGTCGTTCGCTTAACTGTCAAGCTGTCAAAATTTCTTTTCGCAAGTAATGACTTTTGGAGGAAAACGCCGCTCATTTTCGCGCTTTCGATATGTAGTCAATTTTACACTCGGAGCTCATGGCGGAGGAAAACACTCCAACGAAATGTTATGTTCGCGTCGCTTTGCCAGAAAATATTTGTCTGCAATGTGGAGGGTCAATTGCAAATACGGACTTACGAAGGAGATTGTTTTCTGGCTCGGATAACACCAAAACCGGCCGAAATCTGGAGCTACTTCTTGGAGATGTGCTTCAAGATAAATATGATAAATCGGCAATTATTTGCCGAAACTGTTCAGAGCGGAACGAAACGCTCTGTAAGAAAATTTTTTCAGCAAGGGAGAATTTCCACAAAACACAAGAAATGATGGTGGCATCCAACTTGGATAGCTCCATTCGCGTCAAGCGTTTGACAAAACCGTCCGATGAACGCGAGGACCTCAGTGAAGGTGTGAAAAAATTCTCATCGAAGAGAAGAGCATTATTTCATGCAAGCGCTATTCCAGAAGAAGTCATTAATGATAAGCCTCTTCTGAAGAAAAGAGATGGTAGTACACAAACAGATCCCAAAAGCACAGATACAGAAGTAAACTTAAGCACATCATCCTCCGTCGAGGTAGGTACAAATTTTCTCACCTTTACAATTACGCCAAAGTGTTGCTTTCAACTTGTATACAAGACTTCTCGGCGCAAAACTCTAGGAGATTCGATATGCTGATCGCTTCGTTTTGCGAAAAACAGAAAGTGTTCCTGCTACGTTCATTAGTGTACGATTTTTGTACGTTTTTTGTACGATTTTTGCCGAACAAAAACAGAAGAATCGACGAATATCACAACACGACAAGAAAGTCTACGTGCGATATACAGATTGCTGGTTTCATCTTTCACGCGTGATCGATCATTACCTGGCGGGTCTGGCAAGGATCTGGTTTGATTGACGTGAACTTGACAACGCTGTTCTCTGATTGGTCAATTCTACCGGAGGAAAATTCCTCCGGTAATTTTGGCGCGCTGCAAGTGATAAAAGTCGTTCGCACCGGGGTCTACTACCACCAAACCGGAAATGAAAAAGCGAACGACTTTTAGAAAGTCTACCTCTATGGCAAATTTTTAATGTAGCTATAATAGATTTTAACAGTTGTATTTTTAATAATTTATCTCTTTGTAAATTTTTACGCAATTCAGTTTTAGACTGTCATGTAGAAATATGAATAAACTATCTATTATTATTATTATTATTAGAATCTATTGAGCCGAATATTTAAACAGGGTCCAATTTTTACTTAAATTGTGGAAGAATTTGGGTTTACACGGGACTGCGTAAACAACAACCAGGCGGAGGCTGAATTGTATTATTGTGGATAAGCCACAGTTCAAGTAGACCCTGTAAATTTATACCTGAAATGCCAGAATTGAAAAAACTACTAGTAAGACATTCAATTTTGGGGTCAATGTATGGAAAAACGTTCCGGGAGAAAAAAAAAATGCTGCTCTCCAGCTCTACAGCGCCCCACGACAATCCATGAGCCTATACAAATGACTTCTCTACTGCGCAAGCAGAAGGTGCATCGCAGAGAATCTCAAAAACAAACTTACGGAAAAGTCTGTGCCCAAATTAGTCCTAAGCCGACCTCGTTTGAATGAGTCTTTATCACATATTCTCAAACTCATTAGTAATTTATCAAGTTAAAACAAAGAAAATTAAAACCGTGAAGAAGGTTTTGATACCCGGTCTTAATTAGCATAGATATTTACGATTTTATTCCTCCATTTTCTCCGTAGTTTTTGTTTCGATTGAGAAGATATATCAACATTGAGACAGTGTTTCATCGGCTTCCAAACATCTCGAATTTCGTCAAAAATACTCCGCTGTGCGTCGCATTTTCAACTCCCTTCTCGGTGTTTGGATATCCCGATGAAACACTGTTATTAGTGTTTGATATATTACTTCCAGTTGTGTTTTTGTCTACTAAGCACTCAGACAGTGTGCCATTTTATTGCACAAGTGTGCTGAGTGGGTCAATAACATAAATCAGCCAATAAGAACGCTTTATTGCTGGCCCAATATTGGTATCAGTATTGGACCGGGTAAAGCCACTACGGCTCATTTCTAGTAATAGAATCATATAACATATCTGTTATTAACCAAGCTTGCTCGCGACCGTACTATCTGAGAATATCGATTCTCGGTCAGTTATCGATTTGTTCCAAGCAATGCCCTCCCCAAGATAACCCCCTCCCTTTTCGAATTTCATAAGCTAAAATTCGTCTTTTTAAGGAGCCCTCTCCTCAAGAATAGAAGTGTACGAGCTTATCAGTTAGATTTAGCTCTTAAAGGAGAAGTTCACTCCAGAATGGCCATTCATTTTCTTTACGCCAATAAAAAGTTTATACAAAGATATGTTATTCACCAAAATTTCAGCCTCCAACGTGCGCTATAACCCTACGAAATCTTTCCCAAAACTCGACAGCTGAACGCCGCCATCTTGGAGCTGGTAATGTATGCGTGACGTCAAAGAGCTCAGCCTGAAGTTTTGCGGGAAAATTTTAATAGTCAAAACTCCTTGTGTTTTGTATTTCTTGGAGCTCTGTTTGAGCAAAATGGAGATGCACAAACAGGCATTTTGACAAACAAAAGCCACTACGAAGAAACAAGGAGTTTTGAGTATTTAAATTTTCTCGCCAAACGTCAGGCTGAGCTCTTTGACGTCACGCATACATTACCAGCTCCAAGATGGCGGCGTTCAGTTGTCGAGTTTTGGGAAAGATTTCGTAGGGTTATAGCGCACGTTGGAGGCTGAAATTTTGGTGAATAACATATCTTTGTGTAAACTTTTTATTGGCGTAAAGAAAATAAATTGCCATTCTGGAGTGAACTTCTCCTTTAAATTAATATATACTACCCCCCCCCCCCCCAAAAAAAAAATACTGCCCCCACCCACACATGCACCCGACTTACATCTTGCAACCTCCCCCGACTCCACGCCCTCACCCACTCCGGAAAATGACTCCAGCAAAGCTTTCAAATAAATTTAAGCCCATCTTCTCATCGAAATTTTACTGTACTCAACGCAATATTAGAAACTGAGGGCAAGGAATTCATTCAAAGGAAACTCCGCATTTGGTAAATGTTCTTATATTAGCTAGATATTCAAGTGCTCAGTCAAACGCACTTCAAGATCTTGCGTTCAGGTAATGAACTAAACAAATTAGTTGCCGTATAAATCAAATTGCTATAAATAGATCGGGGCAAAGGTTTTTCTCTTTGAAAGCGAACGTGCGTCATCCGTTTTCAAACAATAAACTCATAAATAACTAGTTTTAAACATTTAAAGTAAAAACTTTCACTGAAAGACAAATAAACTAATGAAAGATCTTTCCAAGATTGTGGTATTGATTGAAAAAAGATACCAGCTAAAGTTTACATCTCGACAAATCGGCTTTATTTGGGACTACCGTTATTCTTTACTGCTACTTAGAGTTAACGAAGTAGCCAGTGCTTAGAGGACCTAAGAGCGATATGTATTTCATGCGAGACTAATAATTGCAAATCGCGAAGCTAATTTGCTCGCTTTCAAGGGTGACACACCGATAGCCTAGAATATATGTCAGTGAATCAAACCATGCAGTAATGTTCCTTCACAGCAATATGCGCGTTGCTTGTTTCGTGCTTCAACTCGCTGGTTTTTTCCAAGGTAAGTAATATTGCCCTCCTTTAGCACTTGTTACACCCATATATACTCATGGAATTGCGTCACGGCATTTTGCACGGAACATTAAGCTTGCATAAACACTGCTTACAGCTCATGGCCTTGAAAAATAAGAACTGGAGTTTCTCGCGTTTGATTTCAACATGAACGACATTAATGTTTGATTTCTTAATTGTTATGTTATTTAATAACAGCGGATATATGAACGTAAGCAGTCATTGTGATAAACTTGGTAGTGTTTTTATCTATTTATCAAACGTTCTATCTCTATTTTTCCGCTTTGGGTCAATATGAGTGATCTTAAAGCATAAGAATCATTCGATTCCATGACGGTTTTATATAAATTGGCCATATCATGTCTTCATTCGTTTATTTTGTTGTTAGAGTAAAGCTTTACAGATGTTGTTTTCGTGATAAGGTCTTGATTTCATTACGACAATGGTTCCAGAATTGAAAGAATTAGTTTAACGAATTGGAAACCACTTTGACGAAATCTTATGGCTGCCAGTAAATGCATTTATGCTCCCTCTTTATCACTGACACTCTATTTCTTACTAACGATATAATTAACCTTAAAAAGCTAAATATTTCCTTTCCAGAGGCCAAAGAAAGAAAATAATTAAGTTAACAGAGTATGGGTGGATTGCAAATAACTAGCTACTAACTTGAAGCATGCACATGCACACTGTGGCAGAACCAAAGGTTTAAACAAATGGCCACTCTTGCTGTATAACGTCGAAGTCGAAACAACTTCAATTGTCTGGATTAGTTGAAACTGTTCATAAACAACACATCATTCTAAAATTCGCTAACTGTTTAGGAAAATGAGCAACAAAATAGGTTAAATATTGATGGGCAGTTAGGTTATTGGTCAAGCCTTATATCTCTTTGAAATGTTTAAAATTGTTGGCAATGCATTAATGTCAAAAGCCAAACTTTATTTTAATATAGTGCTTTTCAAATAACTGAAAATACAAATGAAGGACTGACTATTAATCCACGCTAGCAGCCGTAATCGTGCTGAGCATACGATCACGATAGCGCGCTTATAAGAAGAATGCGGAATGTAAAAATCAATCATCTAGGTCGGTAGACCGCCAAGATGAATCGTTTGACTTATAAGTGTTTTTCGTCATCGACTTGTTATTTATCTCCAGTATATTTTTCAGTACTTATTGCAATGTTCCTCGCATTTTTTCAACATAAATAACGTTAATGTTTGATTTCGTAATGTTTTGTCATCTAACAACCGATGTATGAACGTAAGCAGTCGTTTTGATATACTTGAAAGTGTTTTCATCTATTTATGCAAAAGAATTTAACGTTGCATTTTCCGCTTTAGCTCTGTATGACTGGTCTCAGAAGCATAAAAACATTCGTTTCCACGACGATCTTATAATTCACCATATCACCTCTTCATTCGTTTAATATATTGTTAAAGTACAGCTTCACAAATGTTGTTTTCGTGTTAAGTTCTTGATTTCTTGATTTAAATCGAGACTAAACACTTTTCTTTTTAACAGCGTCTTTATTTAATTAGGTACAGAACTTAAATTGTGAAAAGCATCGAGACTCCGTCAGGTTGTAGAACGCGTTTTTAAGCACCTTTAGGTAAAACCTTCACTGAAAGACAAATAAACTGAAGAAAGCACTTTCTGAGATTGTGGTGTTGATTGAAAAGAAAAGAGATACAGTCAAACTTCTCAAATCGGCTTTATTTGAGGCTACCGTTATTCTAACTGTCACTTAGAGTAAACGAGGTAGCCAATACAAACACTGGGATATATTTCATGCAAGACTGCTGAAAAATGCAAATCGTGAAGTTAATTGCAGAACACACCATACAGTAATGTCCCTTCACAACAATATGCGCGCAGCTTGGTTTGTGTTTCTACTTGCTGGTTTCTTCCAAGGTAAGTGATATTTGCCTTCCTTTAGCACTTTGTGCACCCATACTGATAAAGCTCTGCGTCACAGCATTTTTTACGCACGAGAAAGCTCGACATCACACCGTTATAACGACTCGTGACGTTGAAACAAAAATAAGAACTGCAGTAGATATCTCGCGTTTGTTCAACATTAATGACCTCAATGTTTGATTTCTTAATTGTTATGTTATTTAATAACAACCGATATATGAGCGTAATTAGCAGTCATTTTGATAAATATGGTAGTGTTTTCATCTATTATGCAAGAACAATTTTAACGTTCTATTTTCCGGTTTGGTTCAGTATGATTGGCCTAAAATCATAAGAAGCATTCGACTCCTTGACGATCTTATAATTCATCATATCAACTCTCCATTAGTTTAATATGTTGTTAAAGTAAAGCTTCACAAATGTTGTTTTCGTGATAAGTTTTTGATTTCATTACGTCAAGTGCTCCAGAATTGAAAGAATTTGTTTAACGAATTGGAAACCACTTTGACGACATCTGACGGCTGGCAAAGAGAATTGCATTTGTGCTCGCTCTTCAGTACGGGCATAACGTATCTTACTAACAATATGATAAATATTATATAGCGTAGAAATTAAAAACTGGTCTTTACTCGCTTCAATTTGGAAGACATTATCGTTAATAACACCGACTGTTGCCAAGACTACAGCAACCACAGTATTTTTCATAAGGCACATAAGGTCACAAGAAGAAATTCACAACAATGCAATTCTTTGATATCCATCAGAAATATTTTCTCGACCCATTAGTTTACAATATTTCAGTGAAGCATGTTCCATGTATTTCTCGACAGATCGTTTCCCAGACTTAATCTTTCAGCAACCTTTTACTAAATATTTCATTTTCAAAGGCTAATGAAAGGAAATAACAAGACAGAACAATCCCATGGATGTTGCTAGCTAACAACTAGAAGCATGCATACTATGGCAAGGCTAAATAGCGACTCTGGTTTTATAAAGTCGAAGTAGAAAAATTTTTAGTAGTCTAAATTAAACGAAATTCTTCAGTCGAAGACAGCGCAACATTTCAAAATTTGCTTACTATTTAGAAAGAAGAGCAAGCAAATAGGTTCAAAACTGATGGACAGTTAACTAACTGGTCAAGCCTTATGACTCGTTGAAATTTTCTAAATTGCTGGCAATGCATTATTGTAAACAACCAAACTTTATCTCAGACAATTTTTGATATAGTGCTATTCAAATAACTGTTACTTAACTTGATAAAACAAGTTCACAAAGAAGTTTCTCTACTGTCACCAAAATACAAAAGAAAAGCCGACTATTAATCCACGCTAGCAGCTGTAATCGTTGTGGGCATAAATATAGCGATAGCGTGTTATAAAAAGAACGCGGAATAAAGAAACTTATCATCAAGGTCGATCAACTGCCGAGCTGAATCATCGACTTATTGTTTTTGTCATTGAGTCTTATTTCAATTTGGCATTTTTACTCATTGTTATGTCTTGGCTGCTTTTGAAAGACAAGTTGTTGTCATTTTCTAGTTTGCCCCTCAGCTGGTGAAAACACTTGACAAATTTACTTAACGAATGTACTAATGACCCACTAATGTCTTGACTTAATGCGTTTACCCAGAGGGGGAAAATTGGCCGGATGTACTAATGTAAACAACCAAAATTTATATATTTAAGACAAACGTCAATACAGAACTTATCAAATGATTACTGTTTATTGATTGCATTAAAATATTTCACCAATGATGTTTACTGCAACCAAAAAACAAAATAAAAACGGTATATATCAAAATTAATAGAATCTATTGAGCCGATTTTTTAAATAGGGTCCAAGTTTGTCCTAAATTGTTGAAGAACTGGGGGTTTACACTGGACTGCGTAAACGACAACCAGGCGAAGGCAAAATTTTATTATTGTGAATAAGCCACAGTTCACGTAGACCCGGTAAAGATGATGTGTAAAAAAAGACACTTTAGACCACGTCTATCATAAACGGTGTCTTAACGTCGTTTTAATTAACAATTAGACTACGAGCCCGAGTTTTCTATGAGCAAATAGTCAACAAGGCGCAGCCGAGTTGACTATTGCTCATAGAAAACGAGGGCGAGTAGTGTAATTGTTTTAGTAGAAACTCTTAAAGGACTGCAGTCCAAAAACCTACAATTTTACGTACTTATAAGCCAAAAATGAAGAAAAATTAATCTTTTAATGAGCAACGAGCGCGCGATCGTTTTCTATCAGCGAATAGAAAACAGTTGGAGAACCAATCAGATTCGTGGATTTTGAATAGAACACGGCTGAGTTTCTACTAATAATCTGTAATCGACACACTACAGCCTCTTGCGAACTTAGTAACCCACTGAAATTTCAATTCGTATCTGAAATACCAGAAATGAAAAAACAACTAGCAAGTCATTCAATTTTTTGGTCACTGTATGAAAAAAGGTTACTGGAGAGAAAACGTTGCTAGTCAGCTCTACGGCACCTCACGACAATCCATGAGTTCATACAAGTGCCTTTTTACTGCGCGAGCAGAAGGTGCATCGCAGAGAATCTCGAAAATAAACTTACGGAAAAGTCTGTGCTCAAATAAGTCCTAAACCGGCTTCGTTTGAATGAGTCTTCATCAGATATTCTCAAACTCATAAGTAATTCATCAAGTTCAAACAAAGAAAATTAAAACCGTGAAGAAGGTTTTGATACCCGGTCTTAATTAGCATAGATATTAACGATTTTATTTCTCCGTTTACTCCGTAGTTTTTATTTCGATTGAGAAGATACATCAGACACTCGAGACAGTGTTTCATCAGCTATCCAAACACCTCGAATTTCGTCAAAAATACTCCGCGCGCGTCGTATTTTCAACTCTCTTCTTACTGTTTTGATATACCGATGAAACACATAAAAGTCCATCTCTTCTTATCGAAATTTAACGGTACTCGACTATCAGAGGGCAAGGAATCCATTCAAAGGAAACTCCGCATTCGGTTAATATTCATATTTTAGCTAGATATTCAAGTGCTCAGTCAAACGCACTTCAAGATCTTGCGTTCAGGTAGTGAACTAAAACAAATAAGTTGAAGTATAAATCAAATTGCCAAAAATAGATTGGGGCAAAGGTTTTTCTCTTTGAAAGCGAACGTGCGTCATCCGTTCTCAAACAATAAACTCATAAATAACTATTTTTAAACATTTTAAGTAAAAACTTTCACTGAAAGACAAATAAACTAATAAAAGATCTTTCCAAGATTGTGGTATTGATTGAAAAGAGATGCTAGCTAAAGTTTACAAAACTCGACAAATCGGCTTTATTTGGGACAAGCGTTATTCTTAACTGTCACTTATAGAGTTAACGAGGTAGCCAGTGCTTAGAGGGATATGTATTTCATGCGAGACTAATAATTGCAAATCGCGAAGCTAATTTGCTCGCTTTCAAGGGTGACACACCCATAGCCTAGAATATATGTCAGTGGATTAAACCATGCAGTAATGTTCCTTCACAGCAATATGCGCGTAGCTTGTTTCGTGTTTCAACTCGCTGGTTTTTTTCCAAGGTAAGTAATATTGCCTTCCTTTAGCACTTTTTCACCCATATATACTCATGGAATTGCGTCACGGCATTTTGCACGCATCAGAAAGCTTCCATAAACACTGCTAACAGCTCATGGAGTTGAAAAATAAGAACTGTAGTTTAACGCGTTTGTTCAACATGCACGAGATTAATGTTTGGTTTCTTAATTGTCATGTTATTTAATAACAGCCGATATATGAACGTAAGCAGTCATTTTGATAGACTTGGTAGTGTTTTCATCTACTTATGCAAAAACAGTTCTATCGCTCTATTTTTCCGCTTTTGGTTAGTATGACTGATCTTAAAGCATAAGAATCATTCGATTCCATGACGGTTTTATATAAATTGGCCATATCATGTCTTCATTCGTTTAATTTGTTGTTAGAGTAAAGCTTTACAGATGTTGTTTTCGTGATACGGTCTTGATTTCATTACGACAATGGTTCCAGAATTGAAAGAATTAGTTTAACGAATTGGAAACCACTTTGACGAAATCTTATGGCTGCCAGTAAATGCATTTATGCTCCCTCTTTATCACTAACACTCCATTTCTTACTAACGATATAATTAACCTTAAAAAGCTAAATATTTCCTTTCCAGAGGCCAAAGAAAGAAAATAATTAAGTTAACAGAGTATGGGTGGATTGCAAATAACTAGCTACTAACTTGAAGCATGCACATGCACACTGTGGCAGAACCAAAGGTTTAAACAAATGGCTACTCTTGCTGTATAACGTCGAAGTCGAAACAACTTCAATTGTCTGGATTAGTTGAAACTGTTCATAAACAACACATCATTCTAAAACTCGCTAACTGTTTAGGAAAATGAGCAACAAAATAGGTTAAATATTGATGGGCAGTTAGGTTATTGGTCAAGCCTTATATCTCTTTGAAATGTTTAAAATTGTTGGTAATGCATTAATGTCAAAAGCCAAACTTTATTTTAATATAGTGCTTTTCAAATAACTGAAAATACAAATGAAGGACTAACTATTAATCCACGCTAGCAGCTGTAATCTTACTGAGCTTACGATCACGATAGCGTGCTTATAAAAAGAATGCGGAATGTAAAAATCAATCATCTAGGTCGATAGACCGCCAAGATGAATCATTGACTTGATGATGTTTTGCGTCATTGACTTGTTATTTATTTCCAGTATATTTTTCAGTACTAATTGTAATGTCTTAATTCCTTGGAACACACGTTTAAACAGTAACTGCAGGTTCTCCCGTTTGTTCAACATAAGTAACGTTAATGTTTGATTTCGTTATTGTTATGTCATTTAACAATCGATGTATGAACGTAAGCATCGTTTTGATATACTTGAAAGTGTTTTCATCTAGTTATAGGCAAAAACAATTTTAACGTTCTATTTTCCGCTTTGGCTAAGTTTGACTGGTCTCAGAAGCATAACATTCGCTTTATTAACTCTTCATAAATTAAAGCTGTACAGATGTTATTTTCGTGATAAATTCTTAATTTCATTACGTCAAGTGCTCCAGAATAGAAAGAATTTGTTCAAAGACTTGGAAACCACTTTGACGACATCTTACCGCTGGCAGTGAAAAATGCATTTCTGCTCCCTCTTCATCACGGACAAGCCGTTTCTTTCTAACGATATATTTAATCTTATATAGCATAGTAACTAAAAACCAGTCTTTACTCGGTTTAAGTTGGAAGAAGCCATCCTTATTAGCACCGATTGTTGCTAAGACTTCGGCAACCACATAATTTTCACAAGGTTCAACGCCACATGGAGGAATTCATAACAATGCAATTCTTTGGTATCTATCATAATTATTTTCTTGACCCATTAGTAACTATTTAAGTAAGCATGTTCTATGCATTTCTTGCAATCTTTCGCTTAATATTTTATTTTCAAAGCCCAACGAAATGCAATAACAGGACAGACTAATGGTGGATTGCAAATAACTAGCTAATAACTTGAAGCGTGCATACTGTGGCAGGACCAACAGTTTAAACGAATGGGAACTCTTGTTGTATAACGTCTAAGTCAAAACAACTTCAGTAGTCTAAATTAAATGAAACTCGTACATTCCAAATTTTGCAAACTGTTTAGAAACAAAAGAAAGAAAATAGGATAAAAACTGATGGACAGTTGAGTAATTGGTCAAGCCTCACAACTCGTTGAAATGTTTTTAATTGCTGGCAATGCATTAATGCAAACAACCAAACTTTATTAGAGACTAATTTTGATATAGAAGTTTCACCACTGTCACCAAAATACAAAGGAAAAGCCGACTGTTTATCCACACTAGCAGCCGTAATCGTTGTGGGCATAAATATAGTGATAGTGTGTTTATAAAAAAAATGCGGAATAAAAAAAATAATCCTTATCATCTTGGGTTGATCAACCACTGAGATAAATCATTGACTTGTTATTTTAATTCAGCATTTTTACTTATTTCTTTGTCTTGGCTGCTTTTGAAAGACAAGTTGTTGTCATTTTCTAGTTTTGCCCCTCAGCTGGCGAGAACAAGTTTTGTTTTTAACGAGCGTACTAATGAGAGCAACCGAACTTATTTTATTATATACGTACTGATATTTACTCACTGAAAAGCCGCAAAGTAAATTTTCGTTCGCAAACCGATGTAAACCAATCAAATGGCGCGTATCGCTTTTTTCACTTGTGAGGAAAATTATACGTCCAGTTAGAAGGGTCTCTGTAAAGAGAGGACCAAATGGCGGCGGATGGCGGATGGCGGATGGCGGATGAAAAAGGCGGATGAAAAAAGGCGGATGAGAAAAGGCGGATAAATTATTTTTTATCAATTTTTTTTATTAAATCAATAACTAATAAATAAATTAATAAATAAAATAAGTAAATATTAGCATATTCAGTCTAGGAGATAGTAATTTTAAATGCACGGCTAGTACGACGACACTTGTATTGGACACTTTATTTGGCCGATATTTCGACTACAGTATGGCCCCAAGTTCTCGGCCGGGTCCAGTTCTCGGCCACTTTGTGTTTAACGCGTTTTTTCACGCTCCAGTTGAATTAAAAAAAAAGTTATTTCCTGCAAATGATAGATTGATTCATGTGCTTTAAGTATCTTGAGTTTGATCGTTCAACTCGATATAGAAAGCTCACACGTCGAGTTTACGCGGAGGTAGGTGAATTTGTTTTCCCGAAAAAATTGTTTGTTTACGGCTCCTTAAAATTCACGGATGTAATTAAATTCGTATTTCATCCGAAAGCCCCCAGCAAACGAGCTAATTATTGGCATGTGAAACGTAGAATAATTCAGCTTTCTGCTTGAGTTAACTTTTCGTTGAACCGTTGTAGTTTTTGGTCTTAATTTACTTCGAAATTTTTTCTTGCGACGTTTGCGTATTTGCCAGTTCTCGGCCACCCTGCTCGCTATCACAGCTTATCGCTTGGTTTTTAATATAATTTCATCTGCTGCTGCCAGAATGAAAGAAAGAAATGTTTTTTTTTAAAAAAGTTCAATCTTATCTCTAAGTTTTGAGCTGACTCTTGTTTTGTCTATTATTTCTACAACACCTAACTCTTTCAAGACCTTTTCACTGCAAAATAAACCATCTAAATGCATTGGTCACACAATGCGGTTTTGCCAGAACCTGCACATAGGCAACTAGGCGCGTTGAAAACCTTCTTTTCTAAAGTAAAACAAAGCCTCATAAAAATAATTTGGGATCGATATAACATAAATAAGTTTACAGAGTGATTTTATGACTGTGAAAATTAATTGAGCATTTTTTTACAGATAATTACGCACAAGCTTTTTAGTGGCCGAGAACTGGGCCAAGGTGGCCGAGAACTGGGCCCACAAATGGAGCTTTTATTTTTATTATTGCTCTGGCAAATTAATTTTTGACCGGTCGATAGCTTTACAGCAAAAAGCTGAATGATGAAGCTAGCTCTGGGAGAAATTTCAAGTTTCTTTGGTTGTTCTGAGGAAAGAAATACGTCTGAAGTGGCCGAGAACTGGGCCCCATACTGTAGTCAGCTAGTCTTCTACACTCCAGCTCTGGCCCTGTAGAAGACTAGTTGACTAATCGAAATATCGGCCAAATAAATTGTCCAATACAAGTGTCGTCGTACTAGCCGTGCATTTAAAATTACTATCTCCTAGACTGAATATTCTAATATTTACTTCTTTTATTTATTAATTTATTTATTAGTTATTGATTTAATAAAAAAAAATTGATAAAAAATAATTTATCCGCCTTTTCCCATCCGCCTTTTCTCATCCGCCTTTTGTCATCCGCCATCCGCCATCCGCCATCCGCCGCCATCCGGTCCGCTCTTTACAGAGACCCCAGTTAGAAGCCGCGTATCATGTTTTTGACGTGTGAGACGTTTCAAGTTGAAGTTTTCATTCAAGGTTGATTGGCGGCGTTTCTCACAAAGGCCATTTCTTGCGTAGCGCTAAAAAGGTTTTTTTTACTATTATAATTCCAACGTTTACGTTAAAACTTTTTCGGTATTCCTAAGAAAAAACAAAAGTGAAAAGCCCACGTTTCTTCCGCAAAAGAATACGTCGAAAGTCAGGAAAACGCACAAGTTAAAAGCAAAGCGGACGTGAAACTGTTATCTTGCAGGTTATCCACTTCAGTTGACTCGAACAATCAAAACAAAAAGAACCGAAAAAAGAAGACCGTGGAAGCAAATACAAAGCTGCTGGACGCGCCGTTGACTGATGAAGACTGTGAACTGCTTTACGCTGTTTACGAAAATAACTTCGAAAATATCTTCGACTGAATTGTTCATTAAATGGGGCGTTCAATGACTTCAATGACAATCTCAGTACGTATATAATATACATAAACGTTTATTATCGAAATTTTACGGTAATCAAAGTAAAGTTACAAACAGAAAGCCATTCAAAGGAAACTCCAAATTCGGGTAATATTCATGTTTTAGCGAGATATTCAAGTTATCAATCAAACGCACTTCAAGATCTTGCTTTCAGGTAATGAACTAAAACAAATTAGTTGCCGTATAAATCAAATTGCCGTCACTGAGATGAATAGATCAGGGCAAAGGTTATTTTCTTGGAAAGCGAAATTGAGACGTCGTCCGCTCTCAAACAATGAACTCATGAATAACAATTTTTAAACATTTCAAATAAAAACTTTCACTGAAAGACAAATAAACCAATGAAAGATCTTTCTAAGTTTGTGGTATTGATTAAAAAGAGATACTAGCTAAGTCGACAAATCCGCTTTATTTGGGACTACCGTTATTCTTAACTGCCACTTAGAGTAAACGAGGTAGCCAATGCAAACCGCCACTGGGATGTATTTCATGCGAGACTGATAAATGCAAATCGCGAAGCACCAAAAAAAAAAAACACCCCCAAAAAACAACATATGAAGAAGTAATGTCCCTCCACAACAATATTGGCACAGCTTGGTTTGTGCTTCTACTCGCTAGTTTCTTCCAAGGTAAGCGATATTTTCCTTCTTTAAGCATTTTTGTTTTTCAACCATGGTCATATATATGGCATTGTGTCACAGCATTTTTCACGAAATAGAAAGTTCGAGATAAACACTGCTAACAATTTGTGATGTTAAAACAAAAATACGAACTGCGGTATGTCGCGTTTGACATCAATGTTTGATTTCTTAATTGTTACATAATTTGTTAAAAACCGATTTATATATGAGCTTAGGCAGTGACTTTGAGACTTGGTAGTGCTTTCATCTATTTATGCAAGAGCAGCTATTCTAACGTTCTATTTACCGCTTTGGTTATGATTGGTCTTATAAGAATAAGAGACATTTCATGTTATGGCGGTTATAACTCACCATATCAACTCTACATTCGTTTAGTATGTTGCTAGAGTAATGCTTAACAGAAATCGCTTTAACGAAATCTCACGAATGGCAGTGAACATGTATTTGTGCAACTGATCTCCTAATGATTGGCGTGCCGCTTGTTGCTAACAATGTAATTAATCTTATATGGCGTAGAAAATAAAAACCGCTCATTACCCGCTTCAAGTTGGAATAGGTTGTTGATTCCTGATTAACACTGACTGTTGCTATAAAGACTACCGGCTACCACAGTATTTTTCTTAAGGCACATAACGTCACAAAGAAGCGATTCACAACAACGCAGTTCTTTGATAAACATCATAAGTATTATGTCGACCGATAAGTAATTAGTAATCCTGTAAGCATGTTTAACACATTGCAACCTTGCACTGAATATTTCATTACTTTCCAAAGGTCTACCAAAAGAAAGGGTATGGGTGGATTATATATTGCGCAGTGAAAATGGATTAATTAAAAAATAAAGAAGAAAACAATAACCAGCTAATTACTTGAACCATGCATATTGTGGCAAGACTAACGGTTCACACGAATGGCAGCTCTTGTTATATAAGTCGAAACAACTTCAATAGGCCGAATTAAATGGACCTGTTCATAGACAACGCAACATTCTAAAATCTGCTCAGTATTTAAAAAAAGATCAAGAAAACAGACTCAAAATTGATTGTCAGTTTATTAGTCAAGCCTAATATAACTCGTTGAAATGTTCACAAATGCTCGCAATGCACTGATGTAAACAACCAAACTTTATTTGAGGCAAATTTCAATTTGTTTCTTGAATGAATCGAATAATATACGTTCGCAAAGGAGTTTCCCTACTGTCACCAAAATACAAAGGAAAAATTGATTATTTATCCACGCTAACCACCGTAACTGTTGTAAGAATACGTATGGCCATAGCGTGTTTATATTAAGAATGCGGTGTCGCAGTGATCTTGGTTCCCCCAATTTGGCCCCCCGTCCGTCCCTGGATCTTGGCTCCCCCGGGGTGCCGTCCCTCGTCGCGCTGGGGCGTGGCCCTCCACTCACCATTTTGCTTTTCACACTTCGTTCTTGCACATTTGCGTCTTTGCGTTTGGGGCCCGTTTGTCGGTTTGTTCGTCCGCGCGCGCCACGCGCTCCCTTCTCACCCGTGCTTTCGTCTTTTCGGCGGTTATTTTCAATCGATTGTGGATTCCAATTTGCTCGGTGGGTCACTCGGTGCGACTGTCGGCTCGTTGATCATCACAGGCGTGATGCCTTCGGTCTGTCAGCGACAAAGATTTTGTTTTTTCTCATTTCCGTGCTTCCCTTTTATTTGTTCGTTTAACATTAGTAGTACAAAAGGTAGTGAAACAAAGAATACGAGTCTGATGGATTAAATTAGTTATCTAATTAGTTATCTGGGTTGATCAACTGGAGAGGCGAATCATTGGCTTGTTATTGTTTTTTTTTTGTCATTTACTCGACATTGACAGCATTTAGAATTATTTTTATGACTTGACTGCTTTTCAAAGACAATGTTTTAGTCACTTTTCTCGATTGCCCCTCAGCTGACGAGAGCACTTGACGAATGTAAGCAGCCAGAATTTATATATTTAACTCGAACTTCCAAATAGTTGCTGTTTATCAATCGGATTAAAATGTTCAAAAATGATTTTATTGCAATCAAAATACGAATTAAAAACGAAATACATGGACACAGAATTTATGAGGCCGATTGTTTAAACAATGTCTAAGTTACCCTGAGTTGTGCGTGGAAACATTTGGGGTCAGTTTACATGGGACTGCATAAACTACAACCAGATGGAGGGCAAGTCACGGTACGCGTAGTCCTTGTAAAGGGGATGTGTAAAATTATCGCTTTAGACCACGACAATCTTAAACGCTCTCTGGGCGTTGTTAATAACAAACTAAAACACTACAGCAACCCATTCAAATTTAAAGTCGTACCCCGAAATACCAGAAATGAAAAACAACTAGCATAGCAGTCAAGTTTTCGGTCAATGTATAACTGGAGAGAAACCTTTGCTCCACAGCTCTACAGTGCAGCAGTTTATGTGTGTGTCCAAGTTCAAGCAGCAGCAGCAGCAGTTTAAGTTTATCTCCAAGTTCAAGCAGCAGCAGTTTCAGTTTGTCTTCCAGCACAAGCAGTAGCAGTTTATGTTTGTGTCCAAGTTCAAGCAGTAGCAGTTTCAGTGTGTCTCCAACTTCAAGCAGTAGCAGTTTCAGTCCGTCTACAAGTTTAAGCAGTAGCAGTTTCAGTCACTCCTCAAGTTCAAGCAGTAGCAGTTACAGTTGGTCTCCAAGCTCAAGCAGTAGCAGTTCCAGTGTGTCTCCAACTTCAAGCAGTAGCAGTTTCAGTCCGTCTACAAGTTTAAGCAGTAGCAGTTTCAGTCACTCCTCAAGTTCAAGCAGTAGCAGTTACAGTTGGTCTCCAAGCTCAAGCAGTAGCAGTTCCAGTGTGTCTCCAACTTCAAGCAGTAGCAGTTTCAGTCCGTCTACAAGTTTAAGCAGTAGCAGTTTCAGTCACTCCTCAAGTTCAAGCAGTAGCAGTTACAGTTGGTCTCCAAGCTCAAGCAGTAGCAGTTCCAGTGTGTCTCCAACTTCAAGCAGTAGCAGTTTCAGTCATTCCTCAAGATCAAGCAGTAGCAGTTACAGTTGGTCTTCAAGCTCAAGCAGCAGCAGTTTCAGTGTGTCTGCAAGTTCACCCAGTAGCAGTTTATGTGTGTGTCCAAGTTCAAGCAGTAGCAGTTTCAGTTTGTCACCAAGTTCAAGCAGCAGCAGTTTCAGTTTGTCTTCAAGCTCAAGCAGCAGTAGTTTCAGTGTGTTCCAAAGTTCAAGCAGAAGCAGTTTATGTCTGTGTCCAAGTTCAAGCAGTAGCAGTTACAGTGTGCCTACAAGTTCAAGCAGCAGCAGTTATAGTGTGTCCCCAACTTCGAGCAGCAGCAGTTTTAGTGTGTCTCCAAGCTCAATCAGCAGCAGCTTATGTGTGTGTCCAAGTTCAAGCAGTAGCAGTTTCAGTGTGTCTCCAAGTTCAAGCAGTAGTAGTTACAGTGTGTCGTCAAGTTCAAGCAGCGGCAGTTTCAGTGTGTCCCCAACTTCGAGCAGCAGCAGTTTATGTGTCTGTCCGAGCTCAAGCAGTAGCAGTTTCAGTCTGCCTTTAAGCTCAAGCAGTAGCAGTTTCAGTTTACCTTCAAGTTCAAGCAGCAGCAGTTTTAGTGTGTCTCCAACTTCAAGCAGCAGCAGTTTATGTGTGTGTCCAAGTTCAAGCAGTAGCAGTTTCAGTCTGCCTTCAAGTTCAAGCAGCAGCAGTTTATGTGTGTGTCCAAGCTCAAGCAGTAGCAGTTTCAGTGTGTCCCCAACTTCGAGCAGCAGCAGTTTCAGTGTTTCTCCAACTTCAAGCAGCAACAATTTATGTGTGTGTCCAAGTTCAAGCAGTAGCAGTTTCAGTCTGCCTTCAAGTTCAAGCAGCCGCAGTTTCAGTTTTTCTTCAAGCTCAAGCAGTAGCAGTTTATGTGTGTGTCCAAGTTCAAGCAGCAGCAGTTTCAGTTTGCCTTCAAGCTCAAGCAGCAGCAGTTACAGTTTGCCTTCAAGTTCAAGCAGCAGCAGTTACAGTTTGCTTTCAAGCTCAAGCAGCAGCAGTTACAGTTTACCTTCAAGCTCAAGCAGTAGCGGTTTATGTGTGTGTCCAAGTACAAGCAGCAGCAGTTTCAGTTTGCCTTCAAGTTCAAGCAGCAGCAGTTTCAGTTTACCTTCAAGCTCAAGCAGCAGCAGTTACAGTTTACCTTCAAGCTCAAGCAGCAGCAGTTATAATTTGCCTTCAAGCTCAAGCAGCAGCAGTTACAGTTTACCTTCAAGCTCAAGCAGCAGCAGTTACAGTTTGCCTTCAAGCTCAAGCAGCAGCAGTTATAATTTGCCTTCAAGCTCAAGCAGTAGCAGTTTATGTGTGTGTCCAAGTACAAGCAGCAGCAGTTACAGTTTACCTTCAAGCTCAAGCATTAGCAGTTACAGTGTTCCTTCAAGCTCAAGCAGCGGCAGTTTCAGTTCACCTTCAAGCTCAAGCAGCAGCAGTTCCAGTTTGCCTTCAAGCTCAAGCAGCAGCAGTTATAGTTTGCCTTCAAGCTCAAGCATTAGCAGTTACAGTTTGCCTTCAAGCTCAAGCATTAGCAGTTACAGTGTTCCTTCAAGCTCAAGCAGCGGCAGTTTCATTTCACCTTCAAGCTCAGGCAGCAGCAGTTACAGTTTGTCTTCAAGCTCAAACAGCAGCAGTTATAGTTTGCCTTCAAGCTCAAGCATTAGCAGTTACAGTTTGCCTTCGAGCTCAAGCAGCAGCAGTTTCAGTGTACCTTCAAGCTCAAGCAGCAGCAGTTTCAGTTTGTCTCCAAGCTCAAGCAGCAGCAGTTTCAGTCTTCCTTCAAGCTCAATTAGTAGCAGTTTCAGTTTGACTTCAAGCTCAAGCAGCAGCAGTTTCGGTTTGTCTCCAAGCTCAAGCAGCAGCAGTTTCAGTGTATCTTCAAGCTCAAGCAGCAGCAGCTTCAGTGTGTCTTCAAGCTCAAGCAGCAACAGTTTCAGTGTTCCTTCAAGCTCAAGCAGCAGCAGTTACAGTTTGCCTTCAAGCTCAAGCAGCAGCAGTTTCAGTTTGTCTCCAAGCTCAAGCAGCAGCAGTTTCAGTCTACCTTCAAGCTCAAGCAGCAGCAGTTTCAGTCTATCTTCAAGCTTAAGCAGCAGCAGTTACAGTGTGTCTTCAAGCTCAAGCAGCAGCAGTTTCAGTGTGTCTTCAAGTTCAAGCAGCAGCAGTTTTAGTCTACCTTCAAGCTCAAGCAGCAGCAGCAGTAACAGTTTGCCTTCAAGCTCAAGCAGCAGCAGTTTCAGTCTGACTTCAAGCTCAAGCAGCAGCAGCAGTTTCAGTGTTCCTTCAAGCTCAAGCAGCAGCAGTTACAGTTTACCTTCAAGCTCAAGCAGCAGCAGTTTCAGTGTTCCTTCAAGCTCAAGCAGCAGCAGTTTCAGCGTGTTTTCATCCAGCAGTGTGTCTCCATCTCCCGGTATGTTGTTCTCCGTTGTTTATGAATCATGCAACTTAGTACAAAGATAAAGTGATCAATTTTAATTGTTCGTGTTTATATTAAATTCTTTGGGCATGTCCATATCGTCTTCGCAGTCCAGCTCACTTTTAATTTTGTTTCGCATCTTACGTCAAATTTTTTATACTTTATTGACCACATCTACAGATAATAATTTGTGATTCAGTAAAAATTCCGGCAAATATTTGTTTCTCTTCTTGCAATTACGTAATTTAGTTAAAATGTCTTTGTAATACAGCTCCCCCAGTTTGCTGTGGAATTTCCTGTTTACATCTAACAAGATGAACTCCTATGCTTTTCAGAACTTTATCGGATTTTATAAAATAACTCAGATACTACGCGCGCTCTGATTGGTCAAATTGTTCAAAAAACCTATGTACTATTGTACCGGTAAACTCCCGCTTCCGTGCCGACATGGTCGCACTGCGCTCGATTACGCATAAGCCATAAGGACGAAGAATTAACGTTAGTTTAATATCTTCTTTTGGTCTATCTGATTGTTAAAACGGAGAATATGGTTCTCAATGTGAAAATTTACTGAGGGTGGATCACAAAAACAAATTTTCCCACTCGCCACATATGGAGCGAAGTAACTAGAGAAAAAAAACGAAAACGCGGAGAAAAACATATGAGAAGAAACATTATAAACAGGTCGGCTTTTATCGGACTGGAAAATATTAAAAACATGGATATCGTTCCAATCAACATTTACTCGGAAATGTTATTTGAAAGGAATTAAAACTGCATCAAATTGGTCGCAATGAAAGCTTACTTGAATTATTTTGATGGCAGAAACTTACGCTGAGTCCTCGCGCTTGAATTATAATTTTAGTTTTATATGCTTTCAGTGCTTTCTGCCAAGTCTGTTATTCGGCGAAAACGAAAGAATACGGAATAAATAAAATCATAACAAATTTCTAAAGCAGAGTTTGTGAAACTAACCTTTATTCTCAATACCTTCGTCAGTCTGCGAAGTTTGTAATCTTGCAAAGTTTTCGTGCAGTCTCTCACACTTTCGCGATGAATGACTCCGGCCACAATTTGCTAGTTTTCCACGTCAAAGAACAAAGAATCGTTGAATACATTTCGTACTATGTCAGTTTGCATTTTTCCTTTCCTTTCTTAAGACTTTTATAGCTTTAAGACAACTTTTGAACGTTTTTGCTCGTCGATCCGTGGGTTTTGTGTGCGGAGCTGAACCTGTGTTTTATTCTTTCAGCCGCTGTGATTGGTTTACCGCGTCATCCGATGAACTTGTTGAGAATAAGACATTTGATCACGAAAAATAAAATAGATTCCTATGTCTTTGACGAAAGTTTTCTATAGTAATTTCATAAAAGCAATAAACCGCACTTTCTAGGGCTTTACTGGCGTAATAAAACCACTTTGGATGTTGGGAGAACACTCGAAAAGCTTGTAAATCACTCTGCGGCTCGAGATTTACAAGCTTTTCTCGTGTTCTCCCAACATCCCGCGTGGTTTTATTACGCCAGTAAAGCCCTAGAAAGCGCGGTCTATTGCTTAAAGAATAAGTATGAGATAGCTTTTTGTAATGTTTGTTTTACCTTAGCTATAAATAATTCGATTTATTGCGTACTTTGTACTTTGACGATGGGCGTGACTTGAAATTTTTAAAACGACGATAATGATTCCTTTTCTTTTAATAATAAGTTTGTTTTGTAACATGTTGCCTGAAACGTTGCTAAAATAACCGTGGAATATTTTTGTTTAGCCAACCTGACACCTAAAGCCAAAATTATTGTGCAAAGCTAAAATTTAAAAGATGATTTAAATGATTCTTTGTGCTTATGGCAGAATCAAAGGCGCACGTGAGAGAAGCGACGTTTTTTTTAAATGAAAATGATTGTCTACGGAATACGGTTCAAGATTTTGGCAGATAACTTCATAAGAAAAATTGTAGTAAACCGTTTTGAACAAGATTCTTTACTCCCGTTTTATAAGCCGTTATTTTCAGTTAAAGTGGTCCTTTATTTGTTGCACAATACTAAAATCATTTTCCTGTTGTTTTGAAACTCAAATAGTGTTACCTGAAAGCGCTTTTTGCACAAGCCAAGATTTCGTATCCCAGGAGGCGCTGAAACTTTCGAGATTTCGATGTAGCTGTGATAAGATGCTTTGGTTGGCATGTTTGGTCTTGAAGCCGCAAACGCATTATCAACTGTTCATACGATTGATATGTTTATTATATAAAGCTTTCAAGTTCTCAGTAAAGTTTGTTGCTCGTGTCAACTCTGCCCGATAGCATGACGTCAGGTGGACCAAAATAAAGAGGATATTTTTCCGCGAATTGGAAAAACGTGTTGATGTTAGAAGTTTGCACAGATAGCTAAAAAACGCGGCGCAGTAATGTCACTCGACATAAAACGAGCGGTTGGCGTTGTTTTCCTACTCCTTGTTTTCTTCCAGGATAAGTAATGTAAGTAAGTCTTTCTCTAAAATATTTTACGCTCGTACTCAAACAGCGTTCTGTTTCACTCAAGAGAGATCGTTTCCCGTTTTTGTATTATTCATTATCATTGCATCAATTATAACTTTAAGTTTAAGTTCTTGTCGTGTTGTAAACTACTCGTTACTTACTTGAAGGCTGTAAATCGGTTTTCACCGGCTTCAGGCTGAAGAGAAGGCACACTAACTTAGACTGGGTGCTGCCAAGAGCACCACAATGACGGTATTCTGTATGGTAGATAACTACATAAAATGTGTACAAGTGAACTTAATCCTGCACGTTCTAAAAAATAGACGCGTCTGTTTTTCGTAACAGAATGTCAGTACAAGTGACTGTGCTGTTCTCATGCAGTTGACCAAAACGCGACGCCTGAATAAATACGGTTGCTAAAATACTCGCCCTCAAGATACTCCGCAGTGGTCTCTTAAAGCTACGTTCCAAATCACATAGTTCGTCTTGATGCATAATCTTCTTCTCTTCTTTTTATTTTTATAACCAGGTGCATTATTTAAAACATATCCCTGAGTTCATCCAGAATATTCTTAACTCAGTTTTTTTCATCGCCTGCATTCCCTGTCACATACATTTTTAATAATCAAACTGCAGACCCAAATAAAGCTGGGTCGCTAACTTGCTCGTGTATAACCTTCAATCAGTTTCCCTTTTTACTTATACTTAATTGTTAGAAAACTGTTTATGTTTTTTGCCTAGTCGTTAAATTAAAAGGATTGCTTTCAGATGTACGTGCTAGTTGATTAAAAAATAGTTATTTCTGGTGAACTTGAATGTCTGAGAGCTGATCATGAATGACACTCTCGAAACACTCTTAAATCTTTCGAAGAAAACGACCTTTCAACTACTGTGTTCCTGGTTTCTCAGAATTTCATAGCCAATTAGCATGGAATCTTGTTACCAGCTATTTTGAAATTTATGTTAAATGTAATAAATAAATATACCTCAGCTCTGTATACCCCAAGTAGACTCTGTTATTTTACTAAAAAAAAAGGGCTTAGTGCGCCCGAAAGCCAAGACTAATACAACAGCAGATGATTCATCTGAACAGATTATGCATCACTGAAGAGGACCACTCATGCAACACTGATTTAATAATGAACAAAAAAATAGAAATTAAACAACAAGCCAAAGTAATGTCCTTCTACAGCATTATGCGGGCAGTTTATTTTGTGTTTCTACTTCCTGTTTTCATCCAGGGTAAGTAACATTTGTCTTCCTTTATAAATTTTTTCGCCTTCGTACTCAAACGGCAAACATGATCAAGGTATTTTTTCCAAGGACTTTGACCGTTGCACTCGAAACATGCAAGCAGTCGTGCTTGAATTCATGGATGGAAAAATGAAAGTTGTAGTTGATCCTAATCGTCGTGTTTGACTTTTTTTTACTTGTTTTCGTGTTACTTAGCAACATTCCACCAGTAATAGCTCCAGCAGTAACGTTTAATTTAATTTGTTGTTGCAATATTCAGTAACAATAAGCGACACAAGGAACTTAACTAGTAACTCTTAGTTAGGTGCATATGAGAAAGGATGTGGGATTGATAGATTAGATATTTTGCCAGCTACGTTTTCGATTTAAAGAGAAAGCTTTCACCAGCGCCCCATAATTTACTATATAAACTCTTACCCGGTTTGATATAGTAGTTATACTGAAAAGCTGTCGAATTTTTCTTAGTCATTTTTGGTTTAGTGTGAATCCTACATAAAACATTCTTTTTTAAAAGCCCGCTTCGGAAAGCAACATTTTTATTTCCATGGCCGGGAATACTGTGTATTCAAACTGAGGCGAGATCAAGTCGGCATGTTCGGCAAAATCTCCTTCTTTCCAAGCCAAGCCAGAAAGTTTTATGGCACCATCAATCGTCAGGCTTTTGTGGAATTGTCTTTCATCAAAAATCAGCTGAGCTGCTCAGATGCACTGTCAGCAGGTTAGAAAATTGTGTATATTTTCAGTACTATTTGGACTGATAATTGCTTTCGGTTGTTAATGCAAAAAATGCAAAAGTATTTCAAGTTGCAAGTTTTCAAGTTCATTTATTTTGCCACTACAAAGAAATTACAAAATCAGTGGCAGAGTAGAACAGAGCTAAGACATTAAATTAAATAACCTATATGTTTAAAGCATAATTAGGCTTTAATGAAGTGGAAATCGAAAAAAGTGAACAAAAAGTTATAGGTACAATAAGTTTACATTGGAAACACACAATATGGCAGAAGGTAATTAAATATGGCAATGATTTACTCCATCAAGTCACAGTGATCTTTTTCTAAAGAACGGGACTGACAGGAAACGTGGCACGAATTAATGGCCCTTTATCATGACGGTTGGGTTACTCCGTCAATTCAAGCCTTCTAACTCGTTTAATTACATGTTTTGAAACTGTTGCCAAGGTAACCATGAAAACACATCAAAACATGGCTACGGAAATGTGAGAGTGAAATAAAGATAGTCTATAAGGTTAAAAAGAGAGCAGGAAAAAAGGTACGCAAAAATTCTCAAAAATCAGTCGCGCTTTAACTATTATTCCCCCAGACAAACATGGGCAGAGTTCTTATTTTTGGAACTTGGTGCAGCAGAATACTGACGTCAAAGATTTAACAAAAACCGCATGTTGATAAATTAAGGGTTATTACATCAGGTTGTGAAGTGGAAAGGTCACTGAATCTATTCAATATCCACACTGTAGGCCAATATCGTCAATTAAAGATTCTATCTTAAGTAAAAAAACAATTACGGTTAGTTATAAAGCGGGTTGGTCTACCATTATTCTAGCAAACTCTTCTATTTGTTTAGTTTTTATCTTTACGATTTCAATGAAGTGTATGTCTTCATACCAGGATCACGGAGTAAATACTGGTATTTAGAGCTTTAGAGCATCAGCAACTGAAGTCGTATAGAAAAGATAAGGATATGAGTTTTCAATAAACAACTCAATATTTCAACGATTTCCAACTAGTTTTCGGTGAAAAGGGAAACTGATAGAAGCTTAACAACAACTAAGCCGATTTTTGTCAACCTGCTGTTGAAAATTAATGTGACATCATTTGGACAATCGGAACCTTTGTCCGCCTGGATGAAACCTGAAGTTTTTTTTTTAGTGCACCTCGTTATGAGTCTCAATGACTTTCGCCTCAAGTAAGATGAGAAAAAGACGGATTTGGCGAAAGTACATGTTGCAGCGACATGTTGTTGCGACAAAGTTACTACATAAACACACACAAGAAGATGTAGCAGGGGCATGTTGCAGCCGCAAGCCCCCTGAAATGTATTAGCACACACGAGGGCTCGTGTCGCTGCAACACGTGCATGCTACATTTTCTTGTGTATGAACATGTTGTGATTTTGTCCCTGAAATATGTCGCTGCGACATGTCCCTTCGTGTTTCAGGATTAAAAGGCACATTATCTGATTAAGTGCTCCCCCAAAGAAGCCAAGGGGCATAAAACAGTAGACGCATAATTTTGTCTAAAGGCATCACGCCCCACTGAATATCCAGGACCATCCATGCCCAACTGATTTAATAATGTCCCAAAGAAATCGAAATTAAACAACACGTTAAAGTGATGTCCCTCTACAACAGTATGTGGACAGTTTATTTCGTGTTTCTACTTCTTGGTTTCGTCCAGGGTAAGTCATATTTGCCTTTCTTTAGCACCTTTTGAGATTCATACTTTAACGGCAAACGTTTTGAAGGCTTCTTAGCTCAAAAGGACCTTAACCGTTATACTCGACACATGCACGCAGTCGCGCTCGAACTCATTCACTCATGAATGTAAAAAATGAAAACTACAGTTGTGCGTGTTTGACTTGTTTTCGTGTGTTGTGTTATTTAACAAACATTTCACATGTGATATCTTCAGCAATAATGTTTCTTTCTTGTTATATCATTCAGTGGCTGCAGCGACACAGAACTTTTGCAACTATTCCAGTATTGTATTAATTTTTTTTGCAGAAACTTCGAGATATAAGTGACGTAGCTTTCACAGATGTTTCCTAACTTCATCTCATCATCATTTACCTTACCAACTCTTCTTATATTTTGCTTTATTAATTATATAAAGCTTTTATATTACGTATTTTGTTTACGCGAAAGCTGTTTTAATTACATTACTTCAAGTGTTTTTGTTCAAGTGAAAAATAAATAGTGTAACCATGAGCGTACCGGGAAATAGTCTCTTCCTCCAATCGATATTGTGGATATCATTTCAATTCTATTGTACAAATATCCGTAAAAGAAACCCTATATTTGTATAACAAGGAAATGTTTGAAGAGAAGTCGTGCATGTCGACATGTTCAGAAAAGTGTCTTTTTTTAGGATTTCGTGGAAATGTTTTGGGCTCTGGGCATGAGCAAGCTTGGTGTAGGTTGTGGAGTGAGGTTTTTCGTTATCGCAGACCACTCGGAAAATCTACTTCTTTCCAAGCAAAGCCAGTCAATTCAGGTGTAAGATCCAACGAATATGAAGCTTTTTTATTGTATTTTACGCTTTTATCAAGAATGTTAGTTGCTCCGACACATTGTCAGCACATCAGATAGCTAGTGTATATATTGTGTCAGAACGAAACCTGCAAAGAATGTTTGGTGGCTTTGGCGGCTGCATACAGTTAAAGTCTCAAAGTAATAACAACTCAAATTGTCTGGTTTAGACGTGAATCTTAATAAACAACTCAATATTTCTTAAAGGTTTCGCATGATCCTTTTTAATCTTGAATTGATAATCGTTTTTGGTTGTGGTTGAAGCGTTCTATTACTGTAATACCACAGTTAGTAGTGACTATGGTAATACGTATAATCAGTCAAGAAGAACTCGTATGCGTCTCAGTATAAAGAACAGCGCAAGATGGATAGAATTAATATATTTAAAGAGGAAGCCACATGGATCAGATTATGCGTGAAGACGATCTATTTGCTGTTGGTTGTTTTTATTTTAAACTTAATAGCTTAATCAACAGCAGAAACATGTGTCACTGGTATAAAGAGGGCCATTCATAAGGCAAAACTGATGTACTAATACGCATTGTCAGCACAACAGAAAGGTGTGTAAAAGAAAAAGCTGCAAAGAATGGCGGCCGCAGTTAACAATGATTACCAGTGATCTTTGTTAACCTTAGACTGATAATTGTTTTCAATTAGACGAAAAACAGAGAAAAAAAAGAGTAGAAACGTACACAAAAATCTTAGAAAGCATATCGCAGTGGACTGTGCGGTCAGACATCCCTAGTTTTGGAAGTAATTCGGGTGCGGCAAGATCCAGACTTCTGACAGCAGCCGCAGGGTGATTAATCAAGAGTTATTGTATCACGTCCTGTGAGGTGGAAAGGGTGCAATATCGCTAATGAAAAATATACCAGTAATTATGATGTGTTATGCCTATAATTCTGCCTCTTTTCTGTCAAACTCTGTTACCCATGCTGTGTTCATTTACTTGAATATCTTTTGGGATCTCAATTCTTCATTCCAGAGTCACGGAGTAAATACAGCGACTGAAGTAGTAACAATATGACTGAATGTTCTGCAAATATTGAAACATAACGAAACATTAAAAATTACCGTCTTGTTGGCCAACATAACTCCAGTTCTAGACTCTTATTTTGCTATGTTTTGGAAAATTACAAGAGCAAAACGTATAATGAGGTTAGGCAAGTATGATTGGAAAGAAGTTAGATTTATTATTGATTTAAATAATGTGAAACCTCGGTTATAAAAACATTTCTATGCTAATAGTTTATGCGATTGATCGTTGTGTATCACCGTCAACGGTTACAGACAGAGTCGGCTAACCTTTCAGTTTAATCACTACTGTAATGCAAACGAAGCAAAAGCACACATTACCCAAGTAACCCAATGGCCCATAAATCATGGCTACTTGTACTTAACCCTGACATATACTTCACTTATACTCTTCCTTCATTTATCATCAGTTCTAAATTCATAGACAGACCTGTCAGCGTTTGTCCTCCTTATTTTATTGAAATGGAAATCAAGGGGGCCCTTTTGGCAAAGCCCGGCCTTCAGCCCATAAATCGTGTATGTTTGCATTGTACTTAACCCTGACCCATACTTCACTAATAATCCATTTCCCATTATCATCAGTTCTAAATTCATAGATAGACCTGTCTTCCTTTGTCCTCCTTATTTTGTTGAAATGGAAATCAAAGCGTCTCTTTTGGCAAAGCCCAGCCTCCATGAATTATCAGCTCAAGTTGACTCTGACAGATTTGTCGAAACGTAATAACATTAGCCGCCTCCATGTTGGTTTATTAAAGGCAATGTATTTACTTGAATCAAATTACAGTGATTTTTTTTTTTAAAAAAAAGAGAAAGGGACTGACTGGAAATGTGGCATGAATTAATTGATTTTTTCATGATGGTTGGTGTATTTGGTCAAGCTTTCTAACTCATTTAATTACATGTTTGAAACTGTCACCAAGGTAACCATGCAAACAAACCAAAACAAAGGTTAAGGAAATGCAAGAGTGGGATAAAGTTATAAGGTTAAAAAACGAGCAGGGGAAAACTTACAAATTAGAAATCAGTCCAGCTTTAAATAGGTGGTCAGGTATTCTTATTTTTTGGAACTTAGTGCAGGCAGAATGTAGACGTCAAAGATTTAACATAAACTACATGCTGAAAAATTAAGGGTTTTTATATCATGCTGTGAAGTGGAAAGGCCACTGAATCTATTCAATACCTAGGCCAATATCATCTATGGAAGAGATTGCTATCTAAACTAAAAAAAAAAAACAATTACTGTTTTAATGATAAAGCGGTCGGTTGCTACCGTGTTTCTAGCAAACTCTTCTCTTTGTTTAGTTATTATCGTTAATAGTTCAATAAAGTACATCTCTCAATTCTAGGATCACAGAGTGAATAAAAGTATTTTATAGCTTAAAAGCATCAGGAACTAAAGTCGTAGTACGGATATGAGTCTTAACAAACAACTCGATAATTCAACGATTTTGCATTGATAATTGTTTTCGGTGAAAAGGGAAACTTATTGAAGCTTAACAACAAATTAGCCGATTTTGGTCAACCTGCTGGTGAAAATTTTAAATGTGTCATCGTCTGGAAAATGGGACTCTTTAATCTGCCTGGATGAAACCTGGCAAGTTGTTTCTAAGGTGCACCTGCGTCTCAGTGACGCTCGTCTCAATTAAGACGAGAAAGGACATGTTGCAATGACATGTTGTTGCTTTGCCGAAATCATTGCATAAACAAACAGGAGAAAGCGTAGAAGGGCCATTTTGCAGCGCACACCCTCCGGGAATGTATTGCCACACACGAGGGCACGTGTCGCTGCAACACGTCGCGCCCATGCTACATTTTCTTGTGTATGAACATGTTTTGATTTTGTCCCTGCTAAATGTCGCTGCGACATGTCCCTTCGTGTTTCAGGAAAAAAAGTAAATTATCTGATTAAGTGCTCATCCAACGAAGCCAAGATGCATAAAACAGTAGACGCATAATTTTGTCTAAAGGCATCACGCCCCACTGAATATGACCATCCATGCACAACTGATATAATAATGTCCTAAAGAAATCGAAATTAAACAATACGTCAAAGTGAATGATGTCCCTCAACAACAGTATGTGGACAGTTTATTTTGTGTTTCTACTTCTTGGTTTTGTCCAGGGTAAGTCATATTTGCCTTCCTTTAGCACTTTTGACATTCATACTTTAACGGCAAACGTTTCGAAGGTGTCTTAGCTCAAAAAGACCTTCATCGTTGTACTCGACACACTCAAACAGTCGTACTTCAACTCATGGGTGGGAAAATGGAAACTACAGTTGTGCGTAATACGGTTGTGTTTGACTTGTTTTCGTGTATCGTGTTATTTAAGAAACATTTCACTGTGATAACTTCAGCAGTAATGTTTGCTTTCTTGTTATATCATTTAGTGACTGCAGAGCGACACAGAACTTTTGCAACTATTCCAGTATTGTATTATAATTTTTTTTGCAGAAACATTCGAGATATAAGTGATGTAGCTTTAATTAGATGTTTCCTAGCTTCATCTCATCATTTACCTTACCAACTCTTCTTATATTTTGCTTTATTAATTATATAAAGCTTTTGAGTATTTCAATTCGGATATTACTTGGAAGTATTGAAGAAAGTTGCACTGTATTCCATATCGTTGTTTAAACTGTTCAAATGGCAAATATCTGCCGTTGTTATCAATGACATCTTGCAAAGTAAGGGCACCCTTATCAACCCAGTCTTGATAGAAAAAAGTCTTACCGTCAAGATTTTTTCTAGTTTTGGACAATTACGAGAGCAAAAACGTACAATCACCATCTGCCAAATGTATGATCGTAGAGAAGATAGATTTATTATTAATTTGTCTAACGTCAGATGTCGGTTATAGGTCGTTAAAGAAACATTTCTAGGCTAATTTTGTATGCAATTGGTCGTTGTTTATCACCGTCAAAAATTACAGACAGAATTGGCCAACCGTTCAGTTTAGTCTCTACTGTAATGCAAACGAAGCAAAAGCACATATTATCCAAAGAACCCAATAGCAGTCAATAGCCCCATAAATCGTTGCTGCTTGTACTTAACCCTGACCGGACTTCGCTAATACTGCTCTTCAATTTATCATCAGTTTTAAATTCATAGACAGTCCTGTCAGCTTTTGTCTTTCTTATTGTGATGATATGGAAATTAAAGCGTCCCTAGTGGAAAAGCCCGGCCTCCAGAAATTATCAGCTGAACTTGACCCTGACAGAGTCGCCTAAACGTAATAAAATGCCCCATCATTTAAATGCAAATTGTTAACGCTCTGATGGGTTCGAAATTATGTTTCAACTTGCGTGTGTTTTAACGAAAATGCATTTCAAAAAGCTGGAAAGAAACCAAAGTAATATGCAATATTAATAACAAACAACACTCCCCCTATTTGAAAGTATTTGAATGATATAGAAATGGTCTTGGCTTTCAGTTATTTCTTATTCATCAGTTGTTTTGATTGTGCCTTAAACGAAAATCTGACAGATCCAACTAAATTGAAGAAAAAAGTACTTGTATAGGGCATTCTGGTATAAGTCCCCGCAAAGGGTTGTAAAGCGCATTAAGCGCATGGAAATGCGCTATATAAATACCGTTATTAACACGTCAGAGATATTATTCAATACTCTGATATTTCTTTAGTGAGAGTGTGGATAGACCCTGTACGGGGTTCGATCAAGACAGGAAGCTACGCGACCCTAACGAATTTCCTGCGCGGCTAAATTGTGCCCTTGGAACAAGGCAAGGTGTGAGCCAGTGGAATCATGCGCTTTGTCTTCATATTAAACCCAGTGACTTAAATTATTTTAAACCCAACTGCAAGATAGCCGGAAAATTGCACGCACAAGAGTCGATATGTCTGTGTCTTAGTGCTCAAAAACTTAAGCTATAAATAAATTCTGCATATTGCATTTACTATAGAAATGGTTTTCGATCAGAAAAATGGGTTATATATCATAAATTATTTTTTACAAAATACTTATGCTTTTTACCAATAAGTGTGAAATAATTTTGTGTATCCTTGGGATGAAAACTTTCCCATATTTAGATTCACTGGCAGAGAACATTAACGTCGAGTTCTGTTATTTTCAGCAACTTCTTCAAGCAGTGCAGATGCTGTCTCCATGTGTATTTGTCCTTGTGGGTCTAATACAACGAGCTCACCAAGTTCTTCATCCTTAATATCTTCCACTTCGAGCAGTTCCAATGTATGTTATTGCCCTTGCAGCACTACAGCGTCGGCTGCTTCTTTGATCTGTAAGTTAATGTGCCATAATTTTATCATTTCCAGTAGAGCTTATTATCTTTTATTATCCAACTTCGCTTACTTAGGTACAAATAATTTAGGCAACAATTTTATACTTGGGCATATTTTTGGAGTAAGTGGAAAACCGAAACAAAAAACAAGCGAGCACGATCTAATGTCGGGTCCATTTTTTGTATTTATTGCCCTGCGAGCCTGTGAAAATACATCAAAACTCGTCCAAATATACAGATAGACATGTATAGCGATACTACACAATTTTTAGGCATTTAAATTGTCTAGTAGATTGATGTGTTATCAGCTGATGATACAAGATTCTATTCCAAATGATTCTTTTCGGTTCATTCCTAATTCACACATGTAGGCTTGATATGCATTCTTTATAATCTTTCTGCAGAACAGTGTAAAACATTAATAATTTTATGTGGTTTGTGGTCTTTCTAGCAACTACTTCCAGTATAGTTGATGCCTCTTCCATGTGTGTATGTCCTTGTGGCTCTTCTTCAAAGGGGTCATATAGTTCTTCATTCCTGTACGATTCAGCGACTGTTGCAAACGTAACATCCAGCTCTTCATCTCTCTTCTCGTACAATTCAACGACTTCTGTGAACACTACATCCAGCCAGTCTGCTGCTCTGAGTTCCTCTGTGTGCTATTGCCTTTGTACCACAGCAACTTCAACTGTTTACACGTCATGTAAGTAAATGAACCTAAGGAACGTAGTTCATTCTTAGAAAAATAGACAATAAAAACAAACAAACTTATTGCAGTTCCGGTTTATGGATAAATTTAACGAAACAGTTAAAGTTTCAAAATTGTATTTGATATGATCCTGATTCGTGTTTGGTTTGGTTTAAATATCTTAATTTACATCCTTTGAATCTCGCTCGTGCAGGTAATGACGTATTACAGAAGCCACCTGTATGGTACCTCCGAGAGTGCAGTCTCCCTTTTACTGTTCAAAACCTCACAAAGTCTGTCTTTTTATCTGTTTCAGCGTCTCAGCTGTCTTCAATCATCGAGACTGCGTCAGTCAGTCCAGGTATGTCTAGCCAATCAGCTAATGGATCGGTGAGCGTCTCGCAGACCCATACCCCACCTCTAAATTTTTCGGCAAGTTCGTCAACAAGTGGACAAGTTGTCAGTGAGAGTGACTTCTTTTCACAGACACAAAGCACAACTCCGTCTTTTACAACAACGTCGTCAGCAAGTTTGCAGGTGTCCAGTGGGAGCGATTTCTTCTCACAGACCCAAAGCTCAACTCCGTCTTCGACAACAACGTCGACGTTAAGCTCGCCAGTGGCCAGTGAGAGCGGTTTCTTCTCACAGACTGAAAGCTCAACTCCGTTTTTGACAACAACGTCGTCAGCAAGCTCACAAGTGGCCAGTGAGAGCAATTTCTTCTCACAAACCCAAAGCTCAACTCCGTCTTCGACAACAACTTCGACGTCAAGTACACAAGTGGCAAGTGAGAGCAATTTCTTCTCACAAACCCAAAGCTCAACTCCGTCTTCGACAACAACGTCGACGGCAAGTACACAAGTGGCCAGTGAGAGTGATTCCTTCTCACAGACCCAAAGATCAACTCCGTTTTTGACAACAACGTCGCCAACAAGCTCACAAGTTGTCAGTGAAAGCAATTTCTTCTCACACACTCAAAGCTCAACTCCGTCTTTGGCAACAACGTCGTCAGCAATCTCACCAGTGGCCAGTGAGAGCGATTTCGTCTCACAGACCCAAAGCTCAACTCCGTTTTTGACAACAACGTCGTCAACAAGCTCGCAAGTTGTCAGTGAAAGCAATTTCTTCTCACAGATCGAAAGCTCAACTTCGTCTACGACAACAACGTCGTCAGCAAGCTCACAAGTTGTCAGTGAGAGCAATTTCTTCTCACAGACCGAAAGCTCAACTCCGTCTCTGACAACAACGTCGTCAGCAAGCTCACAAGTTGTCAGTGAAAGCGACTTCTTCTCACAGACCCAAAGCTCAACTACGTCTTTGACAACGTCGTCAGCAAGCCCACAAGTGGCAAGTGACAGCAGTTTCGTCTCACAGAGCGATAGTACAACTCGTTCTTTCACAACAACGTCGTCTACAAGTGCAATCCAAACGGAACCTACATCGCACAGTGCCACAGCAAGTCTCAGCCAAAACGTGTCGGTGTCCTCAAGCCAATCTACATCAGTGAGTCCAAGTGAATCGCAGTCCCAAAGTTCAACGCTGTCTTTGTCTACAAGTTCCTCGGTAACTGCAACATCGACCAGTAAAAATGGTTCCTTGACTACAAGTGCATTGGAAACTACCTCACCGTCCGTGAGTCAGAACATCTCGGCGTCAAAAAGTAAGTCCTCAAAGTTCCCTCGTCAATGCAATCGATTCTGTGTTAAAAGATAATATTATAGCTTTATGTTATTTAGGGGGATTTTTTGAAGTATATATTGATATAAATTAAATTACCTTTACCCTTTGGGAGGTTTTGGGCTTGAATCAAAACTCATCCTCCAGAGTGAGTGCCTAGCCTAGCCTTGCCTAGCCTAACCTAGCCTAACCTAGCCAGCCCAGCCCAGCCCAGCCCAGCCCAGCCCAGCCCAGCCCAGCCCAGCCCAGCCCAGCTCAGCCCAGCCCAGCCCAGCCCAGCCCAGCCCAGCCCAGTTTAGCCTAGCCCAGCCTAGCCTAGCCTAGTATAGCATAGCATAGCATAGCATAGCATAGCATAGCATAGCATAGCATAGCACAGCACAGCACAGCACAGCACAGCACAGCACAGCACAGCACAGCACAGCACAGCACAGCACAGCACAGCATAGCATAGCATAGCATAGCATAGCATAGCATAGCATAGCATAGCATAGCATAGCATAGCATAGCATAGCATAGCATAGCATAGCATAGCATAGCATAGCATTTTGTGGCATGGAATAGCATGGCATAGTCTAGCGTGGCTTGGCATGGCATGGCACGGCACGGCACGGTATGGCATGGCATGGCATGGCATGGCATGGCATGGCATGGCATGGCATGGCATGGCATGGCATGGCATGGCATGGCATGGCATGGCATGGCATGGCATGGCATGGCACGGCATTGCATGGCATGGCACGGCATTGCGTGGCATGCCATGGCACGGCACGGCATTGCATGGCGAAAGAACGGAAACGAACAAAGCACCTATATAATAACTAATTTTAATTGCAAAAATTAATATTATTATACAATCCTGTTTACGCTCATTCTGGTAATTATCTCTCTTACGATATTGACTTGTGTTGTCATTTTTTTTTCACCTTAGCTACAATGAATCCTGTGCAATCTACTGCGGGTAAGTTGCTTCTGTTTTCATTACTCTGCTTATCTTATAATTTTTATCTTATAATTCTTAAAACTGCCACATACCTGATCTTTACGTTTTTCTCTTTGTTTTCAGTTACAACAGCTCCAACTCCAACGAGTGAGTAGTGTTAAGATCATCAATCCTTTACATGTCTGTTGATCTAAATTATTTTATGAAGAGCCCGAGATGCAGTATAATGTCAATATAAATGCCGTGAATCTATTATTGTACTTAATCCAGTTACTCAGGATTATAAGGGCTCCCTTTACGTAACTTTCTGTTTTTCAAACTATTTATGAGATTTAAGCCTGGTTTTCACTAGCGACGCAAGCACAAGCGCAAGCACAAAGGCAAACACAAAGGCAAGCACGCGAACAGGAAAATAGAATGACCTTTGTGCTTGTGCTTGAGACAAGATCAAGCATAAGCATCAAAATGCATTTTGTTTGTGCTTTTGCTTGCGTCGAAGCCGAATTCACGGTAAAATTATAGTTGTTTTCCTTACCTTATGCTTGCGCCGCTAGTGAAAACCAGGCTGTATAGAAGGCTGCTTTGATTTGAGTTAAAAAGTTATTAAAATTTAAGTAATGCAAGTCATTTTTATTAACGAATGGATCAATTCTTCTTTGATTGGTATTTATTTCTGACAACCAAGCGGAACGTCATAGCTAAAGCAGTTCTTGATTATAGCTTTCCATGGTTTGTAATGAAATAAACTAAAATAATTGTCCTTGCGGAAGTCAACAATTCTCTATCAATGTCTTTATAAAAAAGTGCGATGTTGATTTCGATCTTAATAACTTTTTATTCCAAGCCACTCCATACGAGAGCAACATGTATCCTTATGGCCCGGAGCAGAATGATAATGAATTTCGTCTTGAAGACTCTCCTTATTTCTCTTATTACCACTGCTTGAAGATCGACACGGACTGGACTGGATTTCCATTCTTCTCGGAGAGGCATTACAAGTTGTATGTAAGTATCTGTCATGATTCAAAAATGACTTTCGTCTGTAAAACCGCGCGAAAATGTACAGGAAAGATGATTTACAAATGTAAAACACGGATGTAAATTGAATTCGCCTTCTTTCTATGAATGTGAATAATTTTTCCTTGTAGAAGAGAGGCGCAGTTAGTGTATGGACTCAGTTTGTGTTCTGTTGACTTCTTAGGCAACACATATCACTTTTGCTATTTCAATGCCCCTCTCCACCCAGAAGACATTATAAATGGAGTCCGGTGGATTTTTTAGGCAACCTATTAAAAACTTGGGGTACATTCAATATACGGAAACAGGGCTAATAAACATATAAGCACCACCCTGATAAGGTACCCTTGACTAAAAGTGCTATACTCTCCCTTTGCCGTACAAAAGTTTACGTTGTGTGAATTAATCTCAATTATTTTACTTCATTTTATAGATATGTCGCAATGGTTTAATCCAACTGAATTATGAATGGAGCTGGTGGTGGCCGCGGAAGTTTGGTGTCTACTGGTGGTTGAGAAATATGGCTGTTATTGCACCGTTCTGGGCCACCACTGATATGAATTTTGCCTTTAGAGCCAAACACTCAAAGGTGTATTATCAAGTGTACACGCCTAAAAGCAAGGGAAGCTCTTCCGATATCATCAGTAAGGCCACAGAGCATGTGCAACGTTACACTAAAGAATTTGCCAACTTTGAAGCCACTTGGGTTCTTGTTGTGACATGGGAAAAGCTCTGCCCTTACGTCTATTACCGATATTACTACTACTACTATTACTATGGCGAGAACTTTCCATTAAACTGCCCCTGGGTAAGCATTTACTTTTTACTTCTCAAACTCATTAATAATTCATAAAGCTAACACAATGAAAATCATAACCGTGACGGTGGTTTGGATACCCGATCTTAATTAGCATAGATTTTTTCGAGTTATTTCTCCGTTTACTCCTTGGTTTTTATTTCGATTGAGAAGATTTATCAAGCACTCGAGACAGTGTTTCATCGGCTATCCAAACACCTCAAATTTCGTTAAAAATACTCCGCTTCGTGTCGTATTTTCAACTCTCTTCTCGGTGTTTGGATAGCCTGATGAAACACTGCCTCTCGTGTTTGATATATTACATCTACACATATTTCCGTTATTTCTTTGATTATTTCTATTTATTGAAATTAATGTCTTATATGTTTACGTAACCCGTAACAGCCGATCCTAGTCGAGCTTAAAATGCCAGTTTAGAGTTGCTTTAGTCACTGTGCACAATATTTTCTACATTTTCGTACTCTTTTCTCTTGCACATTGATTTAGGTTCTTCCATTTCTTTGTTTTGTAACAGAGAAAAAAAAATGAAAATATTGAAGGAACCATAGCTATGGGTGCATCATTTTAGTGATCAAATATGGGCCCGCAATTTTTACTTTCCTTTTTCTTGCAGAGTAACACTTTTCAAGCTGTGATAATAACGGATGGATTTAACACATTCCTGATGTACAATTACCCTTATGGCGGAATTCAATGGGTGATTCCAGCAGATCCGTAAGTTTATTTGCATTAGTCCCATTATGCTTCTAGAGACTGACTTAGTTTTGTAAACCATTTTTTAAACCAATTAATCCATCCATTCAGGCATTGATCGACCAACCAACCAATCAATCAGCCAGCTAAGCAACTAACCAGCTAACCAATAAATCGATCAACCAGCAAGCCCACAAACTAACTAACCAACCAACCAAACAACTAACCAACCAACCAAACAACCAACCTAAAAATCCTACAAAAGTGTATTTTTCATTGTATTTTAAAAAACCTTGTCACAAGGTGATAATCATTAAACCTTGATTAGTCCCAAAACATTTCCTAACATTTTTAACGAATTCTGAGGGTGCTGACGTTACGAATTATTAATAACCTAACCGATTATTACATTACGGTCATGATTTCTATTAAACTCATATTTTCCTGTTGTCGTTATTGTTGATGTTTTGGCCACTGACAACGTAAAGAAAGAAATGTTGATATTAAGCTCTATTTTTCTAGGACGGATTACCGTTACTGGACAAACTACTACGGTCTTCCTGTCGCTGGCTGGAATGCAGGAGATGATGGTACAAACTATCACAATCTTAAAGGGTAACAAAGTTGTGCAAATTTGTGTCTTTATTATGTGGTAAAGAACATAACAGCATTATAGTTATCAATTGGTAGCGGAGCTCTCGCGCGAGCGGAGCATCATAGCTAAGCCAAATTGATAAATCCCTCAAGCCGAGAAATTTTGGCAAGTCGCCAAACTAGGTAGTACGCACGGATTAGGCCTGGGGACGAGTTGCCGCGTTGTATTAGCTGAATGAAAAACGAAACGAAAACACAGTCAAGATCTCTCTCATACAAAGCTTTTCGCATCCTGGAAAGTTATGACGAATGGTTTATGTTCACAGGAAGACCCGAAATAATTGCGGGGCTAAAGATAGTATTTTGTGAACAAGTAAAAAAGACATTTCTCCCGTTGAACAACAGACATGATAATGAATTGTGCTGAGCCGATCAAGTTCCACTGAAGTAAAAGTAAAAGACTGTCAAAAGCTACACGAATAAAAAGAAAGAAATTGATCTTCGCTGATAATTCGTATGTCAGCGGTGTTGGAGTAAGGTTTTATGACACTGCCGTTTCGTCTCCAATTGTTACTTTTTTGGTTCTTTTCTGACTTACAGAACTATTACTTTAATTTACTGACTTTTAGGGTTACCTTGAATTTGGAAGTTATTTTGTAGTTCAGAAAAATGGCTTAAAATATCGTAGAATTATTTTCACATATGTAGAATCACCAGAAACTCGATGGAAAACAAACAGTAAATTTAATGTGCTCGTCCGTTAAAGAGCCATTTCACACACTAGATCACACTACACTTTGAATACATAATCGAGAGCCTTATATCTAATGACAACACCCGATTGGCTCACACACTCTCTAGAGAATCCACGCACGCACGTTCGACTGCTCGACACTACAACATATTTCTACTGCTACACATAAGTAATAAAAACATTTTCAACATGTATAGTATAAAGCAGTAAAAATGCCAGTATAAAACTGAAAAGTTTACTTTTATTGTTGCTTATATATTTCAGCTCAGGTACATTTGGAATGTATAACCTTGACAAGAAGGAAGGGAATACGGGAACACTGGGAAGATACTTTTGGAGGATCGAAAACAGCGATGGGAGAGGCGCACTGGAGAAATGCTTTACATGGGCTGTTCTTAATCAATTGGCCAACTATCGTTTCTGGTACTACCACCTCATAAAATCGGATTGGCGGATGGCGTGTCCTTGTACGATGTGGCAGGCGTGGTTGGATTGGGGAAGATTCTCTTGGAACTGGCGGTATTCGTGGCCAGAAATATGCTATGAGTCCACGCGTTCCAAGTTCATATATTATTATTCTCCGCACACAGGATTAGTAGGTCTTTTGTTGAGGCAGGAGTGCTGCTACTCCACACAATGGGAAGATTGGGGTTCTCTCAAGATTGGTCCACCTGATGGTGGCCGCGTGAAAGTCACAGCTTTCCATTACTGGTCCAATCGCGTAAAAACGTTCTACACGGACGAGGAGGCCTACAAATATTGCTGTGTTGACATACCGTGGTGCAATGTGTTTTACTTTTATCGTCCATCAGACGACTGTTCCCGTTACATACCACCACCAAGACGTAAGTTTTACTGCAAATTGCCTTATGTTGTCATGTCATGTCACGTAATGACAAGCCACGTTACATCACGTCACGTCACGTTATGCCGTACGATTCGTTTGTTTGTTCATTTATGTTTAATCGATTAGCTAACTCGCATAGGTCCAGAACCCTATGAAAGACGTTACGCTCGTTTAGCAATGTGGAAGTAAGTTGTATTCATTCAGCGTTTTCGTTTCTATTTGTGTTAGTTTTTACAGTGACGCTCTCCTCCTCCAGAAATTCCTGTTAAAATACACGTTTTCGTTGCATATTCAGGTTGGTTCTGGGGTGATCCTCATATCAAGACACTGGATAACGGGAATTATACTTTTAATGGACTGGGCGAATATGTCATGATTGATGCTCAAAATGGAACATTCCAGCTACAGGCCAGAACAAAACTTGCACAAGGAAATTCAACAACAGCAACTATCTTTTCAGCCGGAGCTGCTAAAGAAGAAAATACGAGCACCATTGAAGTCCGAGTGAAGGAAGGAGGTGAGGGGTACATTAGACTACCAAGTAAATGTGTCTTTTTCTCTTGTCAATCCCTCAAACCTCTATACTTTGAAATATTTAGAAAGTGGATGGAATGTTTCTGACGCAACGGTAGTTCCATAACTAGCATAACTGAAAATGGCAGTAGAAGTAACATTTAATGGGCAACACGATAGTAAACAGAAACAAAAAAGAGAGAAACAGGCAAAACTAGATTGCAAATTTGGTGTTTTCTGTGCACGAAAAAAGCATTTTGTGGGCCTAGCTTGTTTTGCTAATTTAATTGCTATGGAAAATTTGATTCAATTTCTTTATTGATTAATACGTAAAGGTTTTCACAGAGCATAGCGTTTAACTCAAAACGCAGTTTATTTGGTCCAGTTTTTAAACTCAATTTTCTTACTCTGTTTTAAGGTGGATTAGAAATTCTGATAGACCAGGAAATCTACAATGGCTGCAACAACCTGACAAACCAAACAGTAGAAGTTGGCAGAAACCTTTCAGTCTCAAAACCAGAAGAAAACTGTACATGTTTACAAGTTTCTTTTCCATCAACAATGTCGGTGAAGTTCTGCGTGAAAAAGGGAATGATGTCATTCGTGGTAACTCCGGCAGAGGTTTACAAGAATACCACCAAAGGATTGCTGGGAACGTGGAACGATGACCCGGATGACGACTTCACATTGCTTGATGGGAATGTTTTGTCAGCATCATCAACATTGAGGGAGATTCACTTCGGGTTTGGTGTGAAATGTAAGTTAATTAGCAGCAATTATCTTTATTGGAAGTTATCTTTCATAGGATAGTTGTGTGACCCCTTGTTAAATTGTTCAAGGATAAGTTAAAAGACTCTAGTGTTATTCAAGAAACTCAGTAAGTAGACACTCTGAAAGAAACGAAAACTTCCCTTTTTGTTAAAACAATTACATTGACAGATCAACGCAAAAGCCCTACCTATTGCTTATTATCTTTTCCTTATTTCTCTCTAATTGGACCAAAATAATTTTTTTTTAAAAATATCTGGAATTACGGTTCAAAAAGATCGTGCAACCTTCACAAGAAACCATAATAGCTCTCCTAGAACATTAAGTTTCCACGGCGATCCACTCTGAATAAAAGCAACGACACCTGTTGTGATCGAAGTTATTTCTTTGTGCTTATTTTGTCGATTTCCTTTTAGGGCAAATCAATCAATCCCAGTCATTGTTTACTTACGCCTACAATGAGAGCGTAGATACTTTTGCCGACCGCGATTTCGAGCCCATGTTTGCGGATAACATCACGTGGCATAACGACAGCTTAAGAGAAGAAGCTGAAGCCCAGTGTGGAGATGATCACGAGTGCCTGTTTGACGTAGCTTCCACTAACGACCTGTCTATTGGCTTGGTAACAAAAGATATAAGCGTTCAATTGGTCAACGAGTCGAACGCACTCAGTAAGTCGCCTAGAATACTCAGATAAGGAGAAATCTGCACAGAAATGAATTGTTGTTTTCGCCATTGTCACAAAAACTGTTTGTTTTAATGAAAAACATCATAATATTTCCAAATATTAAAGCAGGCAGAAAGAGGTGTTTTATTGAAATCTAGCTTCGTAGGGCTGTTTTTTACAATTGAGTTATTATGAAATTATGTTTGAGAAAATTACAATATTTAGTATATTGTCGCCATGTTTGTGTCTTTCTTTGGGGTACCAATAATAAAAAAGCAGTAAAATTGTGCAATAAGTAAAAGGGCTTTTACCCCAAATGTCATTCTCATTCATTTAAAAACGCTTTTGATATCTTGTTAATTATTACTACGTTTGACAATTAATAATCGTCCTGTTAACCGGATTCGGATTTCATTTTACATATTTGGCTGGTACGTAAGATAATTACTTTATTGTCATACGTTGACGTGATGTATTTCCTTCGCAGACAACTTCCCACCCAAGATAGTAACCGCTTCAAATGTAATAAATGCCACACTTTATGAAACAGTTAAGCTGAATATCACCGCTGTGGATAACGATACGATTACGTTTCGTGTAATTAACAAGCCTGCAGGAGCCACAGTGAACCAAAGTGGAAACGTGCTTTACTTTACTTGGAATGTTACCTCATCACAAAAGGTAGGCTTTACTTAGGCGTTTTTGTTAAAATACAAAAATGAAAAACATTCGTATGAGTTATAATAGAGCATGAATGGTTTTTTTTTTGGAAGATAAACACACTTTATTGATACACTTAAAAACACGTACATTACTACAATTACATACACTATTGGAGATTTTACATGATTAAAGAAAAACAAAACAACAACAACAACAAAAGTACAAAAGGAGTCCATGCATTAGCTAAAAGTATTAAATAAAAAAAAAAAAAAATATATATTCGTTTTGAGAGCAATTTTTTTGAAGTAATTCGCTACAGTGACCTTGTATTATTATTATTATTTAGATAAACAGCTTTACGTTTGAGTACATTTTTCTATTTCCATTGTAACGAATGGTTACGAATGGACACATCCATTTGCAGTGAAACCGTATTGTCTTTGGCATGCAACTTTGCAATTATTGCAGTGTAATAGTAGTAGCAAAAATTACATAACATTTGGCTTTCAAGCTCATCAGATGAAGCGTGCGGAATTTCGACCCATTTTGCGTAGTGGGCCCGCAAAAGCGGAACTTTGTGATCATTTACATTCTTTGACAATCCAAGCAGTCGCATTCATCGCGTGCATCTTACAGACCATCTTTTACAACATGTGTACTCACGCCTGCCACCTTAACATCTTCCAACAAACCTCCAATATTCAACTTGAAACGGAAGACCCTGCACTTACACTACCAGACCATCGGAACGTTCCACTTTCCCCAGATCTGCCTCCTCAATCCCTTCTTTTCAGGGCATGATCAGTATCCTGTGCAGTAGCAACCTTCTATACTTCACTAAACCTGGTCTAGCTCACATATCACCACCTCCTCCGGAAGGGACTTATCAACCGTCACACGCAACTCCTGCTAGCTACACTTCTGAGTCTTTCCCGTGTCTTGAAAACCGGTTTGACCACACTCCTCCTCTCTGCTGTCTAGGTAGCATATCAGCCTAACTGAAGGGCAAACATGTAACTATGTAACCAACCATGTAACAGCATGTGACAGTGGCTTCTGTAGACAAATCTTTGATCTGTTGAAGTTTTTAAATGATATTAATTGGCAGATTTCTTTGCGCAACTTGCGAAAAATAAACATTTTGGGGAAAGATCAGGTTTAGTTTATTTTTTCGTGTCTTCAGAGGCAAACTGTTCACGCGGAAGGTGAGTAACATTTGCAGTTACCTTTCTATTTAATTGCAGTTCAATTTGTCGTTTGTTGCCACCGACGACAAAGGCGCAAGTGCCACCTGGAGTCCGACTATCAACATGTGCGCATGCGACCATGGCGGTCAGTGTGTGCCACCCGAAGAAGGCGACATTGTCAACACTGACAGCAAATTTGTATACTTGGGCTGCGCATGTCAGGGAGGTTACACCGGTAGGTTCTGTGACAGTGACATTGATGCCTGCGAGATGAATGGTCAGCCGTGCTATACAGGAGTTGACTGCATTGATCTTCCACCACCAGCCAATGCTAGTGGATATAAATGCGGACCTTGTCCATCTGGATATACTGGAAATGGCGCTCAGTGCGTGGGTGAGTTTACATGACAACATATTAAACAATTATAATAAAAATAAAAATAAAAATAATAAATGTTGTTTATAGTGGTCATGCACTTAGCTTCATATCTCTACGAGATAGCTATTTACAGGCATGCCACTGAAACAGAGGAAACAAATGTTTTAAATGAACATAACAAGTTTAAAAATCAACTGGCAGGAGGCAGACCAGTTAGCTATATACAAAGCGTGACCGAGGATTTGAACACGGGACGACCGAGAAACAAATCCAGCTAGTGGCTAGGACAAGTCTTGAACCGGGGACCTCCGGATTACAACAACAGCGCCCTTAACCACTCGGCCACGCTTGCCTCCAACGTGAGGCTGAGCGCGATGACACTACCAAAACAACTAGTTTTTCTTTTAAGAAACGTAGCTTCGAAATATGGAAATTTAAAGCGTTAGATTGCTTATTTATAGACGTCATGTATGACAGTGATTTGAGAATTTTCCCAGCTATATTCTTACCTTGTTTTAGGTCCTGTTTCCTGTTTTAGATAAGCTCCTGTTAACTTCGTTTTAACTCTTGTTTTCTTGGTTATTTTTCTTACTTTTCATCATTATGTCTTCATTTTCCCAGACATTGATGAGTGCCAAAGTAATTCAACGAACGTGAACGACTGTGAACAACTTTGTATAAATCTGCCAGCTTCTTTCTTTTGTAAATGTCACGATGGATTCGAACTTAATGCTGATGGCCATAGTTGTGATGGTAAGACATGTCTTGTAGCTAGTGGATTTGCACAGCTTATGTGTGAAGTTATTTAATCGCTCTTTTAACACGTCTAATTCTTTGTTTTTCATCTCTGAGGTTTGTTTATAATCGTTACAATATCATTCCTGTTCTATTTATTTCTCGACTACTCGTCTTGCCAGAAATGAGCCAATAGAAATAGCGGACTTTAAGGGGAGTGGACAGAAGTAAAAGTGCCGCTATCATGCTCGAAAAAAGCCGATTGAGCTGTTACAGTAAAGGGGACACCCCCGGGCCCCACTTCTAGATAAACTACTTTACAGAAACCTTTAGGTTGCAGTCAAACTGACAGCAAAATTTTTTAAAAATTACAAATTAGTCTTTTAGCAAGCTAGGTAGTCTGTTTATTGTTTTTAGTTGTTATTTAGCTAGATTAGTTTATTAGTTTTACTTTGTTAGATTTTTTAATGTGAGGGCCAAAATTTTAAAAGTGAATGTTCACTTTTATGTGTTACCCTCTTTAAATAAAGACCTTCTTCTTCTTCTTCACAAAGAATTTAACGCGCTCTGTCGACTTCCTATGGAATATTAAACTAATTATTTTAAATTACTTTACCAATAGATATTGATGAATGCCAGCCATCAAATGACTGCATGCAGAAGTGTAACAACACTGTTGGTAGCTACAACTGTTCATGTAACGAGTTTTTTAAACGTGATCCTGCTGACTGGAGAAAGTGTGTCGGTAGGTCTTTGAAATCTATGGTTAACTGTTTCTATTTCTTACAGTGGGTGACGTCAATATTATAATGAAGAATATGATTTAAAATTATCTTTTACAATATATATAGGCCATGTCCATATTTTATTGTGCAGGAGGTCGAGGGTTCGAACCCCAGGCCGGACCAACACTCGGGGCCTCAAAATAACTGAGTAGAATCTCCTGCCTTTGTAATTACAGTTGGGTCTAATCTTCTCGGAAAAGGACGATAAACCGTATCCTGTATCTTCTGTCTTGTATCATGGGACGTTAAAGAACCCACACACTATTCGCAAAGAGTAGGGGACGAAGCTCCCGGTGTTGTGGTCTGGCCTTTGTGTGTAGTAAATTAAAGTATGTGTACTGCGCATTTGAACATATGCATATAGAAAATGCGCTATATATACCGTATGCATTATCATTATAATTATCTTGATTACGAATGACTCGTTTTTTACAGCTGAAAACCCTTGTTCTTCTGGTCATGGCTGCGAGCATGTTTGCTTCAAAGGAAGCAATAACCAAGCAACATGCGTCTGCTTTGCTAACTACGAGTTGGAGGATGATGGGAAGACTTGCAGAGGTAATGCTTGATAACTTAATTTTGTATTGAACACCATAATTTGCACTGAGAATCGATTTACTTTATGCAAGTGCATAAAGAGAGAAGAGAAACACTTGTACGAGGAGTTACGCGTTTGTTGATTATTTTCTTACCTCACATCCACACGCGTTCGTATAAAAAAATTATTAATTATCTATCAATTTTTCTCCTTTTAACTTAGACATCGATGAATGTGACCCAGCTAATCCTCTCCATCGCTGCAGCCAGATTTGTGAAAACACTGCAGGAAGTTATAAATGTTCATGTCAGAAAGGATTCGAATTGAACAAAGATGGTTACGAATGCGAAGGTATTTGACGTTTAATCGTTAAATCTTGTTTCATAATTTACTGTTTAATTATATAAGTATAATTATATAGGTACAGTCGAAGCTCTCATAAGCGTACACCCTCGGGACGCGAAAAAAGTGTCCGCAACTGGAGCTGGCCGCTTACGAGAATGGTTCTTGTAAGCGGCCACTAGAGGTGTAGGGGATAGATGGCCGCTTACGGGAGCTTGCCCAGCTAACATAATGGTAATATGCATGTTAGTGGTGTTTCGAAATGTAACCGGACGTGGATGACGACAAAACAAACACTGAAATATGGTACTGTACTGTAATTACAGTAAAATCATTGTGACGAACGGCGATGTGAAGTTGATTGATTAATACAAGATACAGAGGTTTTTTATATGATTTTCTTTGCGGTGTCCGCTTACGGGAGCTTAAAAACAAAGAAAAAGTCTAAGTCGTAATCTCGGAAAGTGTCCGCGGCCGCTTACGGGAATGTCCGCTTACGAGAATGTAAAAATACAGAGTTTGTATGGGAGTAAAAACGGGGTTTCTAACAAGGTGGCCGTAAGTAGAGCTGTCCGCTTACGAGAGTGTCCGTTAAGAGAGCTTCGACTGTATAAGCGGCCGATCAGTAAACATAGCTTACTTAACTGGACTAAAATCAAATATATTTTAATATTATCTCAAAAATTTCGGAATAGTTTATGTTAATTTTACTTTTAAGGAAATTTAAAGGCGGCGGTTAAGACGATAGACATTAAAATTAGCTGCGTTACTAATTGATTGTTTTATATATTTAACTAGATGTCAATGAATGTCTGGATGAAGACACGTACAACTGCACGGATGAATTCCACAAGTGTGTCAACACTCGCGGCTCGTACAAGTGTGAATGTGAACAAGACCTGTACTTTATCGATGGGAAATGCAGAGGTAATCAGCGAAGGATTAGAGTGCAATTCTCTAGCAATTCTCTATGAGCGAATGCTCACCGAGGCTCAGCAGAGTTGACTATCGTTCATAGAAAACGAGGGAAAGTAGTTTAATTGTTTTACTAGACACTCTAAAAGATTGCAATTGTAGCTTTTATCCAGATATTAAGAATAACTTTCTCTTTTAAAGGTCATGTTACACGAGGCAACTCTTCCTGCAACTTGCAGCTACATTGCAAGTTGCGAAAAAAATTCATGTGTAACACCCATTTGGGCAACCTGCAATGCAACAAAACGTTGCGTTACAAGTTGCAAGATAAGTAGAACCGTCCTCTTCTTATGGCAACGTTGCAAGACAAGTTGCTGCGTGTGACATGTCAAGCGCAACTTGCAACGCAGTTGAAAGCAGCCAGTCAGGGATCGCCTTTCGCTTGGGGGAGATTTCGGGATTACAAGATAATAATTTTTTAACGGGTGCTTTGCAAGTTGCGATCAAAGATTGCGAGCGTGTGCCACCCAGTCACAACCTTTCCACACCTAACCTTGTTCCTTGTTTCTTTTTGATTTATTAGTATCACTTTAGGGGTTCTAACTTTGTCAGGTATTATTTTCAAGTTCCCGTTAAAGAAAAGAAAATTGATAATCGAAAAATTAATATTACATTAAAATAATATGTTGAATATATTTAGGTCTGGAGAGGAATCAGACAGTGCCCAAGCTAGAGCTTCCTGAACCGCGTACGCCATCAAAGAAAGAAGAAGAGGAAGCTGTCCAGTTCTCAATTCCACGTACAAACGGCGTAAGTAAAAACAACATACGGGTAGGCCTCGTGGTTGCCCGTCGGAACTTGTAGCTGGTTCTTTTTTTAATTTAACATGCGCAATACGTATCACAAATCTACCATTCGCTGAATAATTCTTAACTTAAAATCTTTGGCTTAATTTCCACTTACTTCCGTAATTCGACTGCTTTGAATCCAACGACCGCTAAAGAAAACCGCTTTTTGTCCTCTGAGACAAGAGTTTCCGTCCTCCTTTATTTATTGACTCCAAAAGCACTTATTTCACTTATCCTTCCTCTGAGTAAAAATTCTTTAGACGAGAATATCTCTCGAATAATAACTAAGCATAAAGAAAACTTGCGAATCATTTCAAACTTCAACGGAAACGTGCCGAGTCCGTAATGGCCGTAATGGCCGGGTGACACAAGGCTGTCAAGAAAACTCCTTCTCACGAAAGCTTTTATTAACCTCTTCTTTGACAGTTTGAATGGGATTTTGATAAAGACAAGTCTTTCAAAGAAAAAATGGCGTCTGTCGCAACGGATTACTGCACTGACAACAGAACAAGCTGCGCATTAAAAGACGCAAGGCGAAAAAGGTAATTATGATAAATACATATTAATTCATTTATTAAATCTAGACTGCTTCGTTCCTTGAGTTAAAATTGTAATTATCTTGATGCAAAGTGACTATCCTTACAATAGAAGTAGATATCTGTTGATTCAAAAGTTTGAATTATGGTTCATGACCGGAAAGTGAACGTACAAATGATTCTGTAAATAATGAGCTTGTATCTATATATAGCAAGTAGAACTGAGAACTTAAAAATCTCAGTGAAATGTTTATTAACTACAATCTTGGACAAAACTAGTTGACACATACGCATTTCACGCATTTTTCGCAAATGACTCGACTTGCAAGCGGGTTAAAATATCTTATCCCCCTCCCCCCTACTCAATGTTGTTTCTTGTGGTTTGCGGCTCGACAGGCTTTGTTTTAAATACACTAACGCATTACCAACATTGAAATGGGGGGGGGGGGGGGGAGGGGGTTGCAAAACTGAACTCCGTTGGCCAAATAAGTGGAAATTTGCTAAGTGTTTCCACAGTTTTGTCCAAGATTGTAGTATTAACAAGCATCTTGAATTATTTAATTGTAAGGGCGACGGCAATCACGAATGATTTCCTATTACCTAGACGGAATAGAACTGTTTGGCAGTGGGCTGCAAAAGTTATACAGCATATTCAGGAAAAAAAGATAACCGGTAAAACAGATGCCTCAAAACGATCTGCATAGCCTTTCCTTGCATATTTTGAGTGCGTTTTTTGTTTTGTTTTCAACGTCTTCACCTCTGAGGCCAGTTTTATGTTCAAAAAGCTAAAATAGGTAAAATAAACACTTCATGAAATAAGTGTATTCTATAAATTTTATTTATCAGACGTTCCCCGCTTTCCGAGCTCTACACCGCTGACCAAGTTCACCTACTGCCTGGTTACCCTAGCAACACGTCGGGCTCTCTCCAGGTAGTGTTTTACGTGCAGCAGCCTCTTGGACTTTTCATCGGGAACTTTTCAGTCCTGCCTCGCGACACACTGGCTGACATTGTTACAACTCACAAGCCCGTGCTTGAGACAGCTATTGGAGCAAACATCTCTGATATAGAAGCTTTCTTCAAACCTACCATGGCGCCGACCACGTCACAAACAGCAGGAACAGTTGAGCAAAGCAGCAATGATTGGAAGTGGATTGCGATTGGTGTTAGTATAGGAGTGGTCGTCATCATCATAATTATCGTGATCGTGTTTTGGTGGTAAGATATTTGTTGATGATCCATTTTTATATTTAAGAACTTTTGGTGATATAATTTGTGCATTTAAACCTAAACCGCAAAACGAACATGATCGATTTCTGGCCCTCTTAGATGTTCTACGCTTATCAGTTAGTATGCATCGAAGGAAGTTTCTCGTCCGCAAGTTTTCTGCTGTTGTCAGGGGTGACAGCTAGTTTCTATTGGAAACATCTCGTGCTATTGAGGGCAGCAGTCCAGTTCGCGCGAAAGTTGAATCACTGAAAGGTGCGACATACTGCTGACGTCAATAGCACGAGATGTTTCCAATGGAAACTAGCGCTGTTGTCCCTGACAACAGTAGAGTTTTAACGGTAAAAATTGGGCGAGAGGAGGCGGTCTGATGGTACAAAATCTGCCTTGCTCAAGAGGAGAAGCTTCGCACTGGAACTTTCAAAACAAAGGAAAGTCAAGCATGACTGGTTGAAGTTGCTTTGTCTTCGATGTCCCAGCATGCAGCTTGCCCTCGTTGCAGCAAGGTGTCATTTTGTGCCATGTGACCGTTAGGTGAAAAGGGCCCATTATAAGTAAGAGAAAAGAAACGCTGGTCAAAAGGTGGTAACGTGGGAGCATTTTTTTTACTTAGAACCTCCTTTTTCGTTTACTTTTAGCCTAAAAAAGAAGGCAAAACCAGCAGTGAAGCCCATACCCGATGAAGAAGAAGAAGGCATAACGATGAAGCATTACAGCCGTTCATCAAGCCTGGAGCATAGAAACGCCTGGGAGTAATCTCGTACCACCAGCACCTTTTTAAATAATTTGATTGTTTCCTTACCATTTTTAATTGTGTTTTCTTTTTGTGTCTCGCTTGGCAAAATCTTGTAAATTAGGCACAATTAGAGAAAAATGCTGGAGCACTTGCCAGCACAGTGAAGGTTGTCAGATTAGTTTGACGTAAAGTTGTATATCAACCTTTGTTGCAAAAACCACAGGCTTGATAGATACTCAAAGCCTTTGTCTCTGACCGAGTAATATGAGTAGTCCATGGCGTTGCTTTTGGCTTTGCGTTTCGGGGGTGGAAGAGGAATTATTGGAAGTGACTTATTCATTATTCCTTCACATTTTTCACGACTTATTGATTATTCATTTTCAGACTTTTCTTGTTATTCATTATTCCCTATTGCCTAAATAAAGTAAACCTTTCTTTTGTATGGGATGGGGGTGGAATGTGATCGATAGTGCCTGAAAAATGCGTTTGCCCTCCTTCGTTATCAGATATTTTTACCCTGTCCCCCTTCGTAAATCCTAATTTTTTTATATGACCCCACTCCCCCCAAAAAATGACAACGTTTCAAGCTAAATTTCGAATATCAGACAAAATTGCAGTTTAAAGTGATAACAAAAATACTGTAGTGTATTGATGGGACGTGATTGTCACTGTGTCGATAACTGTGTGTCAGCTTTAATTGTTTGCAACCAGAAAGTTAGTGGGATGGAGTTGATGCTGCCTGATACATAACAAAGTAGGGGGGTCCGGGCATACTCCCGCGGGAAAATTTTCATTTTTTGAACCCCAGAAACGCTATTTTAGGCATTCTGGTAGAAGTGTTGCACTATTTTTGATGCCCATCATACAATTAATTATCTTGAGTGTCCCACCCTCTCTTTGGCCTGAAGATAAAAGATCATGTTTGAGCACGGTGAATAACCACTATTCATTATTCCTTTACTGGAAATGACTTATTCATTATTCCAAGCATTGAACCACAAATATTCCGTATTCATTTTCTGTTTTAGCCCGTTATTCATTATTCATTATTCCTCTTCCACCCCTGATTGCGTTCCTGCACATTTTTTATCTTGTGTTCTGACAAATTTCCACTGTTAACGTAAACTCAGAAGTTATGAGTCCCAGAAGTTATAAAGTGTATTACCTACGACTGAAGCCTAAGAAGGCGGTCGATTGGCAAAGGAATTTTGTCTTCAGTATTAGAATATAATGGGGGAAGGTTTCCAAGATCAGATTGTGCGGCTGTTACGCGAACGAAGACGTGATTTGTTCATAAAAAATGAAAAGAAGACGCAAAATTTGAATATTGCACTGGTGTATCTTGGTTTAACAGGTTGAGAATAGAAAGAATACAAATTGATTTGTGTGCACGCTGGACAAGATGTGTACTGGACGATGTAGAATGATCGGATTTTGGACAAAATGGCAAAAAAGATCCTAATATGCATGGAACATTGAGTAGTCCTGGCTTGACAGAAAGTACCAGCGGACATTTTACTCGTTGTTTGCGACGCAACTCGTAAAATATCAGCTTGTATCATCTGTCAAAACATGGAATAAAGTGTATGTATTCGGGCACGAAGACTGTGTTAGTATCTTCTTTCACAGTATGGATTAGCAAGTGCAGTGCCATACTAATTTAACTATAAGGTTTTAAGGGTCTTGCTTACTAATGGAAAGTAAAATTGCCCTTATGTAGTTTAAGAATATTTCACTTAAATTAAATACAGTTATGAAAATAGTGTATCATCAATTCATAACACAGCAAATGCAAACATTTATGCACCAAAAAACGACAAACAGTTGCTCAAGCATTGAATTGTTATCACCAAAATTAAGTCAAACAAGAACTGATGTACTGTTTCTTTGATAATAAAATAACTTTCCTTTGTAACCTTCCCTGGTAGTAAGCGACGTTATTACCCAGAAGTTATTTACATAAAATATCTACTTACAAGAGGCATAACCTGCGTGGCAGGCGCTCGAGAATAATAGAGCAAGAGGAAGAAGGGAACCAGTGAGGGAAAGCGCGCGTGCACGAAGACATGTAAATTAAGAGTATGACAGCTTTTTTCTTCGCCGCGTGAATTTCATCGCTGTCGCGCCGCTCAAGCACGCGCCTTGTTATTATTCAGGCTACCAGTTGTGAACTTTGAAAGAATTAGTCCGGCCATGATTGTTCTTGATGTTACAAATACCGCTAACCCCCGAAACTGAAAATGCACCTTACACCCTTAATCCTCAACCGTAAACGCAAGAAAAAAGAATCGGATACCTTAATGTGTATAAAACGTTTGACCATAAACATTCGAAATTTTTCAAGCGCCTGACGATAATTTTTCAAGTTCACTCGTTCCAAATGAAACGAATAATGGCGAATAAAATCCTAAATCCAGATATATTACTTGCAGGTAGTTTGCAAAGAATTTATCGCTGATAATATTGATTAAATGGACTACTCTCCAGATGATATTGAAACAGGGGCGGGGGGGGGGGGGGGGAGGGGGAATCGGCACTTTTTTGACAATGACAACCTACTGGTCTACTGAAGAAAACGTAAAGGAAGCTTGACAAAACGCAGAATGACATGATCGCATGAATGAATACCTTTGTTAAAATGTCGAGGAGGAACACTGCAAAAAAAAAAAATGGACCAAAATGTCAAAAAAGTGTCATAAAAAGAATCTATCAATTCTGCTTTCTTTATTTTACTTGAAATTTCGTAAAAACTGAAATACAATAGGTGAAATAAAGGTTATTACTAGCAAAGATCTTAACTCAAGCACGTGGGGCGTGCATAATGACAATTCTAAACAATATAATTTTCTATGATCATAATAAATCATCTTTCTATGTAATTCATTTCACGATCCCAAGATATAACAATAACAATTAAGATAAGATACCTCTTTCCCCGCTCTTATGTTCGGTTTTACAACGATCCTTCGATCAGTCAATCTTTCTTTCTAATGTTGTGCGACTACAACGTGTCTCGTGCCCGGAGGGGGGACTCCCATATGAAACGGACGGGGATGCTCGTCGGAAATTTTGAAAAGAACTCCTAAAAGAGACCAATCTGGGTGTGGCTCAAGCCTTTCTTGACCCCTAAAAGATACCAAAAAACTAAGAATGAAGTTTATATTTGTATACTTCTTTGTGTGTAACCCTAAACGAGACCATTATGGCTAAAAATATTGGCGTTTTGGGCGTTTTTTTCCCGGAACACCCTAAGCGAGACCAAAAGTCCGAAATTTACACCCCTAAGCGAGACGACGAGCATCCCCGTCACTTTCATATGCGAGTCCCCCCCCCCCCCCCCCGGGGTCTCGTGGTCCGAATGAAAAAACACCTTCCGTTTGTGGCTACAGAGGCATGTACTCGAAAACAAAGACAAAATAACGACGTAAATCACGCAATCACATGTTATAAGTAGCTTCCGTTACACAAATACCCGCTATAGCGTCTGACAGCACGGTTCGAGATGCGATTCGGAAGCTCTTGTATACTAAAACAAGTACCTTTTACTTACGTCCAATAAATATCGTTGTAAATAGTGCGATACTAACCTGTACGCCTTCTCAGTCAATCAGTGTTGTGTTACGCGTCCCGTCGTCCTCTACCGGCGTCTTATACGGGACTTTGCAGAAAAAAGCGCCTCGTGCGAGAGAGAACGTTTTCGCAACGTAAGGGTATTTTTTAGCGCACGTTTTGTTGTTTTGGCTACCTGTTTACTGAGCTTCGCCCGAAGCAGTACCCAAGTACAATTCTCCACAGTCTGAAAATCTTATCCGGAGATTGTGGTAAGGAAATCCTGTCATGCCTTAAGAACTGTTAGACGTGTGGATCGTACCAATGTTTCTCGCGCCCCGTTCTGCATAGAAAGGTGCCGACCGCTACACAACCTATCGGGTAGTTTGTATCGATCCATCTCGTTATCAAACAACACAATTTTGAAATCACGAGTAGGCTGCGACTAGTTGATCGTGTGCTTTCTGTTAAATATTCCATTCTCCTGTGTCAAAATTTTCACTTGTTTTGCAAGAACTCTACCTAGAGACACTTGTACTCAGCTTTTATTCGCTCACTGAGGGAACAAGGATAGAGTTTAGCGATTTTTGCAGAGTCTAGAGGATTTAAAAAAGTAGTTACTCTACAATCATGTTTATCACACCAATGCTAGCTACAATGGGATTTTTCATCAACGCAGACTATTTTGCAATTCTACCTCTCTCCAATTCAAGCTTTTGCATTTTGTGGCATTAATTGTATAATTTCAGAGATGTATTTGCACTCAGTTATTGGTTTCGGTTATTGGTTTCGGTTGTCACTGAATCTATTCAATACCTAGGCCAATATCGTCAATAAAAGAGATTCCTATCTTAATTAAAATAAAAATACTGGTTTATTATTCAGCGGGTCGCAGGATCGCTTGCTTGCATCTCTTGTGGCGGGAAGATTGCTCGGAACGCTTGACCCAGCAGATTTTATAACGATGAAATGTATCAGTTGGAAGTCATCGGCTGCTATTTTGGCTTCTCTTTTATCCTTTTATCAGGTAGGTTTGCTTTTCTGTTATACATTAAGCTTATAAACAGTAGATTTAAGCTTTATTTTTGTTCTTGTTGACCGAATGTTTGTGATGCGATTGATATTTAGTGTAATGTCTTCATTTTGTGGTGACGAACCACTTGAAAGATCTTGAAGGCTTTGCTTTGAGTGACTATTTAATTCCTTCTTATTATACACTTCTGCATACAGTTACAGTTACGAAAATGCAAAGAAATAAAGTTCCGAAATAATTCCAAACAATTATTTAGAATAATGTAAATAATGACGCCCTATAGTAAGGCCTCCGATAAATCAAAATGTATATATAAATAAACATTGCACATTCTAGGTTATCTCTAACTGTATTCTGCTTCCCGGGTCTGCTTTAAAATTCTTCATTGCAGATATTTAGTTCGCAAAAGTGTGAAGTAATACGAACAAAATGAATAGATCTTTTACTTCACGTCTGTGACCGTAACGTGGTAGAAGGCACGTCCGTAGCGATTGCTTATTTACCCGCGGCTTGCTTTCTGTATAACTTTATTTCTGTATAAGCTACAACTCGCAGACATCATACCAGTACCTGATTAGTGAGTTCCGCACAACTTGGTTCTAAAATATCAAAATACGGAATGAATCAAAGAGCTCTTCGACCACAAATGAATTTTTTTTCACAGTTTTTTCGCCAAGTTTCTCGTTTGGTTTTCATGCCTTGAATATATATGAACAGCAGGTGACGCAGGTGATTCAAACATTTTTTTGATGCAAAAACAAAAGCAAAGAATGAGAAAACATGCGTGACAACTGCAGACACCAGCGGTTCAATAGAACCCACAATGTCTATTACATTAATATAGGATTTATTCGACTCGCTTGAATGAGCTATCGGTATCGAAGTGGAAGAGTGTGAGATGAGAGAGTTGGTACTTTCTGACGTTTCTAATTGTGCTTGGGCTATAGTGTGGCAAAACAATGTGTTGCAGATTAGACCAAAGCAAAGCTTATTTCAGACTAAAGTATGCAAAACATTTAAGGAAAAAAACCTGATCCTAGCCCTATTTTTTGTAAAGAAAGGACCCACCTATTCCTTGCCCTCACTTTCGAACAAGAAAATGCCTAGTTCTCCTCTTTGTCCCGCGACAAATTGTGCAGCAAACCTGAAAATGTATCAAACAAACAAAATTATTGATAATAATTTACCCTAGACCTCACTTTGCTAATCATCAACCTGGAATAGGCTAGGTTAAAAAAACGTAGCGTTCTATAAATATACAATTTTAAAAAGGAAACTTGGTTCATGACATTTCCCCAAGAGGTGCATACCCACCCACCACCCCCCAAAAAGATAAAGTGCATTTTGCTGTCCCAAAGAACCTATGAAAAAGTATCAAAATTTCCTAAGAATGGACATACCTGAACTCACCCAGAAGCTTGTTCCAGCCGCATTCGTTATCTGACATTATCGTGTGCCTGTGAAACTCTAACACAACTTAACCCCCACTCAAGAATCTTGGCTTTGGGCCTCCATTATATATGTATTGTATCCCGTATTTTTGAAACATAAAACATGTATTTCCGTGTCACTAATTGAAAGAGAGACAGAGTTTACTTTTCAATTTTGAAAGAAACGTAACTGATTTCTGTTAAACATTGCAAATCAGTCCTATTGTGATCTGTTGTGATCGTGCGAGTGCAGTTACCGCCAAAACGTCTCCAAACTGCTCCATACAAACCTCTAACAATTCTAAAATCTTTCGCTTTGAAGCCAAAAGTAAATAACGTCGTCACTGGAGAGTTAAGGCTTGTTCGCTACTTATGCATTGGAAATTCGATAATTGTTCTCCACTGAGTTCCCCAGCTTCATGTTTTTTTACCATGCTATTTCTTTAAGCCCTTTAATAACGTTTTCCTACAAAAGTTTTGCCCACTTCCGAGTCATATTCTTTAAAGGTTCGAGGCACCGAAACCCGGAAGTTACGTCAATTTTTCCGCTTAACCGCTGTGAAGGTAATGTTTAATCAATACTGTTAAGCAGCTTATTTGACTGGCCGCTTTCAGTAAAATGCAGTTCTGATTTCATTGCCAAGTTTCTCTTATTGAATAAGGTATAAGCACTATATCCCGACTATTCTTTCAGACCTTACACTGTTTTCTTTTGCGGCCTATTTATTACAATGTGCATTTATTTTTTTAATATTTATAGCATTTCACGCGCTTTTGATCATATTTGCATGGAAAAGGCACGCTACAAATTATTAATTAGTAATTGATTCACCTTACTGTGTTTTCTTTTGCAGCCTGTAAGCAGCAAGGGAACGTTATCCATTCAGCTGATAGATTACAACAATCCAAGCCATAAAGATTACGGTGGATCATGTTGTGACTGCTGTGGTGCATTTGGTTGGTGCCCAGGTGATTGTGAGAACTTCTTTCGACTTTTAGTCACACAATATCCATATACATTTCAAAATGCCCAGTCACCTTGGGCAAGATGGGAGACGTACATTTTAGGAGATGATAGTTTTAATTTTCCTGGATATGGTCAAACAGTTGGTAGTGGTCTGAAAAACCCATTGACATACCATTTCTCTGGAAAGTGGCCGGTAAGTGCAATTTATTTTGAAATATATTAATTATATATTTATCATTTATTTTTTATAGAGCTGTCCGGGTTAATGCCCTGACCGGGGCACTGCGTTGTGTTCTTGGTCAAGACACTTACCTCTCACTAAGTTAAACTCTCATATTGCTTCTATCCACCAGGTGTAAAAATGGGTACAAGCGAATTTTATGCTAGCTAGTGGTAACAACAAGCGCATTCATCATTTATTTATTTATTTATTTATTTATTTATTGTTTGTTTTCTTATTTAAAGTTTATTAATCAGTTAAAAATGGTCTTTCCGGATGAATTATATGCACTGTAATAAAAAATATTGTACATGTGAGAATGTCTAAAATGGCATTTGAAACCACGATTGTCTAGACTATTTTTGTGAGTTATTGTGGTGATGTAAGGTTTACTTGGGAATTTCTGTCGATTTGATTTAACTTGCATGGGGTATCTGTTTTTTTTTATTTTAAGAGTAATGTGTATAAACGCACAGAACATTATTTTTCAGGGAGCATTTGCTATTCGTTTAGACGTTTGGGATGATGATAGTAGAAATATAAATGGCACTGGGCACGCCAATGATCATGTCGATACTCTGAATTATGATGTCGTTAATGTCCCAGCGCAGAAGAATTTACAGAATGCTGTGGCCAAAAGTATAACGGTAAGGAAATATAATGCTCCAGAGTAAATCCATTTTCCGTCTCAAATCTGTGTCTGACTCAGATGCCTTAGTCATTTTGAGTTCCAAGAAACATCCTCACCCATCCATTGCCATTTTTGCACTTCTATCAGTAACAAGGCCATGCCGAAGGTCAGCAGCATCTTTGCCAAATGTTCGGAAAGCAAGCTGGGGTTATAGGTACTCCCCGATCCCTATAATGGCCTTTTCATGCTTCAGGTATATAAAAGGGTAGGGATTTCACAAGTTTAGAAATATTAAAGGATGTGAATACCGCTCGGCCATCTATGGGCGATTCCCTCTATGGCGCGCGCCTGCAGGGAATCTAGTAGTTGTATTCATCAAACCATGCGCGAGACTTAGCAACGATGAATACAACTACCGTGCGGACTCCCCGCAGGCGTGCGCCATAGAAGGAATCGGCCATTAAGTATAAATTATTTTGGATATGACTTTGAAATCAGAGATCTGACATTACAGAAGTCACGAGGATCTTTTTAGGATAAACATCCGCTAGTACAGATATGCCAAACTAAAATCATCAAGCACTTTCCTTCATAACCAGGAGATTTGGTGACCCGTACAGGAGACCAGAAGATTCAATTGGAATCCTGTAGACTCCCGCATAATCCTTAATTTCGTTTTTTTTTTTTTTTTTTTTTTTTTTTTAAAATTTTTTCCCTTTAAAAAAAAACTATTTTTTTTTTAAGAAGAAAAAAAAAAAAAAAAATTTTTCCGGTTTTTTTTTTCAAAAAATCTCTTTTGTGAGACCACAAACATCAGGCGGAGAATGCGCAGTACGGACTGGAAATCATCTTTAAGAGTTGGCATAGAAACTGATACACATGTCTGTTTTGTTTTCTTTTAGCTTACAGGCAAGAGGTCAAGCACAAGAATTTCAGTTCGTGTTTACTGTGACGCAGATTACTATGGAGCAGATTGCAATACCTACTGTGTTGGTCGGGATGACAGTGGCGGCCATTACAAGTGTGATGAATCAACAGGCAATAAAGTCTGTTTAACAGGCTGGAGAGGAACAAATTGCCTTACCCGTGCGTACTAGTCCAACATACGTAAATTCAAAGTTTTCTGGATCATTACATTGAGCCCTACGAATAAAAATGCTCGATCAAATGACGAATTCAACTACGCAACCAGAGCGTGCAAAAAATGCAAGAAAAAACTGGGCTAAATTGCATCCAAAGGCAATTCAACAAACAGCTACAAAATAGTAAATACTAGGGATAGTTGATGGATAGCGATTTGTGTTTTGGCCGTTAGCTCCTAGTGGACACCGACTGGCAAGCTAGGCAGGCTATTTTTTAGCTATTCGGGTGATCTTCCTTTAGTATACGGTCGCGTAGTTGAACTCGTCATCTGTGCGAGCGCGTTTTCAAAAGTGCTGCCAAATGATTTCCCCCGATTTCGGGGATAAACTGGCGCATGCGCGTGCAATTTATCCCGGACGCTCTTCTCGCGGCTGTGTTCAACCCCTATAATGGGCGCCCGTAAGAGAGAACTAAGGGACTGGACTACTGGAATCCCAATCAGTAGCCGGGATGAACATTTTTCATGCAATCACGTTCACCGGGCCAGCCTTAAATTTCGCTTTAGAGCATTCTCACGACTCCAAAAAATAAATATTATTGTTTCTAAATAGGATTTAGAGGCAAAGCAGCTCATGTAGCTACATAACTGTAGAAAATAAAACACCAAACTGCCAGAAAATGGTCATTACTCATTCTTCGCGCCAAAATCGTGCGTGCTAAATTTAACCGGTCGTTCGTGCGAAATCTAGGCCATCCCGGGCTGGATCGGCTCATACCGGGCTAGAAGTCATCTCGGCAAACCGAGCCAGCCCGGCTAATTGAGTCATTCCGGCTCATGTAATCAGGCCCTAAACATAATGAAAAGAGGCCGTCTCCATCGATGCTTTTTCATTAAAATGGGGAATGGATACTGTGAACCCTCTCGTGGGCTACGAAATTAAAGTAGATTCCCGATTTTTTGAACTTCCAGGGGAAATGAGTTCGACAATTTCTTAGAGAAATCGGAAGGGTCAAGAAAGTACTATACAAAATTAAAAATTAAATATCTTAATTTACATGTTTTGAATCTTGCTTATATATTCAAGTAATGACGTATTACACGAGCCAACGGAAGCGTGCCTCCGAGAGTGAAGTCTCCCTTTTACTGTTAGTCGGTCCAAAACCTCACATAGTCTGTCTTTTTATCTGCTGTAGCGTCTCAAAGTGACACGGCAAGTCTAAGCCAAAGCATGTCGACGATGTCTTTAATCGAGTCTGCAACAGTCAGTCCAGGTATGTCTAGCCAATCAGGTAATGGATCGGCAAGTGACTCGCAGACCATGCAAACCACAGCTCTGACTTTGTCGGCAAGTTCGTCAGTGGACAGTGGAAGTGGACAAGTTGAGAGCGATTTCTTCTCACAAACACAAAGCCAAACTCCTCCTTTAACAACAACGTCGTCGTCAAGCTCACAAGTGTCCAGTGACAGCGATTTCTTCTCACAGACCCAAAGTGCAACTCGTTCTTTGACAACAACGTCGTCCACAAGTGCACAAGTGGTCAGTGAGAGTGTCTCCATATTTGTCAGTACAAGTAGAGCATTTTCTGCAAGCCAATCGGAACCTCCAACGCACAGTGCCACAGCAAGTCTTATCCAAAACGTGTCGGTGACCTCAAGCGAATCTTCATCAGTCAGTCCAAGTGAATCGCCTTCCTTAAGTTCAACGCTGTCTTTGTCGACAACTTCCTCGATAACTGCAACGTCGTCTGAACCGCGTGCGCCATCAAGGAAAGAAAAGGAGGAAGCTGTCCAGTTCTTAATTCCACGTAGAAACAGCGTAAGTACAACAATCAAACTACGGCTAGGATGGTTGGTTGCCTGCCGAAAGCTGTAGCTGTTTATTTATTTTTTATGATTTAACATGCCGGACTCGTCAAGTCTAACGCGAGAGTCCCATGTGCTAAAACATTTTTAAGATGGGTTAAAATTTTAAAATTGCTCCAATTTCCATTCCTTGCCATTCAGCCATCGTTACTGAATCCTCTCTTTGTTTTGTATGAAACTACAGTTTCCGTTCTTGTTTATTACATTTAAAATTTGACTTCAAAAGCACTTCACTTATCCTTCCTTCAAGTTAAAATTCTTTAAACGAAGATAAATAAATAAATCTAGCACTGCTGTGCTAATTGTGGACACCGTAAAAAAATAAACAAAATTTTAATATAGTAAATCGAATATTAACATGATAGACTTGTTGAAAACCTCAAATGGCAGGAGGTTGACCAGCTGGCTATTTAGAAAGCATGGAGGAGTTAAATTGGGGATCCCTGAAGACAAATCCATTCAGTGGCAGGGAGGAGGAATTGAATCCGGGACCTCCGGGTTACAAGTCCAGCTACCTGACCACTAAGCCACGCCGCCTTCTAACAATAAGTAATAATAAAGAAAAAGGGTGGATGAGAAATGTCCGTATGGCCAGATGCCACAAAGCTGTAAAGAAAACTTCTACTCACAAATGCTTCTATTAACATATTCTTTGACAGTTTGAATGGGATTTTGAAACCGACAAGACTTTCAAAGAGAAAATGGCGTCTGTCACAACGGATTACTGCGCTGACAACAGAACACGTTGCGCATTAAAAGAAGCAAGACAAAGAAGGTGATTATAGTAAATACATATTAATTCATTTATCAAACCTAGTCTGCTTCATGGCTTGAGTTAATAGTGTAGTTATCTTGATGTAAATAAAATTGAAGGGGCTTGTTGCTACAGCTAGTTGTTGCGAATTAAAATAACTGCATTTTTTACTAATATTTAAAATTCTAAGTGAGCCGATGAACACACTCAGTTAATTTCCGATTATATAGATGGATGGTGGGCCTAATGGTTAGCGCGCCGGACTCCGGATCGAACGGTCCGGGTAAGAGCCCTGACTGGGGTCACTGTGTTGTGTTCTTGGGCAAGACACTTTACTCTCACAGTGCCTCTCTCCACCCAGGTGTATAAATGGGTACCGGCGAAATAATGCTGGATGACCCTGCGATGGACTAGCATCCCATTTACGGCGGAGTAGAAATATTACTAGCCGCTTATTGCTATCGAAACCGGGATTAGCTCCGGCAGTATGGGTCACTCGGCTCGAGGCTTACCTTTTAGATAGAATAGCGTGGGCGGTTTGGCAGGAGGGGGGGGGGGGGGGGGGCATTGCTAACGCATACCCAGAAATAAATGGTATACCAGTTGCCTCAAAACGTTCGTGAGACCTGTGTAGCGTTTGGTGTTGCAACTACACCGTAATCAAGATTGAATTCAACAAAGTCGTCAACTCTTCACACAAATTGAATTAAACTAAATATGTTCACAAGTTTGACTAATACTTTTTGGCGCGTTTGCTTTGTTTCAAACTATAAGCTACATCATCCCTAAGACCAGTTTTATGTTAAAAGAAAACTAGTTAAAATAAACGTTTCATCTAATTACTGTATTCTATATTTTTCATTAATCAGACCTTCAACGTTTTCCGAACTCTACACCACTGACCAGGTTCAACTACTGCCTGGTTACCCTAGCAACGCGTCGGGCTCTCTCCAGGTAGCGTTTTACGTGCAGCAGCCTCTTGGACTTTTCATCGGAAATTTCTCGGTCCTGCCTCGCGACACACTGGGTGACATTGTAACAACTCACAAATCCGTGCTTGAGACAGCTATTGGAGCAAACATCTCTGATATAGAAGCTTTCTTCGAACCTACCATGGCACCAACCACGTCAAAAAAAGCAGGAACAGTTGAGCCAAGCAGCAAAGATTGGAAGTGGATTGCGATTGGTGTTAGTATAGGAGTGGTCGTCATCATCATAATTATCGCGATCGTGTTTTGGTGGTAAGATATTTTCCCTTTGATAATTCTTTTTCATATTTTGGAACTGTAGAAAACACTGACAGTAGCATGAGGGTATCGTTGGTGATTTGGAATCAAAATCGCAAACCGAAGACAAAAAAAATTATATCAAGTGCCACTCTGTAGATGTAATTTATAACTGGAAGAAAAGTGATGTTGGTCAAAAGATCCATAAAGAAGTAATCCAGAAGAGTAAGGTTAGATAGGGTACATAAGGAGCAAGCACTTTTTTAATGAACCCCTCCTTTTTCGTTTACTTTTAGCCTGAAAAAGAAAGCAGAACCACCAGCAATGAAGCCCATTTCCGATGAAGAAGAAGAAGGCATAACTATGAAACATTACAATTGTTTATCAAGCCTGGAGCACTTCAGGAACGCCTGGGATAGTACATCGTATCAAACTTAAAAGAAATCTGTATGCACCAGCACCATCTTAAAATAATTAAAATATTTCCTTCCCATTTTTGATAATTTTATGTCTCGCTTGACAAAATCTTGTAGTTAGTCACAATCAGACAAGGGCATGAGCACTAGCTTGCCCAAGCCCAGTGAAGGTTGTCAGATCAGTTTGTCTTCAAGTCGTCTATCAACTTTTGTTACAAGAACCCCAGGTCGATACATACTTCAGCTTGTTTATCTGCCCGAAAAATTTTGAGTAGTCCATGGCGTTACGAGGTAATTCGTCCACAAAATGACCGGTATACTGACGGTCCCTACCTGATCACCTTTACCTTTTTTTCCCTGTTTTCTTTAAACTTCCACTGTCAATGTAAGAATCAGAACTGTTAAAATCGAAAGTTTGTTGCGCAAGACTAAAGCTTGTCTGTGATATGTCGGCCGACTACCAAAGCAATCGATTTCATGTTCACGATTAGATTAAGAATATAGTAGAACCTCTCTTACATAGAAATTACAGTAACAGATGTCATTCGACCATATAAAGGGAAAAAAGACGCAAAGTTCCCTGTTTAACAGGTTGAGACCAAAAAGAATACAAATTGATGTGTGCTCGCGCGGCACGAGAGGTGCGATGGGCGATGAAGAATAAAAATATTTTTGACAAAAAAAGGACAAAATAACCTGATGCGCAGGGAAAATAAAACAGTCACGGCTTGACAGATAGTACCAGCGTACATTTTACTCGTTGTTTGCGACAACTCGTAAAATATTTACTCGTATTATCTGTCAACCATTTTTTTTTTTGGATGCAGGTGATAGCGTAGTGCAATGCTATCACGCGCAAACCGAGAAGAGGGTCCTCGAGGACGTCAAAAGGCACCCGAGCAACGAACTCGGCCTCTCCCCGGGCCAGACTACAGACATGGAAACAGACCTAGAACAGACTCGGACAAAACATAGGATAGGAGAATTCACCCATTGAATAAGGTGTACAGTCAACTCTCTGTCAACGGACACCTCCATAAGGCGGCATATGGTGTTGGTATCGTCCCTGCCGTTTTCACTCATTTTACTGTAACTAAAGTACCAATAAGACGGATACCTCCCTAAGACGGACAGTTGAAGCGGCTCCCGAAGGTGTTTTCGTTTTCGAGATAGTTGTCTGTATGTATTCGGGCCAGCGTCTGTGTCACTGCCTTCTGTCACAATATTGACATTGAGCACGTGAAGGTACTGATGCCATTCTAATTAATTAATTAATTAATTAATTAATTAATTAATTAATTAAGGGTCGTGATTGCTAATGCAATAGTAAAAATTGTCCTTATGCTGTTTAAAATTATTTAACTTAAATTGAATACTGTTATATAAAGATAATTTATTATCAATTCACAATTGCCAAAAAACAACAAATGTTTGCTCAAGCAGTAAATTGTTATCACCAAACAAACAAGAACTGATGTACTGTTGTTTTGATAATAATATATAGATTTAGGCACGCCTAAAAGCGGAGCTCCCCATTTATTTAATTTTCACTGGAGCTTACAATGTTTTCATTATAGTGAATAAGCGGCCAAAGTACTAATGTTTATGGCGGTTTATAGGTTCAAGACAAATTTAAATAGCTCACGGTTAAACCGAATGTGAGCAGTACGACAAAAATAATAATCTTAAAGCGGGGCAAAATCATTACTCATGGCACGAAAAATTACTTTAGAGTACAGTAAATTATCTGCTTTCTAGCAATAGAAAATAGTTTTGCGATCCTGTAAAAGTTTCGCAGCAGTTTAGTAGACTCCACAATATCTATTACATTGATATAGGATATATTCAACATGAATCGCTGAGTCTGTCGGATTAGCTCAATCGATAAGGTGCCAGTCTGCGGATCGGAAGGTCGTGAGTTCAAATTCCAGAGGGTCAAGTTTTTTTTTTTTTTTTTTTTTTTTTTTTTGTACCCCGTAGCAATAAAATGGTTTGTTTATTATATCAACCCGATTTAGCTTTCGATACTCCTTCATGTACGATGCTGGCTTTACAGATAGACACGAAAGTCATTGATCGATTATGGCTCTCAATGTCCACTTTTTTGGCGGTCGATTACTTTCTACACGTAATTTTCAGCCACATTTTGTTTCATTGCTTCCTGTTTTTCTTTTCAAACCTCTTTAAATTTATACGGCCTTCTTGCTTCACTATTTCTACCATCAAACTATGGCGGCCATGTTGCGCGACTCCGTACGTACGACGTACGCGCCCGCGAACCATGCCGCTATCCATGTTGACCATGAAAACTCATTTCGATAGTGTTCCTTCTTTCATGCGTATGGGGCTCTGCTCTGCGGCCCTTCGGGCCGCTGTAGAGCTCCGCTAAAATAACTTGCTTTTCTAAACTTTCTGGTAGTTAGTGACGTTATTACCCAGAAGTGATTTACATGTAATGTCTCCTTAACCCCACGAGGTGTAGCAGGCGCTCATGAATGCAAGACTGGAGAGAGAAAACGCGCATGGGCAAAGACACGCAAAAAGGCAGAAGAGTTCTTTGCTCTTTGTCTGGTACATCTCCTTGCTCTCGTGCGCGGCTAAAACTCTCGCCTCGTCATTACTCAGGCTACCAGTTGTGAACTTTCAAGAAAATAGTCCGTTCATGATTATTCTAGATGCGTTCATGATTATGGTAGATGTTTCAAATGCCTTATCCTGTCCGCACCCTGCAGATTGAACCCTTCAGGTATATCAACAGTAAATGTGAGGGAAATAAAACATAATCGGATCACATAAAACGGTTGACGATAGGCATTCGACATTTTTAAGTTCCAGACGATAATATATCAAATACATTAAGTGTCGAATGCAACGAATGATGGCGAATAACTTACTGAATCGTTTTAAATTACATGGATATGAATGATTGAAGCAATGCAAGCGCTTTAAAATAAAAGAGTGATCAGGGCTAAGAAAAGCTTAGAGCAAAGGTCGTTTTCGTATGTACAAAGCAAAAGTGTTTCTGCTTCTTTCAGCTGCTTTCAGATGTTATTAGCACAAGTTTTAAAAAGTTAACGAATCTTTGCTATCTTGGTGGCCTGTAGGCAAAAGGTCAGACTGATTTGAAACTGTCAAACGGAAGACCACAGCAATGCCTAAGTAGTAAGAAGTGAATAATGTAATTGTGTAGCATTTTTAGGATACACGTTCCTGCAAGCTTTGTAGCTTTAAACTTTTTACCGTTGATAAATAAAGTTATCATATTATTATTATATATTATTATTGTTATTGACAACATCACGAGAGCTGCAGTTTGCACTGTGTTCTTATTTTCCGTTTTGTTTTTCCAAGGTTAGTCACGTCTGTCTTCCTTTTGATATTGTCAAACGAAATTTCATCACAGTCTACTTTGTTGTTTTATCGCTTGTGGGCAATGCAACCCCGGGAATGCAACCTAGAAACCTATTGTCGTAGCAGGGCTCAACCCCTTCTTTCAATAAACAAGATAGCATATGACCTAAACACAGACATTCCTTGACCATAAAAAGGATTTGTGTAACAAACTGCCACCAGAAACTGCTCTTTGTTTGGACACAACAAAAAACATAGTGACCAAATGCCGCCGCTATCGCGCGTCTGACACTTGAGACGTGCTCTAATTGCCACAACTTCCGCAACCAAAGAGCCGGGCCAAAGAGCTCTTGTTTTTAAGCCATTTTAATTAATTGCATTAACTTTGATTCCGTACTAAATCTTTACAACTTACGGATTTAAGCAACTTGAAAAAAGTGCATTATAATCGCATTTGGTAACTCCTGTTGTTTCTAAACAACAGAAATAGATTGGAATAGAACGCTGCAACTAATGATATCATTGTGTGCTATCTGTTAATCATTTCATTCTCCTGTGTCAATATTTTTCTTATTTTGCCACAACTGTGGCTGGAGATGCAAGCTATTCCCTCCCTAAAAATAGGTGACACTTGAAGTTAGCGAATCGGCATCTTCTGTGTTCAGGCCAGTGTACAAAACGTCAAACTGGTCCTAACTGATTTGAATCTGATAAACGTGATCACGCCACAGTCATGTCACACGAAAAAAGCATGAAAACTGCAGTTTGCCTTGTGTTTCTATTCTCCGTTTTCTGCCAGGGTAAGTTAAATACTTCTTCCTTTTTTGAGCAATGACACCCGTATTGAAGAAAAGGTAACTGGGCAAAAAACTCCGGGAAAATTTCGGTTAATGATGATCCGCGTAGAAGCAGACATTCTAGCAAAGGAGTTGTGGAACAATACTAACAATAATAAGAATACTAACAACTGTACGAATGAATTACTTTATTAAAGTATCAGGGAGGAACGCTGCACAAAAAAAACCGGACCAATTACTAGCTATTGCGCCTAATGGTGGATTTCCACTGACGCGTAAATTTTTACCTGCGTGAAAAAAATTAGAGACAATGTATGAACGGCTTGCGTACACGTTTACGCAGGCCATTCATACATTGTCTCTAATTTTTTTCACGCACGTAAAAATTTACGCGTCAGTGGAAATCCACCTTAAGAGTCGTTTGAGACGCATTCGAACAGCTAAAACTTCCGCAACGCGAAGGGAGCTCTTGTTTACTTAATCATGCAAATACCTCATGTGCCATGCAAACCTTCGTAACATACAACTGTAAAAAGTGCGAAACAACCATATCTGGTAGTTTGTATCGTTCTGTTCTTTCCAAACAACAAAATTTTAAAATTTGAATCACGAGAAGGCTGCGAAAGGTTGATCGTAGCTATCTGTTTAATATTCCATTCTCCTGTGTCAATATTTTTCCTTGTTTTGCCACAACTCTACCTCGAGACACTTGTACTCAGTTTTTATTCGTTCACTGAGGAAACATGAGTTAATGGATTTATGATTCACAATCATATTTATCACACCAGTGCATATTACATCCGGAATACTCTAAGAAATTTAGATGAAATTTAGATAATGAAGAGTCAGTCCAAGGTGCAATGGAATTGGTTGTTTTTTAAGGTTAGGCAATTAGAAAAAAAAAAGCAGTCTCTCCTTGCGCCATAATATCAATTGTTCAACGTACGCAAACGTTTCCTTGTTGTTGAAATAAAAAACACTAGTTGAAATAAGTCAATAAGACGCAATTTATCATATCTTCAGAATAAAACGGACAACTTGGACATCGCATGCAAATAATTTTTTGATATTAAAATAGAACACTTGGAATCCCCAAAGGATTGAAGCATAAGCGCTCGCAAAATTCAGAGAAATCCGAAAATTGAACAGACGTAAGTAGCTTAGGGCAAAGGTCGTTTTCGCAGAAAGCAAAAGTGTTTCGGCGTCATTTGCTTTCAGACGTTATTAAACACATCAATAATTATTTGTCTACAAAAGAAAAAGATAAAACTGACAGCTATAAAACAATAAATAAGAGCTGTCTGTAAACGCTAACAAAAGTAAACGAACAAGCTCTTCTTCGGTCAGAGCCAGTTTTCATAAGGTCAGACTAATAGGAAACTGTCTCGCGACAACAGCATGGGATCTGCACTTTGTGTGTTTCTTTTCTCCGTTTTTTCCCCAGGGAAAGTTATGTTTGACTTCCTTTTGATAATAAAACCGAAACGTATTCCAACGTCCACAATCTGTTTTAGAATTCTCTTGTTTTCTTTGCGCACGTGCAAGCAGATGGTGCGTACGTGCAAGCAGTAGGACACTACTTAGCTTGAATCAACAGCAAGGACTTACGCTAACATAGGACGTCATAGGTCCTAGTCTGCAACCAAGGGCGCATAATTTTGGGACTATTTGAGCTATTCACATACTCTGAAAACGGAATACTGGTGGCCAAGGAGCCCTGAGAACTATTCTATATGCGCACGCGCGAGTTGCTAACGACCGCGGCCGACAGCGTATGATCTCCTAGATTCCCGCCCACACAGCGGTCAAACGCTGCACGCGTGCGCAATTCCCGCCAAAATTCTCCATACAAAGTCTTAAATTTTCCGAAAGCTTTCGCTTTAAGCCAAAAGTTAACGCCGTCCCTGGAAAGTTAAGGTTTATACGCAGCTTATGGATGGGAAAAATTTGATAATTGTTCTCCACTGAGTTTCCCAGCTTGAAAGTTTCTTTCACCGTACTATTTCTTTGACAATTTCTTACAAAAGTTTGCACACTTTCAAGCCAAATTCTAAGAAAAGTTCGAGTCTCCGAAAACCAGAGGTGACGTCATTTTTGCGTTTGTCCGCTGTGAAATTCCCGCCAAAACTATCATATATCCCAAAAGAACGCAAATACTGCTTATTCCGTGAAAAACGTATTTCGTTCATTCTGAATTAGTAAATCCGGAATAGTAATCCGTTCATTCCGAAAACGTAATACCGGTAGGTCCCAAAAAACACGATCTTAGTGGTTATTTTGACACGTTAATAAAGTTCCTATCTATCTATTTATATCACCGTCTATTCCGAGTATTCCTATTCCGGAATAGTCCCAAAAAGAATGCACCCTAAAGGGTGCTAGCAACTGCAATTTGTTTCGGATCAGAACAAGAAATGTAGATGAACCAATTGCAAACACTTACTATCAGGTCTGACATCCCAGAACTCGCCGTCGGCGTGAACAGTCACAAATTCCGCAACCTGGGAGCTGCGGAAAAACAGAGTTTAGTAGGAGGCGCTTTTCCTGGAGAGGGACCGCATTAGATTGTACTTACCTCACCGATACGAGATAAAAGTGTAACAGAATTTTCATCGTCAGGGTACTCCTTTGCTAATTCAGATTCAGACCAAATCTCAATGAGGCCCTGTTAGGGGGGGGGGGGGGGGGTTCAGTTATCCCTTATCCCTTTAATTCGAAGCACAGTTATCCCTTATCCCGAAAATTATCACCAGCGTTATCCCTAAAAGTATCTTTGGTGGAGTTATCACGGTACAGAAAAGTGAAATCGTATTTCTAATGATTATCAAGAGTGAAAAAGACGTTTTCAGCTAAGACAGCCGTTATTACATCCCTTGCAGGCCATTCCCTAAGATAACTAGAAATATTCACGGTATTTGAAAGTAAAAGAAAAGATGTCGATGTCGTGGTTAACCTTAGCTGAGGAACGTGAAAAAAAGATGAACCATGCGACAAAATCGTACCGTGTAAATCGGCCTTTAGAAATCCAACATTTCAGGTAAACACATTTTAAAAGAAAAGCAGGCATAAAAGTTAGAACCACAGTAATTGAACCGAGGTCTAAATCGGGAAATAAATTGGTTATTTATGGTTTCTTCTCCAGTGGGTGCGCAGAACACAACTCAGTATGTCCTGGCAACGACTCCTACCTCAACCTTGATACCAAACGCGTCTACTTCATTAAACACAAGTGTGACGCCAACCGCTCATCAGAGCTCGTGGAAGACCTCAAAACTGGCTGCGGCAAATAGTTCTACTTCAGTAAATTCGATTGCCGTGCCATCTCCAAACCAAAGCTTGTGGTCATTCATAAAAACGACTGGGCCAGTCAGTTTAGAAGCGTCTTCAGTGAACTCGAGTGTCACTCCAACTCCTCATCCGAGCACATGGCAGTTCTCAGACATGAGTTCGTCAGTCGGTCCGGGAGAACCTTTGTCTACTTGCCGAACAACTAATGTATACTGGTCAACATCATGGGTCACTTGTTTCAATACCACGTCAATCAGTTTAGCACTGCCTTTGTCTTCTTGTAAAACGAGTATTGTAAACTGGTCATCATCAGTGACTTGCTTCAATACTACGTCCGCCGAGTTAGGAGTGTCGTCGTCTACTTGTCAAACAAGTGGTGGATACAAGTCATCATCCAGTGTCACTTGCTATAACGTTGCTGCGACAAGGAGTGAGTATTAACTCTTAACCGTAAATACAAGCTCTACAATCCGTAGAAGCGGTCCTGTGACTCTTTTGGAACTGGATAAATTACATCTTATACGAGAGTTAAAGACATTTTTGCATGCACATTTCATATCCAAGTATCATTTTAAGACCCCCGTATTATTTTTATAGGAAACATTATTATCCAACTCCGCTACGTGTAGGCGAAACGAGTACAAATGTCTCACAATATTTGAATTCCACATGACCGGGTTGAGAGGTTTCGTATTCATCTTGACTGCGCGTATATAAATGATTCAAAAATGGTGAATACGCAGCGATTTGGAAAAAGAAAACGTTGGATATAACTTGTTAAACATTTTAGTGCGTTGTATCGCTGAACATTTTTATTCGTCATTTTAATTTGAATCGCCCTAAAAGCTCGTCAAAATACTGCAAGACTCGTAACAAAATACAACGATACTACACACTAATATGTCTAATAAAATATATGTACGTCGAAACAGAACAAATTTCAATGGAATTAACCTGCAGAACAAGCGCTGGCCTCGTTAATAATTTGCAACGGTCGTTCTCGGTTTGACTCAAACGATCCAAAAATGCCTCGTAAATTGCTAAATTTGAGATCTTTTGTTCCTAAATCACAATATATTTTAGGCCAGATAAATAAAGAACACCTAATGTTGATTGTGTGTTATTTTGAGATTTGGTGGGGTTTTGGCACGATTAATTCTTCACTTGTCGCTGACGCCCCCTACTAATACCAGAGAATTCTCTGGTATTTTAGTAGAGGGCGTCAGCAGCAAGTGTGGAATTTACTGTCGTGTCAAAACCCCACCAAATCTCACAGTAACACACAATCAACACTTAGGTAAGTGATCTTTATTTATGTGGTTTACAGTTTATTGTAATTTAGGAACAAAAGATCTCAGATTCAGCAATTTATGGGGCATTTTTTCGATCGTTTGAGTCAAACCGAGAACGACCGCGACAAATTATTAACGAGGTCATAGCTTGGTCTGCCTGTGATTCATGATGCAATCATCTACGCTAAAGTGAACTTTTTTCTCCTTTCTTTTTTTATAGCAAGTTCTCCTGCAGTGGAATCTACGTATATTTGGAATGGTAAGTTATTTTTTTTTTAAAAAAAATCATTCATTTTACACGGCGATATTTTTTGTCCTTCCTTTCAAGGTTCCACTATCAAACCTGAATTGTGACACTAATTGTGAAGCGCGTTGAGCTTTGTAAATGCGCTATATAAGAACCTATATCATTCATTCATTCATTCATTCTCTTATATTTTAGGGACAGAAGCTCCAACCACACCACCACCACCACCACCAACAAGTGAGTATTGATATCAGAATAATTCAGATGTTGTTTTGTATTTTATCTCTTATCAAATAAATTAATTAAATTTTTAGATTAGTTTGATTAGTAGAAGATTTTATATATTTTTGACATTTTGCATAGATTTAATCTTCTGATTGTCAATTTTTTTTATTTTTTTTATTTTATTTTTGTGTCCCCAAATTAGTAAGGGAATCTTTCCTAGCTATGTGGTTTTGACACACTAATATCCATTCATTCCTTCCTTCCTTCCTACCTTCCTTCCTTCATTCATTCATTCATTCATTCATTCATTCAAAAAGAAGAACATTTTACATAGCCAAACTGGTCTACAATGAGAAGGAGCATTTGAATTGGCTCGAACATTCAAAACGGATCATTAATAATAACTTGTGAAATATACAAAATAGAATGGTAAAATGGCAATATGGACTTAAAAATGGTTTTATCGAACACTACTAACATATAAGTATTCGTGGAAAACCAATGCAAGAGAAATCAATTGGATTTTTTTCTACACGTAATTTTCAGCCACATTTTGTTTCATTGCTTCCTGTTTTTCTTTTCAAACCTCTTTAAATTTATACGGCCTTCTTGCTTCACTATTTCTACCATCAAACTATGGCGGCCATGTTGCGCGACTCCGTACGTACGACGTACGCGCCCGCGAACCATGCCGCTATCCATGTTGACCATGAAAACTCATTTCGATAGTGTTCCTTCTTTCATGCGTATGGGGCTCTGCTCTGCGGCCCTTCGGGCCGCTGTAGAGCTCCGCTAAAATAACTTGCTTTTGTAAACTTTCTGGTAGTTAGTGACGTTATTACCCAGAAGTGATTTACATGTAATGTCTCCTTAACTCCACGAGGTGTAGCAGGCGCTCATGAATGCAAGACTGGAGAGAGAAAACGCGCATGGGCAAAGACACGCAAAAAGGCAGAAGAGTTCTTTGCTCTTCGTCTGGTACATCTCCTTGCTCTCGTGCGCGGCTAAAACTCTCGCCTCGTCATTACTCAGGCTACCAGTTGTGAACTTTCAAGAAAATAGTCCGTTCATAATTATTCTAGATGCGTTCATGATTATGGTAGATGTTTCAAATGCCTTATCCTGCCCGCACCCTGCAGATTGAACCCTTCAGGTATATCAACAGTAAATGTGAGGGAAATAAAACATAATCGGATCACATAAAACGGTTGACGATAGGCATTCGACATTTTTAAGTTCCAGACGATAATATATCAAATACATTAAGTGTCGAATGCAACGAATGATGGCGAATAACTTACTGAATCGTTTTAAATTACATGGATATGAATGATTGAAGCAATGCAAGCGCTTTAAAATAAAAGAGTGATCAGGGCTAAGGAAAGCTTAGAGCAAAGGTCGTTTTCGTATGTACAAAGCAAAAGTGTTTCTGCTTCTTTCAGCTGCTTTCAGATGTTATTAGCACAAGTTTTAAAAAGTTAACGAATCATTCTGCTATCTTGGTGGCCTGTAGGCAAAAGGTCAGACTGATTTGAAACTGTCAAACGGAAGACCACAGCAATGCCCAAGTAGTAAGAAGTGAATTATGTAATTTTGTAGCATTTTTAGGATACACGTTCCCGCAAGCTTTGTAGCTTTAAACTTTTTACCGTTGATAAATAAAGTTATCATATTATTATTATATATTATTATTGTTATTGACAACATCACGAGAGCTGCAGTTTGCACTGTGTTCTTATTTTCCGTTTTGTTTTTCCAAGGTTAGTCACGTCTGTCTTCCTTTTGATATTGTCAAACGAAATTTCATCACAGTCTACTTTGCTGTTTTATCGCTTGTGGGCAATGCAACCCCGGGAATGCAACCTAGAAACCTATTGTCGTAGCAGGGCTCAACCCCTTCTTTCAATAAACAAGATAGCATATGACCTAAACACAGACATTCCTTGACCATAAAAATGATTTGTGTAACAAACTGCCACCAGAAACTGCTCTTTGTTTGGACACAACAAAAAACATAGTGACCAAATGCTCGCTATCGCGTCTGACACTTGAGACGTGCTCTAATTGCCACAACTTCCGCAACCAAAGAGCCGGGCCAAAGAGCTCTTGTTTTTAAGCCATTTTAATTAATTGCATTAACTTTAATTCCGTGCCAAATCTTTACAACTCACGGATTTAAGCAACTTGAAAAAAGTGCATTACAATCGCATTTGGTATCTCCTGTTGTTTCTAAACAACAGAAATAGATTGGAATAGAACGCTGCAACTAATGATATCATTGTGTGCTATCTGTTGAACATTTCATTCTCCAGTGTCAATATTTTTCTTATTTTGCCACAACTGTGGCTGGAGATGCAGACTATTCCCACCCTAAAAATAGGTGACACTTGAAGTTAGCGAATCGGCATCTTCTGTGTTCAGGCCAGTGTACAAAAGGTCAAACTGGTACTAACTGATTTGAATCTGATAAACGTGATCACGCCACAGTCATGTCACACGAAAAAAGCATGAAAACTGCAGTTTGCCTTGTGTTTCTATTCTCCGTTTTCTGCCAGGGTAAGTTAATTACTTCTTCCTTTTTTGAGCAATGACACTCGTATTGAAGAAAAGGTAACTGGGCAAAAAACTCCGGGAAAATTTCGGTTAATGATGATCCGCGTAGAAGCAGACATTCTAGCAAAGGAGTTGTGGAACAATACTAACAATAATAAGAATACTAACAACTGTACGAATGAATTACTTTATTAAAGTATCAGGGAGGAACGCTGCACAAAAAAGCCGGACCAATTACTAGCTATTGCGCCTACGAGTCGTTTGAGACGCATGCGAACAGCTAAAACTTCCGCAACGCGAAGGGAGCTCTTGTTTACTTAATCATGCAAATACCTCATGTGCCATGCAAACCTTCGTAACATACAACTGTAAAAAGTGCGAAACAACCATATCTGGTAGTTTGTATCGTTCTGTTCTTTCCAAACAACAAAATTTTAAAATTTGAATCACGAGAAGGCTGCGAAAGGTTGATCGTAGCTATCTGTTTAATATTCCATTCTCCTGTGTCAATATTTTTCCTTGTTTTGCCACAACTCTACCTAGAGACACTTGTACTCAGTTTTTATTCGTTCACTGAGGAAACATGAGTTAATGGATTTATGATTCACAATCATATTTATCACACCAGTGCATATTATATCCGGAATACTCTAAGAAATTTAGATGAAATTTAGATAATGAAGAGTCAGTCCAAGGTACAATGGAATTGGTTGTTTTTTAGGCTAGGCAATTAGAAAAAAAAAGCAGTCTCTCCTTGCGCCATAATATCAATTGTTCAACGTACGCAAACGTTTCCTTGTTGTTGAAATAAAAAACACTAGTTGAAATAAGTCAATAAGACGCAATTTATCATATCTTCAGAACAAAACGGACAACTTGGACATCGCATGCAAATAATTTTTTGATATTAAAATAGAACACTTGGAATCCCCAAAGGATTGAAGCATAAGCGCTCGCAAAATTCAGAGAAATCCGAAAATTGAACAGACGTAAGTAGCTTAGGGCAAAGGTCGTTTTCGCAGAAAGCAAAAGTGTTTCGGCGTCATTTGCTTTCAGACGTTATTAAACATATCAATAATTATTTGCCTACAAAAGAAAAAGATAAAACTGACAGCTATAAAACAATAAATAAGAGCTGTCTGTAAACGCTAACAAAAAGTAAACGAACAAGCTCTTCTTCGGTCAGAGCCAGGTTTCATAAGGTCAGACTAATAGGAAACTGTCTCGCGACAACAGCATGGGATCTGCACTTTGTGTGTTTCTTTTCTCCGTTTTTTCCCCAGGGAAAGTTATGCTTGCCGTGACTTCCTTTTGATAACAAAACCGAAACGCATTACAACGTCCACAACCTGTTTTAGAATTCTCTTGTTTTCTTTGCGCACGTGCAAGCAGAAGGTGCGTACGTGCAAGCAGTAGGACACTACTTAGCTTGAATCAACAGGAAGGACTTACACTAACATAGGACGTCATAGGTCCTAGTCTGCAACCAAGGGCGCATAATTTTGGGACTATTTGAGCTATTCAATTCCGGTTTAAAAAAAAAAGAATAAACGGAATAAAAATTCCCAAAAGAACACATACTCTGAAAACGGAATCCTGGTGGCCAAGGTGCCCTGAGAACTATTCTATATGCGCACGCGCGAGTTGCTAACGACCGCGGCCGACAGCGTATGATCTCCTAGATTCCCACCCACAGAGCGGTCAAACGCTGCACGCGTGCGCAATTCCCGCCAAAATTCTCCATACAAAGTCTTAAATTTTCCGAAAGCTTTCGCTTTAAGCCAAAAGTTAACGCCGTCCCTGGAAAGTTAAGGTTTATACGCAGCTTATGGATGGGAAATTTGATAATTGTTCTCCACTGAGTTTCCCAGCTTGAAAGTTTCTTTCACCGTACTATTTCTTTGACAATTTCTTACAAAAGTTTGCACACTTTCAAGCCAAATTCTAAGAAAAGTTCGAGGCTCCGAAAACCAGAGGTGACGTCATTTTTGCGTTTGTCCGCTGTTAAATTCCCGCCAAAACTATCATATATCCCAAAAGAACGCAAATACTGCTTATTCCGTGAAAAACGTATTTCGTTCATTCTGAATTAGTAATTCCGGAATAGTAATCCGTTCATTCCGAAAAAATAATACCGGTAGGTCCCAAAAGAACACGATCTTAGTGGTTATTCTGACACGTTAATAAAGTTCCTATCTATCTATTTATATCACCGTCTATTCCGAGTATTCCTATTCCGGAATAGTCCCAAAAAGAATGCGCCCTAAAGGGTGCTAGCAACTGCAATTTGTTTCGGATCAGAACAAGAAATGTAGATGAACCAATTGCAAACACTTACTATCAGGTCTGACATCCCAGAACTCGCCGTCGGCGTGAACAGTCACAAATTCCGCAACCTGGGAGCTGCGGAAAAACAGAGTTTAGTAGGAGGCGCTTTTCCTGGAGAGGGACCGCATTAGATTGTACTTACCTCACCGATACGAGATAAAAGTGTAACAGAATTTTCATCGTCAGGGTACTCCTTTGCTAATTCAGATTCAGACCAAATCTCAATGAGGCCCTGTTAGGGGGGGGGGGGGGGTTCAGTTATCCCTTATCCCTTTAATTCGAAGCACAGTTATCCCTTATCCCGAAAATTATCACCAGCGTTATCCCTAAAAGTATCTTTGGTGGAGTTATCACGGTACAGAAAAGTGAAATCGTATTTCTAATGATTATCAAGAGTGAAAAAGACGTTTTCAGCTAAGACAGCCGTTATTACATCCCTTGCAGGCCATTCCCTAAGATAACTAGAAATATTCACGGTATTTGAAAGTAAAAGAAAAGATGTCGATGTCGTGATTAACCTTAGCTGAGGAACGTGAAAAAAAGATGAACCATGCGACAAAATCGTACCGTGTAAATCGGCCTTTAGAAATCCAACATTTCAGGTAAACACATTTTAAAAGAAAAGCAGGCATAAAAGTTAGAACCACAGTAATTGAACCGAGGTCTAAATCGGGAAATAAATTGGTTATTTATGGTTTCTTCTCCAGTGGGTGCGCAGAACACAACTCAGTATGTCCTGGCAACGACTCCTACCTCAACCTTGATACCAAACGCATCTACTTCATTAAACACAAGTGTGACGCCAACCGCTCATCAGAGCTCGTGGAAGACCTCAAAACTGGCTGCGGCAAATAGTTATACTTCAGTAAATTCGATTGCCGTGCCATCTCCAAACCAAAGCTTGTGGTCATTCATAAAAACGACTGGGCCAGTCAGTTTAGAAGCGTCTTCAGTGAACTCGAGTGTCACTCCAACTCCTCATCCGAGCACATGGCAGTTCTCAAACATGAGTTCGTCAGTCGGTCCGGGAGAACCTTTGTCTACTTGCCGAACAACTAATGTATACTGGTCAACATCATGGGTCACTTGTTTCAATACCACGTCAATCAGTTTAGCACTGCCTTTGTCTTCTTGTCAAACGAGTATTGTAAACTGGTCATCATCAGTGACTTGCTTCAATACTACGTCCGCCGAGTTAGGAGTGTCGTCGTCTACTTGTCAAACAAGTAGTGGATACAAGTCATCATCCAGTGTCACTTGCTATAACGTTGCTGCGACAAGGAGTGAGTATTAACTCTTAACCGTAAATACAAGCTCTACAATCCGTAGAAGCGGTCCTGTGACTCTTTTGGAACTGGATAAATTACATCTTATACGAGAGTTAAAGACATTTTTGCATGCACATATCCAAGTATCATTTTAAGACCCCCGTATTATTTTGATAGGAAACATTATTATCCAACTCCGCTACGTGTAGGCAAAACGAGTACAAATGTCTCACAATATTTGAATTCCACATGACCGGGTTGAGAGGTTTCGAATTCATCTTGACTGCGCGTATTTAAATGATTCAAAAATGGTGAATACGCAGCGATTTGGAAAAAGAAAACGTTGGATATAACTTGTTAAACATTTTAGTGCGTTGTATCGCTGAACATTTTTACTCGTCATTTTAATTTGAATCGCCCTAAAAGCTCGTCAAAATACTGCAAGACTCGTAACAAAATACAACGATACTACACACTAATACGTCTAATAAAATATATGTACGTCGAAACAGAACAAATTTCAATGGAATTAACCTGCAGAACAAGCGCTGGCCTCGTTAATAATTTGCAACGGTCGTTCTCGGTTTGACTCAAACGATCCAAAAATGCCTCGTAAATTGCTAAATTTGAGATCTTTTGTTCCTAAATCACAATATATTTTAGGCCAGATAAATAAAGAACACCTAATGTTGATTGTGTGTTATTTTGAGATTTGGTGGGGTTTTGGCACGATTAATTCTTCACTTGTCGCTGACGCCCCCTACTAATACCAGAGAATTCTCTGGTATTTTAGTAGAGGGCGTCAGCAGCAAGTGTGGAATTTACTGTCGTGTCAAAACCCCACCAAATCTCACAGTAACACACAATCAACACTTAGGTAAGTGATCTTTATTTATGTGGTTTACAGTTTATTGTAATTTAGGAACAAAAGATCTCAGATTCAGCAATTTATGGGGCATTTTTTCGATCGTTTGAGTCAAACCGAGAACGACCGCGACAAATTATTAACGAGGTCATAGCTTGGTCTGCCTGTGATTCATGATGCAATCATCTACGCTAAAGTAAACTTTTTTCTCCTTTCTTTTTTTACAGCAAGTTCTCCTGCAGTGGAATCTACGTATATTTGGAATGGTAAGTTATTTTTTTAAAAAAAAAATCATTCATTTTACACGACGATATTTTTTGTCCTTCCTTTCAAGGTTCCACTATCAAACCTGAATTGTGACACTAATTGTGAAGCGCGTTGAGCTTTGTAAATGCGCTATATAAGAACCTATATCATTCATTCATTCATTCTCTTATATTTTAGGGACAGAAGCTCCAACCACACCACCACCACCACCACCACCAAGTGAGTATTGATATCAGAATAATTCAGATGTTGTTTTGTATTTTATCTCTTATCAAATAAATTAATTAAATTTTTAGATTAGTTTGATTAGTAGAAGATTTTATATATTTTTGACATTTTGCATAGATTTAATCTTCTGATTGTCAATTTTTTTATTTTTTTATTTTATTTTTGTGTCCCCAAATTAGTAAGGGAATCTTTCCTAGCTATGGGGTTTTGACACACTAATATTTATTCATTCCTTCCTTCCTTCCTACCTTCCTTCCTTCCTTCATTCATTCATTCATTCATTCATTCATTCATTCATTCATTCATTCATTCATTCATTCATTCATTCATTCAAAAAGAAGAACATTTTACATAGCCAAACTGGTCTACAATGAGAAGGAGCATTTGAATTGGCTCGAACATTCAAAACGGATCATTAATAATAACTTGTGAAATATACAAAATAGAATGGTAAAATGGCAATATGGACTTAAAAATGGTTTTATCGAACACTACTAACATATAATAATTCGTGGAAAACCAATGCAAGAGAAAACAATTGGATTTTAATTGAACTAGCAAAAAAATATTTTTCTTGTTTTTCACAAATAAAAGGCCTTCTGCCGAAAACTAACTACACCAGAAATCGATTTTTCACTAGTTTTTTCGAAGTTTTTCGGCTTTGTTGGCTTTTAATTAACCAGAATGCACTGCACGGTAACCAGAATGCACTGCGTAGTGACCAAAATGCACTGCGCTCTGGTAGAGCCTCACTTTGAGCCTGAAGGACACAATACACAGTGCGAACACACGTCAGCGCCGCCGAGGTGCGAAATCCAGCAAAAAGCAAATGGCTAATATGGCAGCTGCTGCATCGTAAAAAAAAAAACGACAAAACTATCGCAAAATACACTAAAAATGCTTAGCCCGTACAGGTCAAGTTCTCAAAATGCTTGTAGAATTTTAGTGCGAATACATGAAAGCCAGTCAAAGCCACCAAAGTGTCAGTGAAATCCAGCAACAAGACACAAAGCTGCTGCACACGTATAAAACGACAAAACTATCAGAAAAGCTGCTTTTAGGCTTACAATGTAACTTGTTTATGGTATAATTTGAGTTTATCAATCCATTGCTGTCAGGACATGCAAAATATTTATGATTCAAGTTGTTTACTTTTTTGGTGAATGCCGGATTTTATTTTAAACACCAAAAATTTCTCACTTCGCTAGATGGTTAAACTTCTTTGTGAGCTTCTGTAAACCTCGGTAGTTCTACTATCTTTATATATTTGTCGCTAATAATGTGCAACCCTTATTCTAAAATGCAAACTAGACGAAGCTAACCGCAGCGCTTTGATATCCTTGGGCTACACTAGTATTAAGAATACTTTGTTGAGGTAAGAAGGTTTATATCAGAATCCATTTAATAAGTGGTGCTCTACCTAAAATGGTTGCTGAAATATTTTATGCTTGTTTTCTTACAGCTATATTAACACCTACTCTATATAGTAAGTTGCTTTGTCTTTTTTGATTTATTTTGCCTCTTTATAGCTGTAATGATTGTAATTATTACTTCGAAATACTCTCAATTTTTAAATTGCTCTTACTATTGTAAGCAACTTAATTATCTACATGCAAATAAATTATTCACAGTTTCCTTAACTTGGATATTTTAAGTTGTGTCAAGAGTATGTAACTAAATTATGTCCCCTTTAAAAGGAACAGTTATTGTAATTGGAATCGATATTGTGTTTTCTCTACCACCGTCCCACCCCCCTTCCTTGTCGCCCTCTCCTCCCAATCCTTCCCTTGCTGCTTTGTATACGTAGATATCCAGACAATGCAAAGTTTAACTGGAGTATTTTTTATTGTTTTGGAAAAGTTTGACATCTTTTTCGGTCCACTACTGCTAAGTTTTAACCCTGATGTGACGTGACCGTGTCATAGAAAGCGCTGTTTAATCTTGATATCATAAAACATAAATATCATGTTAAAGTAGCACTACTGTAAGTATCATGAAATGTGTTAATTGAATACTACTCCATTAAAATAAATTGTATGTGATAAAAATAAATGTTTATTTCTTTGTTCCTTCTAATTTTCAGCAACTCCTTCTGAAAGCAACATGTATCCATATGGCCCCAAACAGAATGATGGTGAGTTTCGTCTTGAAGACTCTCCGTATTATCACTCCCGCCACTGCTTGAGGATAAATGCAGATTGGACTGGATTTCCATTCTTCGCGGAGAGGCATTACAAGTTGTATGTAGGTATCTCTTGATATTTTGTAAGTAATCCGTAGAACCCAAAATGAAAGTTTGAACAAAAAGGTGAAATTTACAAATACTAAAGTTATTATTAAAAAGCAGCCCTAGAGCTTCACAAACTACACAACACACATCCAATTTTTTATTTATATCCGTCTTTTATTTTATCTGCTGAATAGAGGGATTTAAAGGGGGGACAATATCTAAAGTTCGCTCTTGACTGAATTTCTTCAGTTTGAACTAAAAAGGTGAAATGTACATGTACCAAAGTTCTCATTAAAAAGCAGCCCTGGAGCTTCAGAACAAGTATTCTATTTTCCATTTGTATCATATCCTCAAATTATATCTTCGGAGTAGATGGATTTAAAGGGGGAACAATATCTAAAGTTAGCTCTTGACTGAATTTCTTTTATTTCATTCAAATTCACCATTGATAGAACTAAAGCCAAGTTACTCCTGCATAAATACCGGTTATTTCTTGATGACCAATATTCTAGCATACCACTGCAGGCCTCCTTTATTTATTATGTCATTTTTTTGTTTATTTTGTAGATATGTCGCAATGGTATAATCCAATTGAATTATGAGTGGAGTTGGTGGTGGCCTCGGAAGTTTGGTGTCTACTGGTGGTTGAGAAATATGGCTGTTATTGCACCGTTTTGGGCCACCACTGACACGTATTACGCGTTTAGCGGCAATCACTCAAAGGTGTATTATCAAGTGTACACGCCTAAAAGCAAAGGAAGCTCTGCCGATATCCTGAGTAAGGCCACAGAGGATGTACAGCGCTACACTGAAGAAATGGCCAGCTTTGAAGCCACTTGGGTTCTTGTAGTCACATGGGAAAAGCTCTGCCCTTACGTCTATTATTACCACAATGACTACTTTTGCAAAGAGGTAACGTTTTTTGCATCTAAAGCATCGATTTCCGTGAGTTTCAGGAGAAATAAAACAAGAGTAAGAGAAGCGAAGTTGTGAAAGGAAACAAATGGAAAAGGTTTTAACAATAATAATACTAAAAATAAGAAATACTGCAGAAGTTATTGCCTTGCATTATTTAGCCTATTCATTCATGCATTATGTATCATTATTTTAAGAAACAAAATTTATTATTTTTATTTTTTTGTTTAATGCTACAAACATATCGCGGACAACTTAACAATATGGAAGCTGGAGTGAAAACCAGAACAAATCTTCTTTAAATAATATTTTACTACAAAGGCACACGAATTTTTCTTGCAGAGTAACACTTTCCAAGCTGTCTTAATAACAAATGGATTTCACACATTTTTAATGTACAATTACCCATACGGTGGAATTCAGTGGGTGGTTCCAGCGAATCGGTAAGTCCGTTTGCAAAACATAGTGATTATAGTAGTATACCCGGGGAAACTCGTATCTTTTATACGGTTAGACGCCTTACCCTTAACCTTACATACAGAATCAATTATGCTAATTTATCGTTAATTCATGTAGGAATTATTATCGTTACTGGACTAACTACTACGGTCTTCCTGTTGCTGGCTGGAATGCAGGAGATGATGGCAAAAGCTACTTAAACATCAAAGGGTAAGAATTGAATTTCGTGGTTCGGCTTTTATATGTAGAAGCTCAGTGTTCGCCAGCTACCACACTGCAGATACTACAAAACCATCTGTCATGTCGGTGGTTAAGATGTGGGATTATCGGAGATTATTAGAGATTATCGGGTGTATCTTTCAAAATGATACGACCATATCCATTTTACAAGAAAATTATTTTCTGAAGCGACTTGTTTTAAAACTTTTAAAGGTACATTCATGCTATGTTAAATTTGAACTCGTCGCCGTGACATTATTTCTCCCAATCGTGTTAATTTACAAAGCATTGTTAGTAAGTCCTCCTTTTTGATGTCGTTTATTTCAGTTCCGGCACTTTGTTTGGAATGTATAATCTCGACAGAAAAGTAGGAAATACAGGTTTGCTGGGAAGACATTTCTGGAGAATTGACAACAGCAATGTGAAGAACGCTTTGGAGAAGTGTTTAACATGGACTTTCCTTCAGAAAAAAGTAAACGTTCATAAATGGTACGAGCAGCTAATACGGCCAGACTGGCGGATGGCGTGCCCTTGCACTTTCTGGCAGGCATGGTTTGATAGGGGAAGATTCTCTTGGAGCTGGTGGTATTCGTGGCCCGAATTGTGCTATGAGTCCAGGCGTTCAAAGTTCATACCATATGCTAACGCTCGTACAGGATTAAGAGGCTTTCAGCTGAGACAGAAATGTTGCTACTCGACGCAATGGGAAGAATGGGGCTCTCTCAAGGTTGGCCCTCCTGATGGGGGTCGCGTTGAAGTAACAGCTGTCTATAACAATGAGGTGAATGAGATGGAACAGGTTTACTCGGACCAAGTGGCCTATAAATATTGCTGTGTTGATACACCTTTGTGCGATATGTTTTACTTCTATCGTCCATCCGATAGCTGTTCACTTTACAGACCTCCACCAAGACGTAAGTGTTAATGTGTATTACATTGTACTACTACAGTGTGCAACCCCCACCACACCACACCATTCCGCACCACATCACACCAAACGGCACAACACCACACCATACCACACCAAGCTTCACTAAAATGTCCTATACTACACTGCACCATTGAAAACTGCCGTGACGTTTCTTTGCCTAATAGCTCCTTAATTATGTTACGGTACGTTACGTACCATTACGCCCCCATGCAATGCCATGCCATGCTACACTATGCCATATGTGGTTATATTATATTTCGTTAACTGGCTATATCAGCTAGCGTTCCATGTTTCGGTTAAAAATTTCTGTCGTAACTTCGTTCGGTTATATTTAGGTTCATCGCTTTTTGTGACTTGAGCATAAGGCGTCGCACTATTAAAAAGTGCTCCCGCGAAACTCATTTTTGACTTTTGCCAAAGCTTTCATCATAATTTGAACAAACCCATTTTCTAGGCCTGGTGATTGTTGCCGTGAGCTAAGGCTATTCCCAGAAGTATGCTCTCAGGATCGTGAAGACACTAAAATCGTCGCTGCAACCAAAACTGCCAACAACAAGATATCAGTCCCGGGGGCCGAGTTCTTTAAAAAGCCGTTGTTTTACTTTAGCATGACACTGAATTCCAGTTTAATTTTTCCCAGGTATGTTCTGCTGTGATCCTCATATCAAGACACTGGATGGTAGGAATTACACGTTCAATGGACTGGGCGAATACGTCATGGTTGATGCTCAAAATGGAACGTTCCAGCTACAGGCCAGAACGAAACTTGCCCAGGGAAACTCAACAACAGCAACTATTTTCTCAGCCGGAGCTGCTAAAGAAGAAAATACTAGTATCATTGAAATTCGAGTAAAGGAAGGAGGTGAGGAATACATCACACGAGACTTATCACAAACAAAAACGTAATCAGTGAACAATGGACCATGTGTTATTGAATTGGTGAAATGCATTTCATAATTATGAAAAGAAATGGCGTTTTTGCACAAAAAAGATCCAGAAAAATGCCAATACACCAAAAGTAATGGTAGACGATAGTAAACAGAGCACACTGAAACAAAAATAAAATACATATTTACTATAATTTTTTATGTTAATTTTAGGTGGATTAGAAATTCTCATAGACCAGGCAATCTACAATGGCTACAACAACCTAACAAACCAAAGTGTAGCAGTTGGAAAACATCTTTCTGTGTTAAAACCAGAAGAAAACTGTTTAGAAGTTTCTTTCCCGTCAACAATGTCGGTAAAGTTCTGCGAGAAAAAGGGAATGCTTTCGTTCGTCGTAACTCCTGCAGACGATTACAAGAATACCACCAAAGGATTACTGGGAACGTGGAACGGTGACCCGGATGACGACTTCACATTGCCTAACTGGACGGTATTGTCATCATCGTCAACAATGAGAGATATCCACTTCGGGTTTGGTGTTAAGTGTAAGTGTAATCAAATTTTCAAGTTACAATATTGATAAATCGAAATTGGTTCGTAATCTGTGTCGACTCCCGATGACTTTCTTGCAGGGCAAATCAACCAATCCCAGTCTCTGTTTACTTATGGTCACAATGAAAGCGTGGATACCTTTTCTAACTCTACATTTGAGCCCATGTTTGCGGATAATATTGTATGGGATAACAACAATACAAAAGAACAAGCTGAAGCACAGTGTGGAGATGATCATGAGTGCCTATTTGATGTGGCCTCCACGAACGACCTTTCTGTTGGCATGGTTACCAGAGATTTAAACATTCAGTTGGTGAACGAGTCGAACACACTTGGTAAGCTACGGAAAATGAAATGATTAATCATAACTTTAATGTCCTAAGGTTAGCATTCAGTCGAACTGTTAAGATGTCATGTCACGCGCTAGTATTGGCAGTTGAATATGAATGGTTCCTTATATTAATTTTGACAACAGGCAATAGACAACAGAATGGCAACAAGTCTTCGTCTCGTTCAGTTCGGTCTGTAAACATACTTGAGCTTAACAAAACGGATTTTTGTTTTGCCGTCGTCCAATCATCCGTATACTGTAATTACAGACGGAATTAAGTTGGAGTTATTATTATTATTATTATTATTATTATTATTATTAATTCATAATAATAAACCTGGGGTCTGATATAATCAAAACTACAACGCGTATTTCTCATTTATGCTTTATTTCGATTTTTTTGTTTTCAAAAGAGATTCATTCTTTTCCTTATGTTAAAATAGATTTTGTTTTTAATAAAGGCTAGATAATTCACTTTTAATTCCAACAAAGGTTAAAGCACGCATTATGCAAAACTATGGGCATGCGAAACCATGGTATGTCCGTCGAAAAAAAAACAGATTCCACTTGCAGTTAACTTATATAAAATTACTGTTGTCTAGCTTCATCAGTTGGCTGGTAAGTTTGATAATTACTTTTTTATCATATGGTAACGTGATGTATTTCCTTCGCAGACAACTTCCCACCCAAGATAGTAACCGCTTCAAATGTAATAAATGCTACACTTCATGAAACAGTTGAACTGAATATCACCGCTGTGGATAACGATACGATTACGTATCGTGTGATTAACAAGCCTGCAGGAGCCACATGGAACCAAAGTGGAAACGTACTTCTTTTTTCTTGGAATGTTACATCGTCAGAAAAGGTAGGCTATAGTCGAGCAACTGCCTCTAAATGAAAGAAGGTGACGATTGAGACAGATTAAGAAACAATAAACTTTGATTTGAAAAACTTTTTTAAGATGCATTATCCGTGGCCTGGAAGTATGGAGTTAAGTTTTCTCTTTTGTTTGTTGTAGTTCAATCTGTCTTTCGTTGCAACTGACGACAAAGGCGCAAGTGCCACCTGGAGTCCAACGATTAATATGTGCGCCTGCGAACACGGCGGTCAGTGTGTGCCACCAGAAGAAGGCGACAAAGTCAACACTGACAGCAAGTTTGTATACCTGGGCTGCGCATGTCAGGGAGGATACACAGGACGGTTCTGTGACAGTGACATTGATGCCTGCGAGATGAATGGTCAGCCGTGCTATACAGGGGTTGACTGCATTGATCTTCCTCCGCCAGCCAATGCTAGTGGATATAAATGCGGACCTTGTCCATCTGGATATACTGGAAATGGCGCTCAGTGTGTGGGTGAGTTGAACCTCAAAGGCGCCTCCTAACATTTATTGAGAAAAGAAGACATATTAATATATTTCTTTATTGGGCCACATCGAAATGGCATAACGACGTAACTGACGTTGATAGAAAATGGATGAGTGCTTGGGTATTGAATGCAATTCTCTCTATTTCAATGACTTGCCTATTCTAAACTGTTGTTGTAGTTATTATTGTTCTTGTTGCTGCTTCTGCTGGTGGTGGTATGGCTTCAGATGCCAACGGACTTACCGTTAGGACACCGTACCACATACTCTACGCTAAAACCGAACTGTAGTGTTATGAGAGTCAAAACGCGGAACCGAGTGAATCTAAAATCATATGGATACCAAAAAAGCCTCTGAGACTAAATAAAGTCCCTTGATGATTAGCATAGTTATGCAATAACAAGAGCAGTGTATCATAGAATTTCAAAGACTATGGAAATCATTGAACTGTTTGGTTTTGGAAGTAAGTGACCCCTTTGAAGTGTTTAACGTTTTTGTTTTCTATTGTCTTCAAGACTTTGATGAATGTCAAAGCGATTCATCGAACAACTGTGAGCAGCTCTGTGTAAATCTGCCGGCCTCTTTCTTCTGTGATTGCCGGAATGGATACAAACTAAACGCCGATGGCAAAAGCTGTGATGGTAAGGGATTCTAACGCGTTTCCACTCTCCGTGTATGTTGTTCAAAACGCACTTTTAATTATACTAACCCTAACTTATTATCAACCTTTTCCTTTGTTTCCTTCATTTCCTGTGTACCTGGCCCGGTTGACACCACGCAAGGTATTGATGAATGATTAACACCTAGAACCTCAGCGAATAAAATAAAAAACGAATTATTGCCTTCCGAACGTTTTTGACACCAACTTGTCAAGATACCTTCCAAAGAACCTGAAACTCTTCGTGTGCGTAGATTGTACTTTGTTTTCATGTATTAGTATATCGGAGGGTATCGTTAAGGTTTAACCTCAGTTTACTGATAAAACTTTGAATTTGCATTAATAACATTCTAGTAGTAATGTACTACACTCTGAGGCAAATTTGCCTTAGAGATGTAGTACATCACTACTTCCAGTGCTGGATACAAAATATGGGACAAAAATGGATTCAAATATTGGAATCAAATATTAGAATCAAAAACTGAAATTCAAACCCTAGAAAAAAAAGCCTGTAAAACCAAGCCTGAAAAACCAACCCTAACTCAACCCTAGGTTCAAAATAAGAAAAACTTCTTATACTCTTTTTCAAACTTTTTTTATAGTGCTTTCGAATGGGATTGTCTTATATGGGTCCACTTGCTACCCAGACTGTACTCTTTTTTACATTGCTCACAAAACCATCGTGTATTTCGCATATAACGGGCTTTTGTGCGCCTTATAGCTTTCATTTTGTCTTCTTTGGTAAACCATCTCTGGTATCGGCCATTAACAATATTATCATTCCAAAACATCAATTGTTATATATTAATGACACAATATATTAATTTCTTATATCATTAATAGTGCGTTTAAGGAAAAAACACATATAAAAATAAAATCTCTTTGTAATATATATATGAATAATAAAAGATTTATAATCGGTTTAACCTCGGATAAAAATAATAGATCGAATGATATTAAAATAATTGCTAAAATCTTAGAAGATGAATTTAATTTCAAGCACATGGTATTTAATCAGCCAAACAGTGTAATTGTTATGGATGGCGGGGCTAACCCATGGGCCGATTATATTGAAGCATATTTTGATAATTATAAAGATACTAATTACGTAATATCAAATTTGTTTAATTTAGATATTGTCGAAATGCTTTTTGATAACGGCTGTAGTATTATAAATATTGATACCTTTTTTTATAATGAAAATCAATTAGATGAAAAATTAGTTGTTGATAAATTCAATGTTTTTTTAAAATGAATGTATGTCCTAAAATATTTTTTGTAATCAAATACTGATTTATAAAAATATTATACTTAATATTTTTATTTGCATGTGTAATACTTGATAATTGATTTTAAGGCACTCTTAACATATACTCCATAAATAAAATTAAAAATTGTTTATATATCTTTCAAATCCTTGATTGGAATCCAACTGTTGAAGTCATCACTGTATCCTTTCCACTTAACTAAAGCTTGTTTCTTCTTATAATCTCTACGGATCACTTTATCAATTCTGAATACATCCTGTTTTGCTTTTAATAATTCAGGTTCATAAAAGCTACCTTTTATTTCTTCATCATTCAAATCTTTTATTTTGTATGTAATGGGATTAGTATGTTGGATCTTAGTAATTACGAACATTTCTTCACTCCAATTTGGTGTATAACCCTTATCGAAAACAATTCGTTTATACTTAGATATTCGGACCTTATCACCAACCTTAAATTTGGGTTTTGCTGATAATGGCTCCATATCACCGTATAGGTTAAGATATACAATTCCTTGATTCTTTTCCTTTGAAGCTTCTGTTGGTGTCATCTTTATTGAACTGTGTTTTGTATTATTGTATTCTTTTACCAGTATGGGTAGCATTTCAAGATACTGTGTGTTACCTTGAATAGTAAACTGTTTGTACATTTTATTTTTCAAAGTTCTATTAAATCTCTCAATAACAACAGCTTTACCTTCATTAAAAGTGGAATACATGTTAATATCATTTTGCTTTAGCCATTCCTTGAATGTTTTGTTATAAAATTCAGATCCCTGATCGACCCAGAGAAATTCAGGTTTACGTTTGTCATTAATGACAATATTGTTGAATGCGTTAGTTATTGATGTACCTTTCTTATCTTTCAATTGTATAGCCCAAGCGAATTTACTGAATACGTCAATTATAGTCAATAGATATTTATAACCTTTATTCCATTTTGAAAGTTTATCCATAAAAACTAAATCAGCAGACCATATGTCGTCAATTCCATTTGATATTACTCTTCTAGTTTTAAATTTTCGTCTGATTGGTTTATGTAACTCATCGGCTAATTGTTGAGACCAATCATTTTTACTCAACGCCGTTTTCCGTTTTTTGTCTTCTTTTGTTTTACACCCATACCTACTTTAGCCTTGGTAGCAATAGTGTTCCTTGCAATAGCATGACCCCATTGTCTGTCTTTCCATGGGATAGCATCAAGGGCTTTTACCATCTTTTTATCAGCTTCGTTTTTGCATTTAACCTGATTTTTTGATGGTTTGTTTGCACATACTGAGTAATCCACGTCATGTTGCATGCTCACGGCGTCCGTTTTTCCTGTTGGTTTTTCATATATCTCCAGTATTTTACCTGTTTTTTGATCCCACTTTACCTGTTTCTCTAAAGGATTACCAGGACCTGTATAACGATGACCAGGCATTACAAAACCCTTTTTTGGTGCTACTTTTAAAATAGCTTTATGGATATCGATACCTTCACCTTTGATGAATTTACTCTTTTTGTTTTTACAGATTGAGCAAATTGATTTTTCCATAAGTCGGCCATTCTTTGCTTTTACTTTTTTAGTATTGATTGAATTTGTTTTTTTATTACATGAAACGCAGTATGACAGGCACATATATATTATATGTTAGATATTAATCACAATAATGATTAACCCATTTGCCGTTTTTATATTCTGTGTAATTACATGATGGATTAAATTTTTCATTTGTATATGCACCAGCAGGCTTCCAAAAATTAGATGTCTGAATTCCGCTTTTTTTATTAAATATACCTTTAGCAAAGTCACCGCGCCAATATTTTTTAAATAGATCTTTATCACCTCCGGTAACTGCCATGATAGCCGATGCTAAGTCTTGAGCCTGTTGAAACCCTGGAATCTTTTCGCCGACCTTTTTGTTAATCGTTTCACCTACTCCACGCCCTTTTTTCTCACTAACAAAACGGGTTTTAGTAATACCACAAGAAACGCATTTCGATTTGAGTATTAAACGATTGTTTTTTGTTCTCATATATTTTTCAGAATTAGGAACTGAATTAGTTTTTATTTTTTCACGTACACAATACGATTAAACCATTATATATATAAGTTATATATTTCTGAAATAATGTTGAATGAATTTCTCATTCTTCATTGTGTCATATATGTCAAACACTTCCAACAAATTAGAATACGTATTCCCATGGTTCATCTCATTCAAAAAGTATAAACAGAAGTATCCGCATGTGGTTGTATTTATATTCTGTATCTGATTGTTTTGATGTAGCAATGTTAAATTCTTCTTTTTTGCGTGATCGACTATTTTTTGAAATGAAGGCATACCAAAACTATCAAAATAATTGATTACCTTATCTTTTACATAAGTTGCAACCCAATGACTACCACTCAGATATGACGGTTGGAGATTGTAAATGAATATTCCTAATTTGTGATTATGTGGCACAGTCTCGTCTCTCATTAGTACATTTTTTATCGGTATATTCAAATATAAACACCAGTTTATTAAATCAAAATTACTCATTGGTATATTCTTATGGAATGTTGGCTTTCTTACTTTCTTTTCGGTTTTAAGATCTTTTTTTTTGGAAGCACCAATCCACCTGTTCTAAGAAATTTATCATATTCATCCCAAGAACCAATGAATGGTGGCGGTGTGTAAGCTAATACATCTTTCTTACTTGGTAGTCTAATATTTCCACCATCCTTCTTTGAAGTGTTATCAGTTGTTGATTTGTTAGTTGTTGACCTTCTTGATCTTGTTTTCGTTTTCATAGCACTTATTCCAATCATTGGAAAACCAATCCGCGGTGCCCCATGACCGACCCTAATGACCTTTCGAATTTGTGCCTTTGAGATGTTTAAATAAGATCCAACACCTAACTTCTTAGCCTTATTCAATTTATTGATTTGTCGTTGAGTTAGCATTAAACTGTCATTGCCAGTCATATCTGAATTGCTTAAGCGAATAGTGATCTCACTTTTATTTCTATAAGCAGTCAAAAGCTTCCTTCGCTGTCCTTCTGACAGATTCACTTTATGAGAGTGATAAGTTGTCATTACTTGTATATATATTATATGTTATATAATTTCTTGTTTATAAAACGTATACAAAATAGAATGGTTTATACATAATATTCAATTGATTGATTTATACAATAACCAGCTCATTCCCCACCTTGTCAATGACGATTGTCTCATCATAAAGAACGATGGCATGGACGTTGAAAGGACTATCTCCCGCACTATTAGCGTTTAGTTTATATCTGAAGATCAACTGCTTTGGGTCTCTAGTTACTCGCTCTGCTTGATATGATAAATCAAAAAAGATAATAGGATAGAGAGAGTTGTAATTTGCCAAGTTGAGTTGTGTACCGCTGTTGTAATCATTCTTTCTCATACCATAAGACATCAAATCATTGAAGATCCTAACTTTGGACTCACTATCATATTCGGTCTCAGGATAAAACACTCCGTTGCCGTATTCCAATCGGCATGTTGTCAAATAACTACCATTCCCACGGTCAAGATTGATATTGAAGGTATCAAATTCATAGGGATTTTCATCTGCATTGTTTGATTTAGCTCGTTGTAGATATACAAAGATAGCCTTAACATTATCAATACTGGATGAGATCTGGAAGAATCCACTGCTATTCGTTGGTGCGGAAACCTCATACATTTCGCGCATATACGTCCAAGTGTTCTTTACCAAGAAGGAACTAACAAACTTATCATATAGGCTGTCCTTTGGAGTCAATTTTGGGACCCATAGAAGGAATCTATTAAGGACCACTCGTCCATCAGCTACATCATCGGCCTTTTTAAGTAATTCGGCGTCATTCTGTAACTGTATATTGAATTGGAGTTGCATTGGGAGTAACATTCGACCTTCCAGCTCTTCAAAGAAACTGTAACGATTTAGAGGTATAACAACATTGACATCATTGAGACCTGTCGTCAAAAGTCGCCTAGCCTCAAACCCTGCATTCTGATTAGCATTTGCTATCCTATGGTCGGTATCTAGATACCAAAGACTATTTTTTGCTACTGAACGACTAAAATCGTCACTATATTCGAGGAGATTCTTAAGGAAAGTAACTTTATGGAGATTATCGGTATCATAAACGATTTTTCCTGCTGATTTAATCATCATGTGGGCAATCAATGAATGTGCTCCATTAATAACTGTGATACGATTCGCCCCCGTGGTTGCTCCATCAGCTAACATTTGCACCTGAAATTGCACCTCGAAATACGCATTATACCAATCGTAGAATGAACTTCTATCGTTAATCGTGAACTTATAGCCGTTTTTAAGTTGGTGCTGACCGTTAGCTGGGACTCGAATTACATCATCGAGTTGAAATCGAACCAACTCATATCTCTGTAAGTATTCGCTTGTTCTAAAAGACATATATTATTATGTTACATAATTTTGCAATTATGTACCAATTTTTTTAATCATTTTATTCATTTTACTCAACGCCTTCTTTTTACACCTGATCCTGATATTAATCTATTAATGATCATATCAGTACTTTCATTTTTCTGTTGGTGTCTGACAGGTGAGGCATTTACTTTCTGTAAGATTGGGGATAGTGACTTTTGCCCAGCATTTCCCTTCCTCATATTCCTTAGCCTTTCCATTATAAGGTCTCCGGCTTTTTCTGATGCCCTTTTACCCAGTTTATCACCTGCATGAGAAATACCTGATTTTATTGCCTTCTTACCTAAGGGCTTGACAATTTTTTTAACAACAGACGACATAACACTCTTCATCGGTTTGAAAATGTTATCAACGATAATCCCTGACCCTTTGTGCTTATATACAAATTTACCAAATTTTGGATGGTAAAACCTCTTGAATTCATATGGTTTCATTATATACTATTATGTTATATTATTCTATCCTTTTCAAAATTAATGAAAAAGACGTATCCGCTCCATTCAGGTTAATTAACCGTCTCTTCCCATCTGTGATGTATATTCGAATGCTACTTATCTGTTGCTTATTAACCGGGTTATATGTGACCCTACGAGGCTCGATTGTAAACGAATAACTCGGCTGTAGTACGCTGGTCGAAAAAGTATAAATGATATCCGACTCTTCGCCATCGACTAAAGAAGTATTGACTAGATCGCAATGTACATTTAATATATCGGTATCTTGGCTTAGATTTGGGACTCTTGGACCAATATTAACCGCATCCTTTAATACCTTTTTATCAAACCCTATAAGGTCGTTGAAATTGCTATGCGTCAAATCAAGTTGATAATTTTGAGATAAAGTGATTGTGACTCGGAATGTTGTTGAATCAAAATCAATAGAGATGGGATATATAGGGTTATCATCATCCCCCGTCTTAGTAATCTCTTTAATATATTCATCAAATTCAGAATAATTCCAAACACCTGCAGGGAAAGTTATGTCTTCAAATTTATTCCCATTATCTGAACTATATTTAATCAGCTGATTACCATATGAGGGATTTACATTAAACCATGTAAATGACATGTTAATAATACGATTGAGACCTATCATATATTGGTAATTGCTATCCAATGTTATAGGCCTGTTGAATTTAGTTGTAAAATTTTGAGGAGTGTTATTCCCTTGATTTTTAACACTATATGATGATAATACTAACTCACGATCCATATATATAATACAGTTACATAAATTAGACTTTAAAGTACAGATTATATATCTGTTTATATTGTTGTTTATTTATAGTAGACCTTTTTAAAAGTGTGTCTAATATAGCGACTCCCATATTTCGCATTTTAACTGATGTGTTTCCTGCGTTTATTGAACCGATGATCAATTCCAATTTTTTGAGAAGCTGTTTTACATCGTTAAAAAATATAACATTTCCACCTTTCTGATTTTTTCGAATACCAGAACCTTTTATCGTTTTGGCTTTACTTTCGTAATGATTGATGTAGTCATTTAATGCAACTCTTGCATTGCTTATTCTCTTATTTTTAATCTGTCTTTCCGCTTCAGATATAGTTCCCCTATTATATTCTTTAGTAACATTCGCCTTGAAACCTTTCAATTGTCTCCGTTTATATTTGGCTTTCTCTAAAATCTTATTAAGATAGTTCTTGGTTTTCTTTGGTGTCATTTCAGGCTGATCTAATTTCATTTGCACTACATCATAATCGTCGATACCAACGTCTTCTAGTATTTCACTTACTTCATCATCAGCATCTAAAGCATAATCAATTTCATCCTCATCGTATTCAGGAGGTAATTCATCTTCATATTCAGGAAAATATTGGGGATCAACATAAATCTCCTTATTTCCTTCTAAAAGATCTTTTAAAGATTCTTCATATGTTGGTGGTTTCGGTACAATCTGTTTTTCATTTTGTGGCATTACAGGCTCATCAAATAAATTATCTACGTCCATATCCTCAAAAGGATCAACTTCAGGATAGTAATCTGGAGCTTCCATTTCACCTCTCATCCCCTTTTTGACACGATTTTTGGGTACTTTTGCTATCTGCAAATTACTTTTAATTACATCATCTAATTTACTTGTCACTGGTTTGAATACCTTCGAAAATGACTCTTGGCTTGTCTGCTGACCGATATTATTTTGTGTGATTGCATTTTTAACATAATTGATTTTATCGCCCAAATCAGATTTACTCTTTGCAAGCTCTTTCCATCTAAGTAAACTCATTTTATTTTATATTATTACGTTACATAAAAAATGAAAATTGAATATAAAAATCAACATTTAACATAGCGTTTAACACCTTGTTGAACACCGTGTTTAACACCTTGTTGAACTGAAAATAATATACCCATATAATATAATGAGAATACCGAATTATGACACTGAAGACGATATGGCCTCAAACTTTAGACAACTATACGATTTCATGCCAAATCAATGTTTCCGGATGTTGATTTCTTCTCCCTCGGGTGGGGGTAAAACCAACCTTTTACTTGATATGATATACCGGCTTTTGTTTTATGATAAAATATATCTTTATGGGAAAAATCTTCAGCAATCGAAATATCAACATCTTTTCAATACCTTTGAACCCATTAGACAAGAGGCTGGTTATTCTGTTATTGAAGCAAGTAATGATAAAATAATACCGCTTGATAAAATATCAGATGAAGGCCAAAAACTAGTCATCTTTGACGATTATCTCAATACGGGATCAAAAAATGATAGCGAAATACGCAACTATTTTACAAATTCAAGAAATAAAAATTGCAGTTGCATTTATTTATCTCAAAGCTATTATAATACCGATAAAACAATCAGATTAAATTGTACTCATCACTGTATTTTCGAATTCCCATCTAATAATGAACAAGGAATGATTTGCAGAGAACTTGGAATCAGTAAAAACGACTATCTCAAAGCAACTGCAGACCCATTTAGCTTTTTATATATTGATAAGCCACGAAAATTCGTAACTAAGAATTTCAATGAAAAAATATAATATAATATAACTGATTGATATAATATGAGTTACTCAAACGGTTTATTACAATCAAATAACACTAATATTACACCAATTAAAGGCCCTCGAGGTGAAAAGGGTGACCCAGGAGTCGGCTTTGATGTTACGCCTGAAGGTAATTTCAATTTGAATAAAAAGAGAGTAATAGGGCTAAAAACGCCTGATGACGTTGCGATTGATGATTCAATTGAAAATTATTCAAGGGATCTCGAGACGGCCGTAAATAAACGATATCTTAACCAATTCTTCCTTAAAAAGAACAGAAATGAAACAGTGTTTGATTGTGCCGGCCTTTCATTGCAAAATACCGAAGTGTATTATCCAAGTTTATATAACGATCGATCTGTACCAAACGTAGGCTATGTTAGTGTTGAGGATAACAAAGTAAGGACTGAAATTGATACCAAACTTGCTACTAAGGCTGACAAATCGTACGCTGATAATACATATTTAACGAAGAAATCAGGAGGTGTCTTAGCTCAAAGCCTTCAAAACAAAGCAGACAAATCGTACGTTGATAACAGTTTTTTAAAGAAGGTCGTAGGACGCGTTTTGACTCAAAAAATTCAAAGCAAGCTTGATATTCACGGTAGTAACATGATGCAGGCAAATCTCCATATGGGTGGGTATAATATAACCCATCTAAAAAACCCAACCAATGATACAGACGCTGTAAACAAAAAATATATGCTTGATCATGTTGATAGCAGTCATATAACTTCCGTTGGCCAAGAAAACACGTTTGCCCATATAATGGCCGATAGTATCAATCAATTAAGCGAGGAAGATGATATAAAGTTAGGCAGTTTAATCGATCATCCGAATTCATACCATAAGATCAATACGAAAGTTGTAGACAGTAAGCTGGTACTTGACAGCAATAAAGGATACTACTCAAGCAGATTAGGTATCAATGTATATAGTTTACCAATCAATCGATACACAATGGTTTTCGAGCTATTTTTTCCAGCTGAAATAGATCATGATAGTCTAGATATCGATATTGTATCATCAATCGACAACATCGACAAATCAACTACGCGAGTTTATGATGGATATAGTCGAACAATAGCACAAATTAATAAATATCAGCAACATCCTAATAATTATCTCTATGTTGATATCGTTTTAAAGATGAAATCAGGGAACGCATATGTCCCAAAATTACAAACATATATCGTGATTTATGGAATAAAAGGTTATCAGAGTAACGTTGATCCTAGGATATACGATCAGCTATATTATGTTGAAAATGATAGAATAGCTTTCAATGCATCGATTGATATGAAAACAAAGGCTATTTATGGTATTAAACCAGCTACTACTAATGACCAAGCTGTTAATTTTGAACAGTTAAAAAATTTTCGGGACAATTTGAAGTCTGATCTTGAATTAAAAATGGATAAAAAAAGAAACATCAGCTATTACCATAAAATTTTCGAGTATTTTTATGATCTAACAGATCCATCTGAATTCATCATGTCAGATAGTAACGGTGCTGTAGTGTCTGGATTAAATGGCAATCTTGTCTTTAATCCCACAAAATTGTTATCAGATTTTGATCCAAAAAAGGGCTTTATGAGTGGTTTCGAAATTAATTTAAATGAAAATGTCACTGAATCCGATGACTGGACTATATATATGGTATTTAAATATGACTATAAATCCGCTGAAAGAATTAAAATTAACTTCGACAATGTTAGTAGTTTTTCCTATCCATGGGTGAAAGTAGAGTCTAATAAGTTATCACTCGATTATGATTTAGATGTATCTTATGAGCAAATTAGAGCTGGTTATATAGGTAAATATTTGAATCTCTGGTATACTAAAATAGGTAATCAATTTAGAATAGGTATTTGTAATAACGGCATTAGTCTCGATAAAATTTTCTCGGGGTATACGCTGAATGCATCTAGCCTTCAAATTTCTTCAGGTTACTATATACAAAGAATCGGTTTTAGTAAAAATACATACCCGATAAATGGGCCCATCTATCATAAAATTCAATTTTTAGATAAAACATACGATGTATTCTTTGAATAAATTATCTAACTCCAACGATTTTATCTAATTCACTTATATGAAAACAGTGAAATTGGTTAGCAATATTATTGATTCTATTGATAGATTAATTCAAAACATAAGGAAGCTGTATTACACAATAAAGAACAAGCGCAATGGTAAAATAACAAAATGATAAAGCAAAAAAATCATATATAACTAATATATATGACTAAACATCGAAAATGCATATTTACATGGAACCATATATCAAGCGAACTGACTGAAGAACAAATTATAGAATTGAAAGCTTATTATCAAACATATCATCGAAAATGTTGGGCTTATAAGCAGGCTGTTAAACGTTTCAAAAAATGGAAATTATTAGGGAATTCATTGTCTATTCTCTTTGCATCCGGCTCCATTTCATCAAGTATTGCTACAGGAGGTGTTAGTTTGGTTGCAATTAGTACAATAGCGCTTTTAATACAAGGCTGGATGCATCATCAAAATCTCGATTTAAAAATTCAAAATAGTACATATGCATATCAGAGCTACCAGCATTTACTCAACTCAATTAAAAACACGATGAGATGCGGTGATTACAATCCGTCTAGCGTCATAATTTCAATGAAGAACATTGACGATTATGTGACGGATACCTGTCCGATAATCGACAAGTACCTACGAAAATATGATAAGAAATTTATTGGATGATCCGATTTATTTCGCCAAAATTTAATGACAAAATCTCATTCCAATACAATCGATAATAGGCTAACGTTTTCTTGCTTTTGCTAATTTTGATAAATTCACAAGGTAGATTCATCATCAAAAAAAGCTGTTTAATTATGAATTTGGTTGATATAAGTCTTTTTCTACCTTTGTTTACAACAGGAATAGCGCCGGATTCGATAATATCAAACACTTTATAAATTCGATTCCTTTGATCACTAGTCAATTGTACCCTATTTTTAATACATAAATCGTTTAAAACATTCTCAACGTGATACTTCCGATGATATACCGATTTTCGGCGTATTTTATCCATATTTGCATAAAAATCAATGAACTCATTGTAATAAATAGAACCATGAACCAAACCGCAATTAATACAAACATTTATACCGTTTTGATTTGACATATCCTGCTTACTACAGCATGGCTCAGCATCCTTGTTACCTTCTATCAATAGTTGATCGCATAAATGGCATATAGGTTCTTTTAAAATTTTTAAATCATAGTGGATTTCAGAATTACAAGGCATTATATATATAACACACATAACTTCACGGAACAGCTGTTTTGGCAGTAAATTTCAGAATAAACTTTTTGAGTAAACTTTTGAGTAAACTTTTGTGTAAACTTTTATGTAAACTTTTGAGTAAACTTTTTGAGTAAAATTTGTTGAAATATGATTGGTCAATAGAAATCACGTCATTAAAAACATTGTACTCATTAATCATTTATAACTTATGGGTAAAACCGTAAACTGAATAATTATGTATTTAATGTTGATCCTTACGAGGCCTTCCCCGTCGTCGTTTCTGGTCTTCAGGTATACACTTTAAACGTACATGATTTTTGTCTTCATTTGATATGTCTGAAGATAGCATTTTAATAATACAAATATTTGTTTTAAGGATGCTCTGAATACAATACATTTTATTAATGAAGGCTATATCATTCGAGCTTTGATCAGATTCTAAAAGGTGTTTGATATTTAATGTTATATCAGTCATTCTATATATATATTAAAGAAAATAATTATCTGTTTATATCTAAACGCACTATAAAACTACATAAGGCTATAATTATCTAACATATATTGAGTAGATATGTATTAGATGGCATATCGATTTTCGCAGTATTTAGTACTGACTTTCGTTGTATTATAACAACCAATAATATTTTATTACTGGTTATTAATATATATGATATACTTTATTCGTATTTTTTGCTCTTTTTGATACTTCCTTTGGGTCTAAAATTTGGCATTTTTTATAAAATCACTGGGCATTAAACGCATCAAAAATATTTATAGTTAATGATATAAAGAAATATTATTATACTATAATAATGGGAAGAAAACAAAAATATTTTAACGATACTGACAAAAAAAACGCTATTAAAAAAAGCAAAACCCAATATATGCTTTCAAAATCTTGGAAATGCGATATTTGTGATTATAACAGTAATTTAGCATCAAAATGGATGCATATAAAGACAAAAAAACACATCACAAATAGTATATTAGCCGGTCTACGAGATGATGATAGTTTTGAAATAATCGATGAAGAATGATACATATAATCAACACATCATACACTTTTACAATGACTAAATATATAATATATCTAGTTATTTAAAAAAATGAAAAATCAAAAAAATTATTTTACTATAAAAACACTTAAAGAAAAATTAATTTACTATAAATATGAAAATGGAAAAAAAAATTTTAAAAACCCGCTAAAAACTCAAGATGTGATCTCATCAGTACTCACATCTAAAAACGCTATTAAAAATAATATCTCTAATTATAATATGGAACAAAATACCATTAATCATAATGATAAACAATTTTTTATAAATAGTGTTGATAACACTCTTGGTGCTACTTCGGATGGAGATATACTCAATATTCCAAAAATGAAAGTAGTTAAACCGGCTATTGATAAAGATGGATATCCTTATTTATATATCGCAGAAAAAGACTATGATAACCCTTATGATCTCAAGAAAAAGATATTAGTTAAAGATTTCGTATTTAGGACATTTTATAATGAGATTCCTGATGATAAAGTCGTTGTAAATGAAAATGGTGACAAAAATAATAACAGTATTGGTAATTTAGTGTTGATTGATAGCATGACAAAGGCTGAACACAAACTCGTAACCAAACCAAAACCCCAAAACAAACCAATAGTTGAACCAATAAAGAAACCAACAAACAAACCCAAACCCAAACCAAAAACTAAAACAATAAGCTTTATCAAACAATTATCCAATGATTACCTAGCTGATGCTAAAAAAATGGGTTTTTCATGGATGAATTTGGTGAAAAAGAGTACTAGACAAGCAGTGATTAACAAAGTACATAAATATCGAAACGATAAGACTTTGGATAAGGCTATACGGGACAAAAACGATAGTATAATACGTGATGCACAACTCAGTCAAATGGAAGATTCAATTAGAAAAACTCATAATAAAAATATTGAAGATCAAATCAAACGAAAGCACAAAAAATTAATACAGATTAAGCAGTCAAAAAATAAGCTCTCAAATGAATTTAATTTCGATGACAGCATTTTTGATACAACATCCAATGACCAGCCTCTATTCAAAATAACCGAAATCGGAAATACAGCAAATAAAAAATTCAATGCTTATACCAACGAATTTAAAATAAATGTCCGAAAAAATGTTATAAACAATAAAAATGATGTTTTCAGTGTCTTTGAAAAAATGGTTGAAATGACAATAAAGAAAAGGCAGTTAAAAGGAAATGATAGATTCAGATTGATAATTTCAAATGATGAATTAGATCACCCTATCTCAACAAAATTGTTAAAAGTTTCTGATTTCAAGTTAAATCAACTTTCAGATGTAATCAATACGTTGGAGTATAAAGAAATAGATTTAGAAAATTGCAAAATAATTATTCAATCTGTTAAAATACCGGCAGGAAAAGGACGGTTATATTTATCAAAACAAACAGTGAATAGAAAGCAATGCATTATCACAATAAAAAATAATGACACAATATGTTTAGCAAGGGCCATTGTAACAGCTTATGCTAATCTACATCCTGAAAATTACACCACAACTCAGTTGAAAGATGGGTTCAATAAAAGCCGAAAACTACAAGAAATTCAAGCAAAAGAACTTCATAATAATGCAAATGTTGAAATTAACGAGTATGGCAATACTTTAGAAGATGTAAATAGCTTTGCATCACATTTAGATATTGAGATTAACATTATCGATTCTGAGCAGTTTAATGAAATCATATATACAGCTAATAATGGTAGAATTGACAAAATTTATTTATACAAAACACGGAATCATTTTGATGTCATAAAATCAATGACAGCTTTTCTAAATGTAGCATATTACTGTCATAGTTGCAAAAAAGCTTATACAAGACGTGATAAACACAAATGCCCCCAAAAATGCCTTTCTTGCTTTAAATATTTCCCAAATGGAGATAAATGTAACGGTAAAGACATTACATGTAAGCAATGCAATCGTGTATTTCATGGTGACAGCTGTTTCAAAAACCACACACGTAATCGATCGATAAAAGATGGTGATGAGGCCGTATGTAACAGTGTTGCTAAATGCTTAAAATGCAATCAAATCATACTAAAACCATATATAAAAATACATAAATGTGGTTTCAAAATGTGTAATAATTGCAATAAATATTGTGAGAACAAACATGAATGTTTCATGAAAAAAATAAAATGCAAGGGAGGAAATTGTATCAAAAATAACAAAACCCCTTGCAGATTAAATAAAAACATACCTCGAAAAGATTATTGTTACCCATGCAAAACGTATAATGAAAAATATTTATTTTTTGATTTCGAATGTACACAAAACACTGGCACACATGAAGTTAATTTAGCTATCTGTCATGATTACAACGGAAATGAGACAATCTTCAATGATATTAATAGTTTTTGTAATGGTATTCTTAATGAAAAATATAAAGGATACACACTTCTGGCTCACAATTCCAAAGGGTACGATTCTCATTTTATTCTTAAATGGTGTATTGATAATGGTTTTAAACCTTACTGTATTTACAATGGTGCAAAAATTATGATGATGGAAATTCCACAATTAAGAATCAAAATAATCGACAGCTTAAATTTTATTCAGCAACCCTTATCATCGTTTCCAAAAACGTTTGGCTTAGACGAGCTGAAAAAGGGCTATTTCCCACATTTTTTCAACAAAATTTGTAATCAAAACTATATAGGAGAGATGCCTTCCAAAAATCATTATGGATTTAACCAAATGAAATCACATGATAGGCAAAAATTTTTACAATGGTATGATGATCGTGTTAATGAAAATTATGTTTTCGATTTCAAAAAAGAAATAATTGAATACTGTAGGTCAGATGTTGATATATTAAGAAGATGTATGTTAAAATTCAGGCAAGATTTCATGAATCAAGAAAATATCGATCCATTAAAATACATCACAATAGCTGGTGTTTGTATGGCTATTTATAGAGGTAATTATATGCCAAAAAATACCATAGCTGTGGTTGATAATGTTGTTCAAACAGAAAACCATAGTGCAGTCAGTATTGCATGGCTTGATTACATAAGTAAGAAAAATAAAATTAAAATTCAACATGCCTTGGAAGGTGGTGAAAAAGTTATCAAATGCAACAATAACAAATTAAAAGTAGATGGTTTTTGTGCATCTACAAATACTATTTATGAATTTCAAGGTTGCTTCTGGCATGGATGCCCAGATTGCTACAAGGCTGATGTTATCAATAATAAGAATCAAAGTGATATGGGTACTTTGTATAATAAAACACAAGAAAAAAATAACAAAATAACAACTGCTGGTTACAATCTTATTGAAATGTGGGAATGCAAGTTGAAAAATGACAAAAGTTTTCAAAAATATTATAAAAATGATTGGAATAGAGAAGTGGTTACCCCACTAAACCCTAGAGATTCTTTCTTTGGAGGAAGGACTAATGCTTCCAAGCTCTTATACAAATTCAAAGAAGATGAATGTGGAAAATACGTTGACTTTTGCTCCTTATACCCGTCGGTCCAGTTCTACAAAAAATATCCCATAGGTCATCCTGAAAAAATAATATCACCAGAAAAATACGATAAAAAATGGTATGGACTAATAAAATGTAAAATTTTACCACCAAAAGGGTTATATCATCCTGTTTTACCAGTGAAAATCCAATGCGAAAAAGCTGAAAAGCTAATGTTCCCTCTGTGCATATCATGTGCTAAATCAAAACAACAAGAAAGATGCCAACATAGTGAAAATGAACGAGCATTCATAGGCACATGGACAACCGATGAAGTCAACAAAGCCATTGAAAAAGGGTATAGAATTACAAAAATATATGAAGTTTGGCATTTTGAAAACTCATCCGACGATCTATTCAAGGGATATATAAAAAAATTTATGAAACTCAAACTTGAATCAACGAAATATAATTTTAAAAATAACAATGACGAGATGAATTTCAGAAATAAAGTCAAAAAGAATTTAGATATTGATTTAGGTGAATTAAATGAAAATTCAGGTTTACGAGCCATTGCAAAAATGTGTTTAAACTCACTTTGGGGGAAATTTGGTCAACGAAATAACATGAATCAGTGCAAATACGTAACTGATATAAATGAATTTTACCAAGTAGTTCTAGATGACACAATAGATAATTTAAACATGAATTTCATAAATGAAGAAATGGTGCAAATGAGCTACACTTACAAAGATCAGTTTGTTGATAACAGCTATAATACGAATATATATGTAGCATGTTTTACGACTAGCAGTGCACGGTTAATGTTGTATGAAAAACTTGACTATTTGGATAAACAGGTATTATATTTTGATACAGATAGTATTGTGTATATTGAATCCCAGAATGGTAAGACAATAGAAACAGGCGATATGCTAGGCGATTTAACAGATGAGTTAGGGGGTGAAGCTATAAATAATACATTCGTTTCTGGAGGTCCAAAGAATTACAGTTTCACATATGGAAATAATAAACAGAAATGTGTTATTAAAGGTTTCAGGTTAAACCATGAAAATTCCCAGATACTGAATCACGCAAATATGATTAAAATTGTAAAGAACGAAATCAAAGAACTCACATTAGTAAATGAAAATAAAATAACTAGACAGAATAAACAAATTGTAAACAAATATGAAGAAAAGGTATACACCTTTGGATATGACAAGCGCGCAATAAAACACATATCGGATAGCTGTATAGAAACATATCCTTATGGATATTAAAGACAAACTCATCTGTTTATCCTAGGTTATAATCTTAGGTTTTGATTTTCATTATGTCAACGAGGTTTGTTTTAAACGCACTAAGATGCAAGATTTTTAAAAAAAGAGTATAAGAGATTCATGAAAAAACGCATAAAAATAAAAACATACACTATATATATAGATAAATGACCAACATGAAAATAAACATGGAAAATTTAAAGAAAATATGTTTCAAAGCAGATACATTCAAAAATATGTCTGATGACGCAATAAACACACTGAAGTATATCGTAACATTAAAAGAATTATCAAAACTCGGAGATTGGGTATATGAAAATCTAGACACTTTAGTATATTTAGAAAAAAAACTAAAACAAGATGGACATTGCAAGCCATTAACAAAATTATTAAATGAAGAAAATGAAACAAGTAAATACATATGTAACATTTACAATGATTTAAACAGTGTATTATCCAACCTTGAAAAAGAAAAAATGAATTCAAAAATAACAAAAATCATAATCGTTTTAGAAGATAATTCACAACAGATATTCAGTACAAGAGATTTACCATGATAATAACAACAGCATAAAAACTCGGCTTGTTTAAAAGCACTGTATCCAAAATTTTGAAAAAGAGTATAAGAAGATTTTTTTATTTGAACCAAGGGTTGTTTTAGGGTTGGTTTTTCAGGCTTGTGTCAGTTGTTAAGATAAGGAGCAAATATAATATTTTATTATATTTGATCATAAGTTTCATGCATTTTATAAATAAAATACTATGAAACGCTCCGCTTGTAATCCAGCGCAAAAATTCAGTTTTTGATTCTAATATTTGATTCCAATATTTGAATCCATTTTTGTCCCATATTTTGTATCCAGCACTGGAAGTAGTGATGTACTACATCTCTAAGGCAAATTTGCCTCAGAGTGTAGTACATTACTACTCATTCTCAACATAACATTCCTTTTAATGAATCCATCCAATAATTCTTAAATTAATAGTTAAGAGAACTGCTTCAATGTTCAAGAAAATTTTTCAAAAGGTGATCATTTGGCCATTTTTTATGTTCTAGCACAAGTTTTCTGTCATCCTTATCTATTTACTAACTAGAAGATTGTTTTCCATGCTCTTTTAGAAATACTTTACCAAGAATAATATCTATTTGCAGATATTAATGAATGCGAGCCATCAAATGACTGCATGCAGAAGTGTATCAACAGTATTGGAAGCTACAACTGTTCATGTGACGAGTTTTTCGAACGCGATCCTAAGGACTGGAGGAAGTGTTTGCGTAAGTTTGCGACAAACTTGTTCTCACTAGTTTTAACCCTCAGTTTTAAGTTTTTGTCTTTGCGGCAGTTGTTTTTGTCCAAAGGAGTGTGAAAAAACTGATTGTTAAACAAAAGGTCAAACTAAAGGAGAAGAAATTGACTAATGTGTGAGTTACATAACAACGATTACGGAGATCGAAGAAAAACGCTAAGATTTACATTTCCAGACTCCAAATTTACGTCACTTATACCTTAGCAAGTGGTAAGAAAGGAACGTCTTGAATCTTCAGATTCTAAAATTTTGTTCCAGGGTAGTTTACGCCATTCAAAACACTAAATAAGAAAAATACTGATTCTGTTTTCGTACACGTACTAATTCAGCTCATTAATAAATTTCTTTACAGCCACAAATCCTTGTTCTTCTGGTCATGGCTGTGATCATGTTTGCTTCAAAGGAAGCAATAACCAAGCAACATGCGCCTGCTTTGCTAACTACGAGTTAAAGGATGATGGGAAAACTTGCAGAGGTACTTGACAACTGTTAGTGATGTAGACTTGCAAATGGTTTTGATGTCTTAGATGGAACAAGATTTGTTTTGGCCCATTATCTCTTCTCAGGAATTCCCTACTTCTAGAAAAAAATTATGATCGCGGACAAATATCCATGCATACTTTCAAGCCAAATGAGCCATTTCCGAATAACCTCTGTGTCAAAACGAAGTAATTCTGGCTATAAGTGTTCAATAATCTTGCCCGATTGTTTAACATACTCAGTGTAGCAATTTTTTTTGGACGCCAACTAAAATGCAAATCTGTAAAAAGAATAGCGGAAATATTTTACAGTCATATTAGTCTTGATCGGGCCGAGACCATGATCATGCAAGGCCATGCAATCGCGGATAAAAAAAAAATATTTAGGTCTAAATAAAGATAATATAGGCTACAGTTATCGTCATCAAATCCATTCGCGTCTATAGATTCATAAAACCGAATGTATTACATTGCACGTTTTAAACTGCATGTATACAACAAACCATTTTTTCTTTGTACTTTTCTCTTCCTAGACATCAATGAATGTGATCCAGCTAATCCTCTCCATCGCTGCAGCCAGATTTGTGAAAATACTCCAGGAAGTTATAACTGCTCGTGTCAAAAAGGATTCGAATTGAACAAGGATGGTTACGAATGCGAAGGTATTTAGCATTTAATCTTATTTTATTTTGAGGCAACTGTAATTCGAATGCCCCCTTAAGGCAAGCAAAGTATAGTATAGCTAAATCTTAAACACAAATATTTTTGTATGCAGTGTCTCCCAATCGCAAAAAGAAATGAAAAAAATCACAAGCAAAATTCGTCAATCCTAAAAATTTAACTTCTGCAAAATATAATTTCAGTTTGTAACAGAGTAGTGCGTCCTCCGACACTTTCGGACGGTAACATTTTATCCATTAAGCCGAAAAACAGTTGCTTACAAGATAAAGTAATAAGTGTTTTAATTGCACTTGTTTATTTTATTTTTTTAACTAGATGTCAATGAATGTCTGGATGAAGACACGTACAACTGTACGGATGAATTCCACAAGTGTGTCAACACTCGCGGCTCGTACAAGTGTGAATGTGAACAAGACCTGTACTTTATCAATGGGTCATGCAGAGGTAATCAGAAATGGATTTATCAATTTACGACAATAATTAACAATTGTTCATTTAATTTTAAAAAGGCTAAAAAGAGATAAAAATTATTAGTTCTTAAAAACAAAACGTTTTCGAATCCAAGGTCATCATCAGTGTACGTTAAATGAACATTTACATTCAACTTGGTTTTGTGTTGTTATGTAATTCCTGAGGGAACAGTTTGGCGATAAAACAGTGCACCTGTTCATTCAAAGTTGGTTTCTCGCAAGCAAACAACAGGCCTTCCATTGTTTTGCGTTGAAAAGTTGTTTTTTCCTTGAACGCGATGTTCCATGTGTATAGGGCTTGCTTCGGGTCTTATTCTCGTGCTCTGCTTTCCGCACTGTGAAATTACGTTTTGTTTCGACAATGTAAGTTTCGACACAATAGCACACGGCGCGATAGATAACATTTGAATGTAAATGTTCATTTAACACTGATGATGACCTTAGAGTCAGAAACGTTTTGTTTTTAAGAAATTTAATAACTTTCATCGCTTTTGAGCCTTTTGATATTGTTTTATCGAGCAACATTATGACAACAATTGTTCATTTATTTGTCTATTAGGTTATGTAAGGTAATGTAAGGTAAAGTAACAATTTAGACAGAAATTGAAAGCAAGACTGTATGTTTGAGTCCTTTTCGATCATTTTACGGTCGTGTATCTTGTTCTCGCCCTGATTATACTGTCTTTGTATCAAGAAAAGGTTTACAATCCGCGCACAAGAAGGATTATGTGAAGGAACTCTCACTAAAGAGACAAAAATATTTAGATATTTGCTTAAGTTTTAACAGCTTTTCCATATCTTGACAGATTTACATTTTGTTAGTTAGAGGTAACCCATTACACTCTCTGCCCCTCAGTGTGGGACCTGAGTAGGTGACCAATAAGAAGATTTGTTATTTCCGTTTAGGTCTTGAGAAGAATGAGACGGCTCCCGAGCCAGTGCTGCCTGAACCGCGTGCGCCATCAAAGAAAGAAAAAGAGGAAGCTGTCCAGTTCTTAATTCCACGTACAGGAAGAGTAAGTAGTTTGAAACAATGCTGGCATAAATATTTTGTTGGGTCAAAAGTACCAGCTGGTCACATCCCATTCATAAATCTTAGTGGAAGGGAAAAGTATCCTCATTCATTACGTGGCAAGTGGTCTTTCAATGTAATCTAAGTTCTCTGATGGCTGTAACCTATTCGAGTTTACTAGAGATAATTATATATTTATAGTAAAAACATCTTTGGGGTGTTTTTTTTTTTGTCTTTTGAAGTCTTCGAGAATCGTCGGAAATGTTTGGAAGTTGTTCGAATACGTTTAGACGTCGTTTGCCACATTTTCGGTAAATGGTCGACTGATGGTCGACTTAAAAGTGCGTGGAAAAAAAATGGTAAACTATCGCTGTTATATTGGAGATCTTCACTTGACTAAAGGTTATAAAAATGAACAGATGTAGTTTTTAAGGTGTAAAAACAGCTTTAGTTTCATTTTTATGCTCAGCGTATTAAAAACCAAAATATGTCTTTTAGCATGATTTCACGTAATAAACGAGTTATCAATCCCCACTTGGGATTGTACTGTGGAAAACTAGCCCTCGGTCGTTTTTGCTGCGCGCAGCCTAGTTTCGACCAAATATTCCCTTGCGTGTGCCTTGTGCATGGTCAATAAGTAAGCTGTTACTACTCATTCCATTTGTTGCTATTCTCTTTGACAGTTTGAATGGGATTTTGAAACCGACAAGTCTTTCAAAGAAAAATTGGCGTTTGTCACAACGGATTACTGCTCTGACAACAGGACAAGATGTGCATTGAAAGAAGCAAGGCGAAACAGGTGTGAAGCTTATTTTAAAAACTATATTGTCGTCATGAGAATGTTATACCGTCAAACATACAAACCTCGGTTATAAAACAAATATTTAATAATTATTCGCCTTAGGCTCAGTGATTATTGTTGAATAATCCCCGAGACGAAGTCGAGGGGATTATTCAACAATAATCACTGAGCCTAAGGCGAATAATTGTTTTAGTATAATTTTTAGAGGTGATCATCAAGAACTTAAAAAAATAACGATAGCAAACAAGAAAACAGCAAACACAAGTGTTCGCTTGCATACGGTGTAAACCAGTTCAATTCATCGATTGCAATCAGAATTTATTTAGTTAAAGCAATAAAACGGAACAAAACAAACACTATGAGAACCATAGATGTCCGGTACCTTTGTATGATTGTTGATGACTTCTAAGTATAAGCGAATGTGGGAATCTTCTCGAAAATGAGTAGCTCCGGTGAGAAGAGAACTAAATAATGTTTGCTCAATCGATCTGACTGGTCGATTTTCTCATCAATCGCCAAAACCGCCGTGTTTAAGATCATTTCTAATGCCTTGAGAAACATCTCAAACCTTGGTAGTTAATTTGAAACATTCCCAGTGTTTAAAATATCCAGGACTTGGTCGGGTTTTTTTCAAATCAAAATAATTTTCATTCAGCAAAAGCGGCCATGTTTACTTGCCTGAAGTCAAAGGTGGCGTGGCTAAGTAACCAAGCCTTCAAAGCTATAATCACCTCGCGCGGGGTGTCATAGGCCGAGCTTCTCGACCAATCAGAATGCTTCAATTCTTATAATCACCTCTGAAATTATACTAAATTAACATATACCACACTTGAGATTATTGTTAAGCCACTGTGCAAGTTCTATGTTTGTCTCCCACTAATAAGCATAAAAATGGGCAAGAACATGTGATTGCTAACTTCTTTAACTGTTGAAATCTAAACTAGATAAAGAACGTAAATGATTCCCAGTGACGTTTAAGTAAAATTTAATTAATTGTGAAATCAAATGTAGCTATGCGGTAAATTTAAATATTTTTACTTCTTTGCATTCTACTGGTAGCTTCATTCAGTGTTAAACTTTTTTTTTACACCAGACGCTCCCCTCTCTCGGATCTCTACACCGCTGACCAGGTTCACCTGCTGCCTGGTTACCCTAGCAACACGTCGGGATCTCTCCAGGTAGCGTTTTACGTGCAGCAGCCTCTTGGACTTTACATCGGGAGTTTCTCGGTCCTGCCTCGCGACACCCTGGTACACATTGTAACGACTCACAAGTCCGTGCTTGAGACAGCTATTGGAGCAAACATTTCTGATATAGAAGCGTGGTTCAAGCCTACGGCAGCGTCGCCAACAGCAGGACCAGTTGAGCCAAGCAGCAATGATTGGAAGTGGATTGCGATTGGTGTTAGTGTGGGAGTGGTCGTCATCATCATAATCATCGTAATCGTGTTTTGGTGGTAAGATATAAGCCTTGCAAGGAAATTACTTTTTAACGATCTAAATGATAAAACCATAGCTTCATTGCAACCAGATATGTCTCCCGAGCGTTATAATTTAAAAATACGCAAAAAAGACTAACTTTGAAAACTGTTTACCATCGTTCATCATCATCATCATTTATTAGCTACTTTAGAATTGGTAATTTACAGCAATAACTATGGTAGGTAGGGCGAGGAGACCTCCAGGAAACCACCAGGCTTAAAGGGGAGGCCACCTTGGTTGGTAATATGTTAGTAATTTAGTTGTGGATGTGCAGCTTGGACAATTCAGAGTTTCTTGTTGCTAGCGAACACTCTGTCAGGGAGTTTAAAAATGCAACCAAGTATGCTTGCACATATACCTAAAACAAACTGATTTCTACATTCTGTTAAAACAACAACGACACACACAGGCGTAAAAAATTTTAAAAGATGTAAAACGTAATGAGGGAGCTAATAAACTAAGGTTTATCTTTTTCTTTTTTTAGCCTGAAAAAGAAAAGAGAATCTGTGGAAGTGAAACCTGAGCGTGACGATCTTCATGATCATCAAGAAGGTATACACATGAAAAGCTACGGCCAGTCTGTTTCAAGCCTAGAACAAGGAGTCGACCAGGAAAAAGACACTCAACAAACCTAAAAAAATACATTTGCGTTTTTTAACGTCACAACATTATTTGTTACTACGTACGTTAGCTTTTCTTTCGATGTGCTTACTGTAAGCACATGATATTTGGTGATAGTTTGATTAAATGTTTTTGTAGATTGAGTAGGGGCCCAACGGTTCGGTTCGCGGATCGGACTCCAAACCGATCAATCAGGATTAGATCATTGTGTTTTGTATCTGGGTGGGCAGGCGTTGTGCCTAGTACTAGTTCGCGATCGAGTAGATACGCGTTTTCTCCTATCCCCAATTCTCTCCCGATTACGGATCCAAGATGACGCACGCCAGGTCAAAATGCATTCGAATTCGTTCGCTAAATACACCTGCCTTGTAGGCTAGTTTCTGGGCAAAACGTTTCACCCTCACAATGCCTCCAGCCATCCAGGTGTATAAATGAGCACCTGATTGACAAATGCTTGGGGTGAATAGAGTGATGGGTAACTGTCCATAAACAACATATTACTCACGGATGATAGCAATACTTATAAGTGGCTTCATGCTTACAAACTGGAGTAAAAAGCTGTGGGCCGCTAGGTTCGTGAAAACGTACCTTCTACCTTTTAGTTACGCCGTAAATCAATAGTCTTAATGTCGTGTTAGACACAGATTTTATGCAAACATGTGACGGACTTCATTGTTGGAAAAATGAAAAGCTACGATCAGAAGTTGTGAGCCTGCAGTTTTCGTAACAGAAGTTATTAGTAAGATGACGTCTGCTTGTGACAAACCGCTGACTCGTAGGCTAGAGTGTGATCGCGAAAACTGTTCCCACATCTTTCTTCCTTAGCCCGGCTGTTCGAAAGCCGATAAAGACCAACCCAGGATTAAAAGATGATATAGGGTTCAATTTTTCTTGTACAAAAAAGTTTTCATTGCTAGTGCTTTGTTATGCTTGGGATAAAAACAAAACTAGAGGACAAAACTAGAGTGTAAGATAATCTATTTTGAAAACATTAAACCATACCTTTTTTTTTTTTACGCATGGAGACTTCCCTACATTTCTAGATCTTAATACAGTCGTAGGCGACATTAGTCTTGAGTGATCTGGCAGTTATTCAGTAAATAGTATAAAACGTTGTCATTTATCATGAGCTTTTGACTGAAGGATATTAAACCCGTTTTATTATAATTCTTGTTATCAGTTTTAAATAAAAGGTGGTGCAATTCGAAAAGTTTGACTAGTGTACTACTCGAAACAATGTTTTTAGTGTGATTTTATGGTGTCTAAGCAGTTTCTGGTCTAAGTTAAATTGTTTTTTGATATTATCGTACCCAAATAAGCCAATCGGTAGCCTTGTCTACTGTCCTGATTTCTTTCGACATCAAATCACTGATGTGACAGCGCGACAATACTGAAAGTAGAATGGGTAAAAGTAGAAAAAAGTGGGAAGAAAGTGCTAAATACTATTAGATATAACAACGCGAGAAGAATTTTTACGCTTCCTTTTCATTATAAACATGAAGCTGCAAGCTAGCGTTTGCCAAAGAAGTTCTAGAAGAATTTTGAAAAACATGGAACGTTGCAAGAAGCAAATACAAAGTTAGTAGTGTCTTCCAAAAAATGAAAGCGCATGCAAATGCATCTCGTGCAAAACTCGAATGAATACCTACCAGGCTTATCGCTTCTATCCAACAAGGTAACTTAGAATATCCACATCTATGGGTTCTATGGCTATCACGCTTTAACACATCCCGAGAACTTACTTTAATGAGACCTGGCATCGGCCCTAGATGAATGACGAGGAGCAAGCGTGCATCATTACTGGATCCCGCGCTAAATTCAAATTAGAAATTTAACGTTTTGGGGGACGCCAAGGATAAGGCCGATCAATAAATTGCTAATTTCGATCTTACTTAAGATCTTTGCGATAATTACCTTCAGCTGAATATATAAAGGTGATGTTCAATTACAAAAGGATGTCGAAAATCACATGCGGAAATTAATGATTTGACGTACGCTCAGAGAATGGCGAAAAAAATGTACCAAGATTTTTAACGCACTTGGCCATTTGACGTGAGCACTTCGAAAACAGTCCGCTTTCGGCCGTCCACACTACACCGCCTAGCCGGCGTTTTCAAATTTTTCCACTATGGAGACCGTTTTCAAAAAGCTCTGTTTTCGGTGACCGACAACGCCGTTATGGTGTGGACGGTTGGCCTATCCGGAGGAAAAAGATGCGTTTTCAAAATAATTTATGCGGATTATATTAGTATGGACGGGGCCTTTTCTGAGTGTGAGGTATCGCTGTACATTTTTACTGGTCATTTGTATGTATTTTGAATCGTCCTACCGGGTCTCAACAATACTGCAGGACTCGTAAGAATAGACAGTGATACTACGTATAAAATGGCATGGTTTCGTAAGGCCTGGCAATACGGAGAAACATATTTCCAGAAACACTCACAACTTGCGCATGTTTCCTCAATGTTTCCAAGTTTTGCTACACGGAAAACATTGTTTCCAAGAAGTTAATTTTGCTTCAGCTACACGGCAGAAACGTTCCGTGTTTCCGCATAGAACCATGGCAAATCGAGGAAACAGTTACCGTTGTGATTCGATTTAGCGCCCGGGGCGCTTATTAACTTCTGGCACCTCAAGGGAGGGCGCTTATTCGAGACAGGGCACATATTTAATATTTTGAGAAACAACCAAAAGTTTAAAACAAAACTTTAATAAATATTACAATAACTATCAATAATAGAAACTGTAACAGTAACAAATTGTTGATACATAGTTTCCCCCTGCTGTTATCCTCCCACTATTTTTTTATTAGATAATTTTATCTGTTTAGTTGTAAATGTTTATTGTTTGGGAAATCTTAATAAAAAAAATAACATTCAGCCGCTTTCACGCTTTCAGACACACCAATAATAATCTGTTTATGAAAGGAATTTGACACTTGATTGAAAGTGAAGAAGGATTTTTGCCAAAGGCTACAAAAGTTAGCGAATCAGCTTTCTTTTTGTCTGAGCCAGTGGCAGCCATAAGGTCAGACTAATATAACTGTCAAACGCAGTTGTCAGATCTCGTAAATTTATGTCCCAAGGCAATAGCATGGCAACTGCAGTTTGTGCTGTCCTTCTGTCCACCGTTTTTCTCCAGGGTAAGTCATGATTGCCTTCCTTTAGATAGTCAAACAGAGTTGCATCACAACCTATTTTAAACACATCGTACTTCTTCATACATGGGCCATAAAAACCCTGCATCATAATGGCAAACGTTGCTATATTCAGCACACTGCTAACACAGGATGCCATGGGTTCCAACACAAACGTTTTCACAATAGAGCTGTGCAACAGAAGTGCAGCTAAAGTGTATCTAAAGAATACAAAACAACTGATAAAATACAACATAGATGAACCAAATCGGGCTGTCAAGTCTGGCACTCGAGACAAGCGAAGCGCCACAACTTCCGCAACCGAAGACCTCCAGTTTTTTTTAGCCATTTCAGTTCATTCTAGCTAATTGTGTTAACTTTAATCATACTGTAGTTACTAACTATGCTGTTCCACACAAACATTCGTAATTCCTATCAAATAGTGGGAAACAATCTCCCTTTGGTAGCTTGCGTCGCCTTGTTGTTTCCAAACGAGATTTTAATTGGAAGACAATACTGCAATTTACAGCCGTGCGCTATCTGTAACATTTAATTCTACTTTGTCGATATTTTTTACTTGTTTTGCCGTAACTGTGACGAGAATGTGGAGTAATTTGCGAAATGAGCAAAGATGACTGATACGTTTGTAGAAGAGTTTAGGGATGGGTTAATAAGAGTAGACAGTGGAAAGAGATTTTCTGAAGAAACGAGCGACGTGTTATTGTTATTGTTATCAAAGTTGAATCGTATTTCTTGATACGATCCTGTTATTATTTCCTGTTATTATGTAAACCCAAGTTATTTTACAACCATATTTAGCTCACCAATGATACGAAATATTAGTGTAACGGAATTTTTCTTTTTAGTTCGGTTATTCCGCGCTTTTCTGGAAACCTTTATGTTAATTATAATAGCTTCGGACCAAACTAACGATCAGGCGTGTTCTAATTTCAACATTGTCTTGCAGAGTTCTTGGGGAATTTCTTGAATTTCACTTGTCCATTCGCTCGAATGGACCAGTGCAAGGCGAGAAAGAAAAACGAATTTCTTGTTGAACTTACTCAAACATTTCGCAAACATGAAATTGACAGCACTGGCCGTGAAAATAAGAAAGCATTCCGCGATAGACACTTAAGATAGCTTTTAAGTATCGAGTTTGTACCTAGGAGACAAGGTCAGACAACCTTGATCGGTTGCACGTGTCAAACTCTACGTCGTGCGAGATTGAGAATAACTACCTGGATCTCAAAAAATAATAAGTATACTTATTACTGTAATGCGGAGCACATGTACTTCCAAAAGATTGAAGTATTTGCTAAACCAATGATAGAGAAGTCAGTAAATCGAACAATTATATAACTAAGTGCAAAGGTCGTCTTCGTAGAAAGCGAAATCCAGCTGTTTTTAGATTGAAATCGATGATAGTTTGATAGTTTGTCTATGAGATGAATTAGACACATCAACAGTGAAGAGTCATTGAAGGATACTTCCCAAAGGTAACAAAAGTTAGCGAATGAGCTCTGTTGTGTCTGAACCAGTCAATCAAGGTCAAACTAATTTAAAATTTTCAAACACAAGTTGTAAGATCACGTTATTTGTAATTTATTTAAATGATTACTAAAATTTACTCAGGAAAAAATGAAGCGAATGAAAATCGTACTGATTCAGAGCTTAATTAATCAGAAGCGATGAGGGAACGTATATAGGGGTGCACGGACACTTCCGTTGCAAAGAAATGGTTTGCTTTTAACTTCTGTTCAGGTTATTCATTTCATCTCATTTTATTTCATGTGGAGAAAACAATAACCGTTCGTTACAAAGCTCATAAGATGCACAAACTACATTAACGAACTTGGGAAAGCAAGGAAAGTCAAAAATAGCTTCGCTATAGGGATTTTCATCCGAGCGATCGGCAGCCAAAAGCGCTTTTAAACAGTTTTAGTGCTCTAAAATAGCAATTGTTAAAACTATTGACCATTATTTTTAGGTTTCTTACAACGCAAATATAAACTTGGGCTGTTCAAACATCTGTTAAAATCCGTAGCAAAGTCCCTTTAAAAAAGTAGTTGACACGATGTGGAATGTTTATAAGGAAATGGAATATCCTGAAGTACTTCTCATATTATGTGCAGTGTCCCCACTACAGTTTACCTCGCCCTATAACGGAAACAACGTGACAGGATTTCTTGGTTCATCTGTTAACTTCAACTGGACTTTCAGTGGAGATGTCGCTGGGATTGTGTGGGGCCCAAAGATGAATGATAGCATCGCCATTAAAGACATTCTGGTTGCTATACACAAGAACACTACAGCTTCCATAGTAGCCCCATCTCAGTATTCAGGACGTGTGAATGGAGCCTGGGATGGTAGAAGTCCTGGAAAAGCTATTTTCACACTGAAGTCAATCCAAAAGGCAGATGAAGGGTTCTATGTTTGCAGAATAAGACCTGTTAGTATTTTGGAGCAAGATGTTTTTGATATTGTGCAGTTACTTGTTTCAGGTAGGCTAACCATGTTTTTCTTCCAATTCTCATAACCTGGGGTGCTTACTGCTTCACCAAAATTCCAGTTGTTCTGTTGAAGTGGTCAAAAATGTCTATCGTACTCTGAGCATTATTTTCTTAGGGAATTTGTTTGTGATTTACTTTATTCAACCTGCGTGGGCAAAAGCGCAAGAAGGCTTCTCCCGACCTGATAGAAACCATGAAAGGATAAAACTGCGAACAGTCTGATTTTGCGTTCGACATCACGGAACGTTCCATCGACTTTGCCAGTCGATGGAACTGCGATGCCAGGCCAGAAATCGTTTTATAGATTCGAAACTACTGGCACTGCTAGGATGGCGGGCCACTTCTTTCGTACTTGTTCTGCAGATTAAAAATGTTAAAAACACACAACCTTGTAAAAATCTTGATTTATAGGTTCTCGCTATGCCTTGAAAGTTGTCAGATTGCACACACCTTTAGACTCATAAAATGTTAACAACTTTGATAAACATCGATTGTTTCTATTCACCGCCGATAATACTCGCGATGATATAATATAGGCGGTGAAATACGATGAAAAACCCCCCGTGGCAAAAATAGTCATAGAAAGAAAGAACATAAATCATAAAGATCAATGATCAAATAATTGTATTGGCTATTTGTAAGAGATATCGTCTTAAAAAGGCGTTTTAGTGGCACAAAGCTATTTTTAGAAGACGTTGCAGTGCTTCATCTAACAAAAATAATTTCTGTCTTTTTTAGTACAGATAAACCTGTGACACCTACTATGAGTGGTAAGTTTCTTGCATCTATATTTTCTTTCCACTTTCTTGCCTTTCGTCTCTTTATGGCTGTAGATACAGTAGAACCCCGGTAACTCGAACTCTTAAGAGAAACAAAAAACAGTTCGAGTTTCGGGGTTTCGAGTTATCGGGGTCGATTGCATAAGACTTAAAGGTGGGTTTAAATCCAAGGGATATATAAGATTGTTCGAGTTAGCGGGGTTGTTCAAGTTATCCGAGTTCGAGTTAACGGGGTTCTACCGTAATTTTAATAATTAAGAGGAAATCCGCCAGGACTTCGAGTAGTTATTGGACAAAATTATGAACTAAAACTATTTACACCTGATTGCAAGCTTTTGTGTTACTGCTTCAAATATCTTACACATCGAAAACACATTTTGAAGTTCCGCTGAATTCCATTGAATCTCTTAAAAGATGTAAGCTTTTGCCCATAGCTTGTGAGCTTTAAATATCATTTTCTCAGACTCTGATAAGAAATTGTTGTACCATAATTATTTCCACCTTATTGCAAACTTTTTTGTTACTGCTTCAAATATCTTATCAAAATAAATCTTTTCTAACAACACCACACATCGAAAACACATTTTGAAGTTCCGCTGAATTCCACTGAATCGCTTAAGACGAATTTACAAAATGGCTACACGTGAGATTTTGCCCATACCTTGTGAACTTTGAAATTCATTTTCTCAGACTCTGATAAGAAATTGTTGTTGGTGTTATCACGGATAATTACTTACATCTTTACCTTTTATTAAGGGTAGGAAATAACGCAATAGGATTTAACTTATTCTGGAAATTGATTTTTGTCCAACTTTAATAAATATTACTCGACTTCCTAGTGGATTCCGTCTTAAAACTTCTATCCTTATTCCTAATTATTGACATTATCAAAATTAAAGAACATTTTAAACTGTATCATGCAGTATGAAAAAAAATGATATACATTTCAGGAATAGTTATTGTGATTGGAGTCAATGCTGTATTCTCGTCTACCCTATTTGTTCGATCTAGCGCTCAATCTCGAATAAGCGCCCACCCTGTAGGTAGGAAAAGTTAAAAAGCAAACCCAGCCTTGAATTAGCGCCCAACCCCACCCCCTAAAAAGAGGGCTCAAGAGTTGTGTTGATTGATATTGAAATTGACTGAGTCAGTACTAAGAGGCAAAAAGGTCTCCACCTCACCTAACCTCCCTCCCCTCCCTCCCTCCCCTCCCCCCACACCCGAAAGTGCCCGTACGCCGATCAGGGCGAGAGTTTAAACTTCCAACGACAACTCCCATCTTCGATTAGCCTGGGATTTACCCAGTGACTTTCAAACAAAGCAAAGCCCAGTTTAACTTGCACATGTTGCAATGTTTTTTACAGCTGTTTCTTTGCGTTCGGTATACGTAATAGCTGGTCTTAGAGCACGTTACCACGTTATAAAAACAGCTTTACATAATGATAACAGAAACATCATTTCGCTTACAATTACGCTTTTGTAAATACGTTTGTAGCAAAGTAGGCTTGATTATAATGTATGTGATAAAAATAAATGATTATTTCATTTTTCGTACAATTTACAGCAAATATATCTGAACACATGTATCCATATGGCTCCAAACAGAATGATAATGAGTTTCGTCTTGAAGACTCTCCGTATTATTACTCCGATCATTGCTTGAGGATCAACACAGATTGGACTGGATTTCCATTCTTCTCAAAGAGGCATTATAAACTGCATGTAGGTATCTATGGATGTTTTATACAAACTGTAGAGTCCTAAAACGCCAATTGTAACTAAGAAATGAATGTTTATATGCGGAAGTTTGGCTTGAAAATCACTTATAGTAAGTTGTAGTGCTAATTGTAGGCGCTGAAAAATAAATTAAAAAATATTGCAAATCAAACATAAACTTGTTAAAAACCCCAACTGGCAGGAGGCTAACCAGTTAGCTGTTTACAAATTGTGAAAGAGTTGAATTCGGGACGACCGAAGACAAATCCATCCAGTGGCAGGAAGGTGGATTTGAGCACAGGACCTCAGGATTACAAGTCAAGCGCACTACCAAAGGCCACGCCGCCAAAAGAGCTGAGATGGTACAAAAATTCACTTTAATCTGAATTGTTCGAAAGGGAAAGAAAATAGAAAACAAGATACAACAAGTAGTTAAGTATAGAAGTAGCAATTAAAGACAGACAAAATAAAAGGACAAAAGTTCCAGTAAGCGTAAATGTGCTTTAATAAGCGCAAAGAAAAACCTTTTTATTCTTCATGAATACCACAGACTGTGACGTCATTTTGGAATTAACCCTCGGACGTACAAGGGGGGGGGTGGATGCCACCCCCCCATAAGGTTTTTTCCAAATTTTGAAAAGAGGATTTAATCTACAATGCTGAAACTTTCAGTAGCTGTTCATTCATCCTTTACGGTGATTTTGATATGTCAACCATGTGTCCATGATATTTGACATTGCCATGGCAACGTCATAAATACAGGCAGGTCTTGCCAAAAATCGTCATTTTTAACATTTTTATTTATTTTTTCCAGTTTTTTGAAACAGAAGTGCAAGATTTGCTTATTTATACATTCCATAAGCATTCTGGCTTGATTTTGCATCAATTTCCGTTATTTTGTAACTTTTTAAGAAAATGTTGAAATCCAAGATGGCGGATCCAAGATGGCGGCTCAAATGACGTCACGTGACGTCATATGACGTCACAGCCAATTAAAGTTATGTCATCTTGTAGAGTAAGCTAAGGGCTTTCTTATCAGTGTAAAATAATCTCGCTACGCCTTAATATAACGAAAACTCCGGGGAGGGGTTCCATCCACCCCCCCCCCCCCCATTGTACGTTGGTGGGGGTGTAAGTTTGCTTGTACGTCCGAGGGTTAATGGCGCCATTGGTTTGCCTATTTCAGCTAGGGACAACTTTGTTTAAGTTTATAAACTAATGAATTTCCTTCATTTTCTAGATATGTCGTAATGGTTTAATTCAACTGAATTATGAGTGGAGCTGGTGGTGGCCGCGGAAGTTTGGTGTCTACTATTGGTTGAGAAATATGGCTGTTATTGCACCGTTCTGGGCAACCACTGACACGTACCTTGCCTTTAGAGCCAATCACTCAAAGGTGTATTATCAAGTGTACACGCCTGAAAGCAATGAAAGTTCTGCGGATATCCTTAGTATGGCCACAGAGCATGTACAACGCTTCACAGGAAATTTCACCAACTTTGAAGCCACTTGGGTTCTTGTTGTGACATGGGAAAATCTCTGCCCTTACGTCTATTACTCATATTACTACTACAACTATTACTATTATCATTATAAGGAGAACTTTACGTTAAACTGTCCCTGGGTAGGCATTGACTTTTTACATCTTAACATAATTCAGTTATTTTCTTACTGTTTTAGGTAACGTACATGAAATTATTGAACTGTATATTTGCATGAAACCCGTCCGTTATAGCATTTCTTAACCCAGTAACCTAATTCTAAAGCGCAGCATTACTTTAATAACTGTGCACTATATGTTTTGTGCATTACGTTTCTTTTATGTTGTCTTGGGTACTGAATTACCACTTTATTTTTTGGTTGGGGGAAAAAGTTATTTTTGCTTCCCAAGAATCTCAATCTTTCCCGAGTGGAGCCAAGGGATACATTGAGATTTTAAAACAAAATTAACTGATTTACAGTGAAAACCAGTGTCCTGTTACCTTTTGCGGATCGAAGGGCCGCAGAGCGGAACCTCGTAGCCATAGCAAATCGACAGCAATGGAAAAACCATGCATTTGAAACCCATAATTTTACATAAGTTTGGCATGGCTCGCGGGAAAGCGTGCGTATGTCGCGCAAACATGCGGCCTTTTCTAGTTATTAGCAGGCTGCTAGGCAAACTAGAAAAACAAAATGTAAAATTTGATATTGGACATCCTTTAGGAATCTCCTGACATCTATATTTTGGTCAATTGACAGCTGTTAATACGGGCTATCCGCTAATCAGTATCACATTACCAAATTGCGGGCTCAGGTGTAGAACTTAGATGTTGGCTTTACATTGAATCGTGTGCACAATTCCCAGCGTCCATCTCCTTAACACGACCGCCTATTCCCAGTCAAATCTTTTTTTATTCGTGCGACGGCTTTCGGAGTACTTGTGAGAGCTTGCGCTGCTTTTTGATTGGATGAAATAATTCGGATATTCTTCGAGTTCCTCAACAAACAAAAACTGGTACTTATTCCCCCGACTGATTAACGGAAACTCTTGTAAGCGACAACCTCCCGTGAACATCCCCGCCAGTTAAAAGAATATTACTACGGCTTCGTCAATTTTTAGAAAATATAAATTCAGTAACAACTAGAAGAGTTATTTTTGTTTTCAATTTTATTTCGTCTTGCAGAGTAACACATTTCAAGCTGTCTTAATAACGGATGGATTTAACACGTTTTTGATGTACAATTACCCACACGGTGGAATTCAGTGGGTGGTTCCAGCGAATCGGTAAGTGCTTAAAAAATAGTGATGGCACTTTACCACTTACGGTAGTTGAATCCCGATAACTCGAACCCTCAGTAACTCGAACTCCCGCTAACTCGAAACTTTTTTCGATACCCCTTCAGGTCATTTTCTTACTAATTTTACCCTCGATAACTCGAACTCCCGATATCTCGAACCTTTTTCGATTTCACTTGAAGGTTCGAGTTTTTGGGATTCGAAAGATTCAAGTACTTTTATATAATGAAGATGAAGTATTCAACATATGGCCAGACAAAAAAAATTCTGAGTCCCCGACGGGAATCAAACCCATGGCCTCCCAGATACCGGTTGGGAGCTCTAACCAACTGAGCTACGAGAGACTTGTTGTGAGCTGGGCCATTTTACTAGGTTGATAAGTGACACGCCTCCTGCATACTGCTAGGATCAGCAATGTCGAATTCATCAAGTTTGCAGTAAATAATAAAGATGGTAAATTTTAAGCTCGGTAATAAATAATGAAGATGAAGTATTCAACATGACACGAGCATGGGACAAAGAAAAATTCTGAGTCTCCGACAGGAAGCGAACCCATGGCCTCCCAGATACGGTTGGGCGCTCTAACCAACTGAGCTACGAGAGACTCGTTGTAAGCTGGGCCATTTTACTAGGTTGTCAACTTATCAACCTAGTAAAATGACCCAGCTCACAACAATTTAATTATTTATTACCGAGCTATAAATTTACCATCTTTATTATTTACTACTTTTTTATATTACATGATAAACATTCTGTTTCAAATCCCGTCTGCCGTGCTTAGGCAAGATGTTTGATGTGTCCGAGAAATTTCTATAATCACCGAACATCGTTATCTATAAAAATAAGAAGAGATACGGTGGGAATGTTCGGAGGCAAATAGCTGAATTAGCCTTTCTAAAAATCCGAGTGTAAATAAATAACGGCGTGTTGCTATTCTTAGTTATCTTTTAACCCGTGACTGGGTTTTTATTTGATGATTTTTGGTTAAAAGAGTAAAAAGAGTAACAATATTTGTTTTAATTTTTTATCCCTAAATAGTCTCAGGATTTATATACCTTAGTTTCCTTAATGGGAGAGCCCCCCCCCCTCCCCCCCCCCCAGAAAAAAGTGCTTACATAATTTTTTGCCTATTCATGCAGGGAAAACTACCGTTACTGGACTGGGTATTATGGTCTTCCTGTTGCTGGCTGGAATGCAGGGGATGATGGTAAAAGCTACTTAAACATCAAAGGGTAAGAGGAGAAAATGTGCTCAGCATTCGCCACATGCTGCACTTCAGATGAGACAAGTCGGGTTATGTTTAAACAGAACTACATATTACCTCTTTAAAGCTACTCATTACATACTCATTACATACTCATTACATTCTCAAAGATCTAGAGGGCTCATCCGTATTTCTATTCGGCCTGTTTGCAAAGACTGGACCATGTCCCCCCACCCCGAATATTTTTCAGGGGAAAATTTATTGCTACTAGCTCTATAGGAAACGTGTTTCCTAGAACCCTTTTAAGTTGCATTCATGCTGACTTAAATTGAACTCATCACCATGACATAATTTTTCGTAGTTCCGCTACTTTGTTGGGAATGTATGACCTCCCCATAACAGTAGGAAATACAGGTTTGCCGGGAAAACATTTTTGGAGAGTCGAGAAAAGCAACGCGAACGATGCATTGGAGAAATGCTTAACGTGGACCTTTCTTCAGAAAAAGATAGACGTGCATAAATGGTACGAGCAGCTAATAAGGTCAGACTGGCAGATGGCGTGTCCTTGTACTTTTTGGCAGGCACGGTTGGATGGCGGAAGATTCTCCTGGAACTGGCGGTACTCGTGGCCCGAATTGTGTTATGCGTCCAGGCGTTCAAAGTTCATCCCGTATTCTAATGCTCGTATAGGACTAAGAGGTTTTCAGTTGAGACAGAAATGTTGCTACTCTACGCAGTGGGAGAACTGGGGTTCTCTCAAGGTTGGTCCTCCTGACGGCGGTCGCGTTGAGGTAACAGCAGATTATGACTGGTTTAATATGATGAATGAAGTGGAAAAGGTTTACTCGGACCAAGAGGCCTATAAATACTGCTGTGTTGATACACATTTGTGCGATATGTTTTACTTCTTTCGTCCATCTGATGACTGTTTACTTTACAGAGCTCCACGAAGACGTAAGTTTAATGTTTATTTTACCGCATTACTTCCGTGTACACTAAGCTACACTATACATACAACATAACACACTACACCACACCCACCACAGCACAGCACACCACACCACACCACACCACACCACACCACACCACACTACACCACACCACACCACACTACACTATACTACACTGCACCACACCACACCACACCACATCACACCACACCACACCACATCACATCACACCACACCACACCACACCACACTACACTATACTACACTGCACCACACCACACCACACCACACCACACCACACCACACCACACCACACCGCACCACACCACACCGCACCACACCACACCACACCACACCACACCACACCACACCACACCACACCACACCACACCACACCACACCACACCACATCACACCACACCACACCACACCACACCACACTATACTACACTGCACCACACCACACCACACCACATCACACCACACCACACCACACCACACCCCACCACATCACATCACACCACACCACACCACACCACACCACACCACACTACACTATACTACACTGCACCACACCACACCACACCACATCACACCACACCACACCACACCACACCACACCACATCACACCACACCACACCACACCACACTACACTACACACTCCACCACACCACACCACATCACACCACACCACACCACACCACACCCCACCACATCACATCACACCACACCACACCACACCACACTACACTATACTACACTGCACCACACCACACCACACCACATCACACCACACCACACCACACCACACCACACCACATCACACCACACCACACCACACCACACTACACTATACTACACTGCACCACACCACACCACACCACATCACACCACACCACACCACACCACACCACACCACACCACACTACACCACACCACACCACACTACACTATACTACACTGCACCACACCACACACCACACCACACCACACCACACCACACCACACCACACCACACCACACCACACCACACCACACCGCACCACACCACACCACACCACACCACACCACACCACACCACACCACACCACACCACACCACGCCACACCACACCACACCACACCACACCACGCCACACCACACCACACCACACTGCACCACACCACACCACACCACACCACACCACCCACACCACACCACACCACATCACACCACACCACACCACACCACACCACACCACATCACACCACACCACACCACACCACACCACACCACACCACACCACACCACACCACACCACACCACACCACACCACACCACACCACACCACACCACACCACACCACACCACACCACGCCACACCACACCACACCACACCACACCACACCACACCACACCACACCACACCACACTACACTATACTACACTATACACTACACTACACTTCACTTGCACTTCACTGCACTACACCACACCACACTACACTACACTACTATAGTTAGACAATAGGCGGCTGGTATATTGGAGGATAATGCCCGAGGCTGAAATGAACACTTTGCCAAGAAGCGAAGCTTCGAGGGCAACTGTGAAATTTTGAAGACATTTTTTGGGCCAAAGGCGTATCCTCAAATATACCACCAAGACAGAAAGGGGTTTATTTGTTTTATAGCCCTTACCGTTGGTAAAGTAGAAAATACCAAAACATACAGTGATATTAGTACATTTAAGAGGGCCACAAATTTATTAGTTAAAAACTATCACGTGCCACCCTCCGTAAATAAAGTTTGATTGATTTGATTAATTGGTTTAAGTGCGGTTCAAATAAACTTAAGTAAATCACTTTTTAAAAAAAAATGTTGTACCTGTATATGTGTTTTTGTTCGGATGTTTTGTACTTGCCTAAAAATCGGGCGGCGAATAAAAAAAATCCGCTAGGTTGTAATGCCTGATGTCTATTGTCCGTTTTTGTACCACGTAATGAGTTTTGTCCAGAGCGCGAGAAGTAAACAGTGGGTTATAACTCTTAATAGCTCCTAATGCTCTCGTAAGTAATGTACAGTAATGCCATACCATGTCATACAATGTCATAGCATGCCATACCATGCCATATCAGGCCATGCCATCCGTCATACCATGCCATATCAGGCCATGCCATGTCATACAATGTCATACCATGCCATGTCATGCCCTGCAATTCCTTGCAATGTCATACCATGCCATGCCATGCCCATACCATACCTTGCGATGTCATACTTATACCTAATCGTACCTTTTTGGTTCGCTTCGGCTGCATATCAGGCGAGTTTGGTCCACCCAAATTCAGCCAAAAATCCGGTAATATTAATCGCTCTGTTGAAGCCATGCTTGCAAGATACGAACTGCAAATTGTGTTGACTTAATCTCCAACACTTTTACCAAGTTCTTTTTTCTGTCCAGTTTTCCACTCGTTCGTTTAGAGTTTAATTCGCTAATTTTCAAAACTTAAAATTAAGCGAAAAATTTGGAAATTCCGACTCCATTTTTTTCAGTCTGAATGTCTCACTGAGTACTCGTCGGCAAACATCGCGCAATTGGCGAGCGCGCCCAAGTTTTGTTTTGACGGGAAAGTTTTTCTCTTTTTACGTCCGCTAAACACCCCTAAATTTAAATTACGAAGTTCTGTTTTATTGGTAAAACCTCTTTTCAATTCATCGTACAGTAACACTACTTTACTTCAAAGTGACCGTGATAAGATGGCATATCAGGTCAGTGACTTGATATCCTAGGATATCAGGACAGTAGATCGCGCTTCTGATTGGCTACTTGCGAATTTGGGTACGGTAACATGCCATATCATGCAATGTCATGCCATGCTTTAATTTACCTTGCAATGCCATACCATGCGTCACCTTGTAATGTAATACCATGCCGTGTCATGCAATGCCATGCCATGCTTTACCTTGCAATACCATACCATGCCAAACCTTGCAATATCATACCATGCTATACCTTGCAATGTCATACCATGCCATATCATGCAATGTCATGCCATGCTTTAATTTACCTTGCAATGCTATACCATGCCTTACCTTGCAATGTAATACCATGCCATGTCATGCAATGCCATGCCATGCTTTACCTTGCAATGTTATACCATGCCATGTCATGCAATGCCATGCCTTGCTGAACCTTGCAATGCCATACCATGCCAAACCTTGCAATGTCATACCATGCTATACCTTGCCATGTCATGCAATGCCATACCATGCCATAAATTTAATATGATTTAACATGACAAGATAATGAATTCCATTTTGATTGTCGCAGCTTGGTGCTGCTGTGATCCCCATATCAAGACACTGGATGGTATGAACTACACGTTTAATGGACTGGGCGAATACGTCATGGTCGATGCTCACGATGGAACATTTCAACTACAGGCTAGGACAAAACTTGCTCAAGGAAATTCATCAATCGCCACTATTTTCTCAGCCGGAGTTGCTAAAGAAGAAAATACAAGTATCATTGAAGTTCGAGTAAAGGAAAGAGGTGAGAAATACATCACACAAAACCCCTTCAAAATCAAAAACCTTAATAGTGAACAGTGTACTATTGAATGTGTTCTTAATATGGCGAAGGGATGACTATGAAAAGAGGCCGCGTTTTTTAATCAAAAAGAGCCAAGGAAGGAACTGTTGACGATATTATACAGGGCAGAAACAAGGCTAAAGTTTTATATGTACTTTTGTTTTATCTTGTTTTAAGGTGGATTGCAAGTTCTGATAGACCAGGCAATCTACAATGGCTACAACAACCTTACAAACAGAACCGAAGAAGTTGGAAGAAACCTTTCTGTGTCAAAACCAGAAGAAAACTGTCTACAGGTTTCTTTCCCGTCAACAATGTTAATAAAGTTCTGCGAGAAAAAGGAAATGCTGTCATTCGTCGTAACTCCGGCAGAAGATTACAAGAAAAGCACCAAAGGATTGCTGGGAACGTGGAACGATGACCCGGATGACGACTTCACATTGCCTAATGGGACAGTTTTGCCATCATCGTCAACAATGAGAGAGATTCACTTCGAATTCGGAGTGAAGTGTAAGTTTATTCAAATTTTAAAGTAAGAATTAATTCATCGAAAGTTGTTCGTAAACTTTGCCGATTCATGGTGATTTATTGCAGGGCAAATCATCCAGTCTCAGTCTTTGTTTACGTATGGCCACAATGAAAGCGTGGATACCTTTTTTGATCCTGATTTCGAGCCCATGTTTGCGGATAATATCATTTGGGAAAACAACAGTACAAAAGAAAAAGCTGAAGCCCAGTGTGGAGACGATCACGAATGCCTGTTTGATGTGGCCTCCACGAACGACCTTTCTGTTGGCATGGTAACAAAAGACTTAAACATTCAGTTGGTCAACGAGTCGAAGACACTTGGTAAGTTACGGAAAATAACATGATAAATCGTAATTATAACAGAATTATAGAAAGGCTTTATAATAATAATAACTTTATTATTTCTATAGCGCAAAATTCCATGTACATATGATCTTTAGCAGTTACACAACAGCAATTTGAGGTCAAATGACACGTTAGAATAAAACTGTTTCCCGTGGCGGTCTATAAGCCGGCGGGGATCAGTTAACTGTTTTTTGTTTTTGTTTGCTACACAACAAAGATTTTAAATGAACGGCGCTCGTCGATGAATATTCATGGGTAACAAAGTGAAACTCGTATAATTGGAGCTATTTGGAGTTGGAGATGTTTAACAAATCGGCCACACCTTGCCATGGTTTACACTTTAATAGACCATAGAAATGGTGCAATTTGCAACAATGGCTTTGTAATTTGTAATCAACAAGTACGTGAAGAAAAACTATTTGCTTTGCCATTTCAATTCCTTGCATCAAAACATCGAATTCAAAACATCGAATAAAAATCAAAAAAGATGTTATATTTGTACATTTGTTTGTTCATTACCTTCAATTGTTTTTACAACCCATTATGTGTTTTTCTTCCTGCTCAGCCTCGACACCGGCTACTTTTTTACTCAGGTCTTCCCCTTCCAAGGATGCAAAGCGGAATTTTTCGTTAGGTTTTTGCTCACAAGTAACTGCGTTTTAAAATAAATATTCGGAAATCCCCTTCCAGTCGTTTGTGAACCCTTCAGTCTCCATAAAATTCAAGACAACTTCTACTGAAAAAAAAAAAATTAATCGCGTTACATGTCTATACTCTCATCGACAATCATTGAGCGACAGTTCCCTCGGTTATGGCAAGACTATAATTTAACGTTTCTTTTCTCTTTTCCTACTTTCAACAATTACGTTACACTTGTATTTCAGCATTCTTTGCGCTTTTTACATGCTTCATTTTTAGTGAAATAGTGATTTGTTCGCTTCATATCAACAACTGAAATACCTTTTAACATCATTGTAGTGAATTATTTTATCTTTCCTTATTTAAAAAACCTGTGGTCAAACATAAACAGAACTACAATGTACATTTCTCCAGGGACGTAACTAGTAAATTGCATCGTCTAATTTTTACCGATAATTAAAAATATGTTTTTTGGGGTAAATAATCCCCAGAAGAACAAGATAAATTTTTCTCAAGACATACCTAGTGAAAAATGTATCGGAACGATTCAGAGCTTTTAGTTTTCCAACATTTCTTGAAGGCATGCTCTCAGAACCTACTAGCCAGATCTTTCCTCGTCTTTGGCAAAGGTTTGGTTACGGCTCTATTCTCATTTTTGTGCTATTTCTAATTTTTGTTTTTAAAAACCATTCATGTCTTCCCTTCGGTCAAAATAGATCTTGTTTTTACAAAAAAGGCAAGATTTTTCACTTAAATTATACGAAACTATAAGTAAGAGAAGCCAAGTAATGACCCTTGAAAAACAGGTTCCACTTTTATTAAACGCAGTTGTTTGGCACGCTGGATAATTATTTTATTATTTTCCTTTACGTGTTGCAGACAACTTCCCACCCAAGATAGTAACAGTTTCAAATGTAATCAATGCCACACTTCATGAAACAGTTGAGCTGAAAATCACTGCTGTAGATAACGATACGATTACGTTCCGTGTGATCAACAAGCCTGCTGGAGCCACAGTGAGCCAAAATGGAATCGTACTTCTCTTTACCTGGCCTGTTAGTTCGTCAGCTAAGGTAAGCTGTAGTGGCAATCTTACTGAAACAGATTACAAAAAGCCAAATTTTATGTGAAGAACAAAGTCATTCGTGACAGGAAGTATGGAGTTCAAGTTTTCTCTCTCTTTTATTGCAGTTCAATTTGTCGTTTGTTGCCACTGACGACAAAGGCGCAAGTGCCACCTGGAGTCCAACGATAAATATGTGTGCATGCGATCATGGCGGTCAGTGTGTGCCACCAGAAGAAGGCGACAAAGTCAACACTGACATCAAGTTTGTATACATGGGCTGTGCATGTCAGGGAGGATACACAGGAAGGTTCTGTGACAATGACATTGATGCCTGCGAGATGAATGGTCAGCCGTGCTATACAGGGGTTACATGCATTGATCTTCCACCGCCAGCCAATGCAAGTGGATATAAATGCGGATCATGTCCATCTGGATATACTGGAAATGGCGCTCAGTGTGTGGGTGAGTTGAACCTCAAAAGTTACCCCTTAGCGTTTATCGAAAAAAAATGCTAATGGGGCCATGAGTATCAGGCCGGAGTTTATCCCGGTTGCAGTAGCATAAAACGAGAAGGGATATCCCCCTTCAGATGGGATGCTAGTCCATTACCGGGTAACACCAACTCTACATTGCCTAGGAACATACACAACACAGTAATCCCGGCTAGTACTCCAACACGGACCGCTCGATCTTGAGTGTAACGCGTTAACCATTAGCCCAAAGCAGTATCATAGACGCTGCCTGTAATTTGAACAGTAGTAGCTAATAGTGAGAACAGTCAAAACGCCGAGTTAAGTGCAGAGATTGAGTATAAATGATGTTTGGTTAAAAATGGCGACATTACTATTTAAACAATGTGCAACGTTCGTCACGGCCGGTTTTGAACCTCACCGGCGCCAATGGGTTAATGATCAGACACTTTCAAAGTTTTTAATTATGTAATGTCCTATTTTCAGATATTGATGAATGCCAAAGTAATTTATTAAACAACTGTGAGCAGCTTTGTGTCAATCTGCCGGCTTCGTTCTTCTGTGATTGCCGCGACGGATACAAACTAACTGCTGATGGCGATAACTGTGATGGTAAGGGGTTTCCGTCACCTCTTCACCTCTGTACATAACATTGCTAAGCCGTTTCGATTTTTATACCCCTTAGTCTCTAGAGAATAGTTTAACTGTATTTAACTAATCATTTGCTGTTTATTTTGTCACTTTTTACCTTTTTGGCTCTCAGCAAGTTAATAAATAGTTAAACCAAAAACCATAAAAGATTCAATTTCAACATAAAACCAAAAGAAAGCATTGCTTGTAAAACTCTCAAGCGTGCTTCTGTCAATGACTTATTAACCCAAGGTGAGTTGTTAATTTTGTTAATTTATAAGTATCTCCGTGTGCGTCATAAAGTTCTTACCTACAGAATCCATGATTTTTTATTTAAGCCATTAATTCGCTCCATGACTCTACGCAGTTCTTGCAGATATAGTTAGGAGAAATGCTTTAACCTTCAGACAATCAGTCTCAAAAGGTGGTCATTTAGCAAATTATTAAAGCTCGTGTGCGGATGTAATATGTATAAGGAAAGCCTCAAGCCAAAGTGGCCCATACTCGCCGGAGCTTATACCTGTTTCTGTAGCATTAAGTGGCTAAAAATATTTCCACTGCCCTCCTGAATGGTACCCCCCCCCCCCCCCCCCCCCACCAGCATCATGTCACTGATTAAATTTGGTGTTGTTCTTCTTCGGAATTAATTGATATCTGGCGCGACATTTATTGTTATATTCTATATAACTTCTATTAACCTGTTCTTCTTTTGAAATTGCTAAGGATAATAATATACACTTGCAGATATTAATGAATGCGAGCCATCAAATGACTGCATGCAGAAGTGTATCAACTCGGTAGGAAGCTACAACTGTTCATGTGACGAGTTTTTCAAACCTGATCCTGCTGACTGGAGAAAGTGTGTAGGTATGTTTTTGCAAAATATCTAGAATTTAGAAGCGTTTAATCTGTCCCAAACAGTACGTTGAATTTTTCAATTAAAAAATGTTCTGCTACAAGAAAAAGAAATTGACCATTGGCAATAATAGTTTACGATGAAGCAAAGTTAACTGGACTCATATCAGTGATATTCCTAAGTTCAATTAGCCATCCAAAACCCTCGATGAAAAAACACTAATTCTGTGTACGTATACTAATTCATACAATAAATAACTTATCTCTACAGCCACAAATCCTTGTTCTTCTGATCATGGCTGTGATCATGTTTGCTTCAAAGGAAGCAATAACCAAGCAACATGCGCCTGCAATGCTAATTACGAACTGGAGGATGATGGGAAGACTTGCAGAGGTACTGAAAATAGCGATGCATACTTTAAAAAATGGGGCAAGGATGGCTTTGAAATATTATCCGTGTACGTTATTTTTTCCTTTGGCGAAGCTCTCAGTTTCTCGTAAAGAGAAATTGTCTGCAGACAAATATGTACTGGCAGAAGTACATAATCTACTAGGGATAGCTTGAATATTTTTTCTCCTTAGTTATTAACTTTTCTGCAAAGCTATAGCTTTCCGAGAGCTTTGAGGAACAAAAAAATCTAAGGACAATTCTGTTGATGTTCTGAAATCTTGACGGCTTGTTTCAATCGTCGACAAAAAAATTAATATTGTATGGACCGTAATGAAAGATCAAATCATTTATCGCTATCGTCATTTCGTTTCTCGTCAATAGGCGCATGAGGCCGCATGATAAATTATCATCATTATTATCATCATCATCATCATAATCATCATCATCATCATCATGATTTTCATTATTTTATTAACCAAACCTATAACAAAATTCTCGAACGTGATTGGCTATCAGCAGCCCGATTTGAGCAATAATAGGATAGTGTACGCGTCATGCTTGCAATTGGACAGTGTAATAGATTAGTTTTACGCGTCAGGCCTATTTTATTGGACAGTACGCGTAGTTTTACGGCGCTGTTGGTAAGTAACTTTTTTTAGTTTTTGTAATAATTTAAACATTATACAGAATTTGTTTGTTTAAGAGTTTTGTATAGTTTTGGATGACTTATTGGTAACAGGACTTCGTGTCGTCCAATTCTGTCTGTAATCATACTCGTTATCACTCGTATGATTACTCAGTTCTATTACCATTACTGCTTATTGAGTACAGTTCTAAAGACTAAATCATGTAAATTGCTTGTCTTAAATCCATGTTTCATGTAACCACTTCTCCTTTGTAATTTTCTCTTCCAAGACATCAACGAATGTGATCCAGCGAATCCTCTCCATCGCTGCAGCCAGATTTGTGAAAATACTCCCGGAAGTTATAAATGTTCATGTGAGAAAGGATTCGAATTAAACAAAGATGGTTACGAATGTGAAGGTATTTTGTCGTTTAATTTTATTTAATGTGTCCCCTGACAAGCAAATATAGCAAAACTGTAAACCATGAACATTTTGTGGACGAAGTTTTTCGTTTCTTCGAAAATACTTTTGGTAGAAACTCTCAGACATCGAGTGTTGTCATGTTGTTTTTTCCCCTTGTGAGAAGAAGAAAGCGAAAGCGACTGAAAAAGGAGGAAAGGAGAAAATTGCGGTCATAGATATTTTTTAAAAAGAAGTGACTGTCATCTCCATTTATTTTGCTACTCGAGCCAACGCTGTTTTGTTTTTGTTTTTTGTTTTTTTTGTTTTTGTTGTTTTTGTTGTTGTTTTTTTTTTCTAAAAAAAAAGCTCGGAAAACTTTCATCAAAATCAACCGCGGCCTCTGCCACTTTGTTCATTTCTCGGAACGAGTGCTTTAATTGGCTAGCCACAACGAGACGTAATCAAATCAATTATTTAATGTTTCGTTTTCACACGAACGCAAGCACAAAAAAAGAAAGTTTGGATCCTTGTGCTTGTGCTTCTGTTTGCGTCGAAGTTGCTTCCACTATGAAAAAAGCGTTATGCTTGCGCTTGTGATTGCGTCGCTAGTGAAAACCAAGCAAGTAATAAGCCTTTTAATTTTACACATTTGTTACGTTTTTCATCAGACGTCAATGAATGTCTGGATGAAGACTTGTACAACTGTACGGATGAGTTCCACAAATGTGTCAACATTCGTGGTTCCTACAAATGTCAATGTGAACAAGAAATGTACTTTATCAAAGGAAAATGCAGAGGTAATCAGCAATATACATTTAAGTGCTTACGAAATAAAAATAGTAAAACAAATATATAAAAAAAAAAAAAAAATTTTTTAAAAAAAAAAAAAAAAAAAAACAGACAAGAGATAACAAAAACAGCTAAACAAAAAAAATATCATGCTAAAAGTTAGAAACCAAAGTTAGTAACCGGGGAACTCCGCTTTTAGCTTGGCTAAATCTATTTAATATTATTTATAAGCTGTGTTATTTTTTCAGGTCTGGAAAAGAATGAAACGGCACCCATCTCAGTGCTTCCTGAACCGCGTGTGCCATCAAAGAAAGAAAAAGAGGAAGCTGTCCAGTTCTTAATTACGCGAACAAAAGGCGTAAGTGAGAACTCGTTTTTGTCAATTTTCATCATCATCTGCTTCCTTATTTCTCCTCTGGGAAAAAAAGGGCCTTTGATCTGTTCCCTCCACTCTAACCCCTTTCTTCCGCAACATTGACCGCTTCTGCCCAGGTGGCAAACCCCATCTTCCGTCTCTCTCCCTCTACCGTTTTTTGTCAATTTTACCACAAAGAAAATAACGGGTACCAAATGTCCAAAACGTATTTACTCAACTCAAGTAACTAAGGCTGTTGTTGCGTTTTCTTTTGCCTACAGTTTGAGTGGGATTTTGAAACAGACAAATCTTTTAAAGAAAAAATTGCTTCTGTCGCTACGGATTACTGCACTGAGAACCGGAAAATATGTGCACTAAAAGAAGCAAGACGAAAAAGGTGATTAAGAAAATGTAGTATAGTGTAGTTCGTCACGTGTGATTGCACGTGATGCTGACGTTGACGCACATTTAAAAAAAAAACAACATGCTTGTAAAAAGAAACATCATGCTATCAGACTATCTATCATACACGACATTTTTTAATATAAATGTATTCCATACCTTAAAGAACACACCCAATCAGGCGTTTAGAAAGCCGTTACTTATTCTTGATTATTATCCAAAAATTTGTCAAGATGCCCTTCACTATTGTCAAGAACATTAGTGTTGTCTGCCATCCGTACATAACAGATATCCTCCGTTATACGTTGTTTGCCAAGATTTCTTCAAAGTCTTGTTAAGAGTTTGTGACTGGGTAATCCAGGCAATATTGGAAAATGTTGGAAGTAATTTTCAGCAGGCCTTTCTAATACCCAGTCTACCCGCAAGGATTTATAAAGCTGTGTGACGATTTCACCAATAATAATAATAACAATCTTTTATTAGGAAAGCTCCATCACTTAAGTGGTTTACACGGAGGTCCTAACACTAGTTCAAAGTTCGTTTCTACTTATGGCAGTATAACGGCTGAGCAAATGTCATCCACCTCTTAATTAAATGCCACTTAGTTCCATGGATCGAAATTATCAGGCGAATTAATGGGCCAAAACCAAGCTTTAAGATGACGGAAATTAGTGCAAATGTCCAGACGTGTTTATACAAACATACGAAGATCGACGGTATTTTCCCTGTTGTTATCTGAATTCTTGACTCTTTCATGGGATGTCTGAAAGTTTTTATGAATCAGGAGCAAGTATTCATGAAGAAATGGCGGCAATATTCTGTTAATCAAGGGAACATTCTGTTAATCAACGCGAAAAATCTTGGTTTGGTTTTATGGCTACGCTGAAAGCTTCGTGCATGTTCAATGGCTGTCACGCAATCTACGGCAAACTTGGATCTCGCTTAAAACGAATACAACTTGAAGCCAAATCATAAAAACTTTGGCAAGAAACCATAGCTATTGGTTTTTAAACTTATTGAAGGCGTTCAAACGGCGAAATCCGGATACTGAGATCACAGGCAGCAAGAAAGCCATAATTGTATGGTACTGGCCTGGGAGTGTGAAATCGGCCGAGCGGCAAAAACAGTGAACCGTTAAAAAAGTTAAATTCGCTGGTCCAATCCACTGGCTTAAAACATTTTCCTATGTATGGCGAGTAACTTGCAGTTTGTTTCGTATTTGTATCTTCCCGCACTCTTGAGAAACTGGAATTCGAAAATGCCTAGTTTTGCGACTTTTGAAAATGTCGGGAAGCTGCGTTCTTAGTTTGCATGCAGATCGTGAATAATATCGGAAGATTTTTCTAGTATGCATTTAAACAACCAAAGGACAAGTGTTATGTTGATGTAAATTGGAGTCTGTTGCTTAAATAAATCTAGAGATATACGCTGCTAAAGTTGACCTAAAATCACAACTTTTGTCACGCCACTGGGGCAATTGTTTTTTTTGTTTTTTTTTGGGGGGGGGGGGTGGTCTGTTCTCGAAAACAATAAAGTCAATCCATCAAAAAATGTTACTATGGTTACTAGTTAGGTAAGGCCTCCATACCGTATAAATATGGTGGAGATCGGCCGACCCCCTTCTTCTGGCCCCTGCCTGGATCTCTGAGTCACAAGCTCTTAAGTGCAGCGTGGCTGGTTTTTTTTTTTTTTTTTCGCTCAAAAAAGGCGTTCCGTTGACAATTTGTTAAATAACAAAGCAATTATTCTGCTCAAACTATGCGGATTTTTAGCCGACACGGCCAAGAGCCTCGTTGGAGAATTACCTGGCGATACTCTGCGCTATTTTGCAGGACAGTCGTTAAGTATCCCTCTGGTCGCAGACCAGCCCCAGGTATTTCAGAGTTTGCACGAATACATTCAAGTTTGGATGATAATACGATGAACCCAGCACTTTCCGTATATACATGCAAAACGGACAACTTATTCATGTCGTTTGTATTTTGGCAATCCGAGGAGCAGGATGGTACAATCTAAATTGGCTGAACCGAATACAGCAACATTCAAAAGATTTATAAGTTTCCGAAAAATATTAGGTCGAAGTTATAAATTATTCGCTTGCAGAGTTCTGCGACTCCTATGGATGCAAGTTAAAGGCTTTGTCTCACAATCATTGGTGATTCTTGACTAACTTCATTTATTGCGAGCTTTGACAATGACAATGGAAAATTCTAGGGTAAATGACGAACTCCGACGTTAAATTATTATTTTTTTCATTAGACGTTCACCTCTCTCGGATCTCTACACCGCTGACCAGGTTAACCTACTGCCTGGTTACCCTAGCAACACGTCGGACTCTCTACAGGTAGCGTTTTACGTGCAGCAGCCTCTTGGACTTTTCATCGGAAATGACTCGGTCCTACCTAACTTCATCCTGGAAAACATTGTAACGACTCACAGGTCCGCGCTTGAGAAAGCTATTGGAGCAAACATCTCTGATATAGAAGCTTGGTTCAAACCGCCTACCACGGAACCTAACGTGCCACCAACAGCAGCTGATGCCAAGCCGCAGTCACTGGAAGTGGATTGCGATTGGCATGGCTGCCGGAGTGGTCGTCATCATCTTGATTTTTATTGTCATCTTTTGGTGGTAAGATATAAGCTTTGGGTCTCTTTTTATATTTAGGATGTTGGCCGTTCATGAAGGTGTTTTCGTTCGTCTGTGAGCAGCTTTAAGAGAGCTCAGGGGTGGGGGGTGGGGGGGGGGGGGCAGGGGGGGGAAGAAAGTCGGCACTTTTCTTTGAATACATAGCAGTGCCTGGAAACGGTGCGAGTCTATGTAAATCAAGCCGTTGCTAAGAAAGACGTCAACCCAAAGTTTTGCTTTCTCAGAAAGATTTAAACATCAATGACTGCGTGCGTGTGAAATGCGAATAGTGGCGGTGTTTCCGTTCAATGTTATAAGCCGATGAGTTGTTTTTGGCATTTTCAGCCAGAATTCTCACCTGACATTTCACGTCAATGAGAATGTTTTGGCGGCGTGGAATAACAAACAAAATATGGGAAATAATTTCAGTATCATTAGAGTTATTTTTAATTACTATAATTTGCAAGCTCTACTTTTGCCAGACTGGTCACACCGTTATCACTGTTTGTTGTTTTTTAAAACAGCAAAATTAAAATGTCCGGCGAACTTCAAAGGAGCAATTAGAATGCAAATAGCTATTGTGTTTTGTGTACGGTCAAGACCAAAACATGTGAACTATACAATGAACTTTGTCAAACTATTCACTACGCCCTTAGCAACCATTCGATAGCTACTGCGCAGTCTTAGTTGTCCGGCACTGCTATGATTACTTTTTGAGTCGTGTAACAAAGGAAGTTTCCCCCCCCCCCCCCCCGCCCCCCCCAGAGAGCTGTAGTAATCAATAACTTTAGTGATGAAGTATCAAGACGCAGCTGTCGTAATAAACTCCTCTAGCCATGGATATAGATAAGTATCAACAAACTGTTAATTAAAGTCGTGAAAAAGTGTAATTAAAACTGCAAGGGTGTGTAAAAGTCCTAAACGCAATGCAGGAGTAATCTAACTGAGTTTTGTTTTGCTCTTTTTTAGCCTGAAAGTGAAAGTAAAATCTACAAAGGTGAAACCTTTGTGCGACGATTCTAACCAGGAACATCAGGAAGGTATAATCATGGAAGACTACGACCAGTCAGTTTCAAGCCTGGAACTTGGAGTCGAGCTGGAAACACACTCTTCTCCAACTAACGAATTATGCAATTTGCCTTTTTAACGCCACAAAATCATCTTCTACTCGAGATTTTACTTACTAATTTTTAGTCTAAAAGAGCGACCTAGCTGCTGTTTAAAATGACCACACTTCTACACGTGAAATATCTCGTTAATAGCTAGCTATCGGACAACCCGCTATTGCGGACACTCGCTATAACGGGCAAAATCAGATCCCCGGCGAAATGATTCCCGCTATAACGGACACTAAACGACGCCCTGAAGTAACAGGAAATTGAAAGAAACTTGTTGGCCTTTAGACTAAATAACATTTAAGTATGATATTTTGGGTGCGGCGATATAGCGTCGCTCAAATAACATTACTGTCATCATCGTTAATGTTTTGGTCGCTGTTATTAGTTACTACTAAAAAAGTCAGTTAATGCCCCACGCAAGATTTGATTAGCTTAGATACTAGAAACAATTCATTAAAAGAGATTTTTTGGTACACCTGATATGAGAGTAACCAAATTCGCAATAAGTCAATCAGATGCCTTGTCGGTGATAACTTATCGTACTTTTTTGAAACCTTGCGGCGGTGTCATTTTTATGGTCTAGAGCAATGACTCGACCAAACTCGAATGATGGCGAAGGAAGCGTACTAAAAAGATACCTTTTAAGAGTGTGTGACCATATTGTACAACTGCTCTCAACTTTTAAATTTACTTCACTTTTATTACACTTAATCTACAACCATGGACATATTTTGTTGGAACACTCTTAAAAACATGAATTCATGACTGTAGTAACTGTTAAACACGTGTAAGTACCCCCCCCCCCCCTTCCCTCTTTCAATGTTGTCAAATGTTAAGACGCTCTCATGTGTCAGATGAATGTTTTTTTGTCAACATTGCATAGGGGTGTGGAGAGGCAAAATGTGTGCGAATAACTGTTTTCCAATACTTCTGACCATGGTTGTAGGTGTCCGACATTTTTAGCTCTTTATGGATGCAATAAAGCGAGTGTGTTGTTAGTGTTGTTGTTGAGGCTGGTAAAAAAGATTGCGTCGAAAATATTAAAATGATCTTTCACCGTGTTAGACTGTCCAGTTTGAATTTAAATTTATTTAGTAAAATACTGAAAATGAATAGCTTAACATCAGCTTAAGATGGAAGCTGAAAACTTTCATACAAATGAAAACGCACCTACATTTATAAGTAGCGATTTGGTAAAACATTTAACAATAAAAACAATTTTTGTTGTAAAACACTTACGTTTCATTCAAGTTTTAATTTAAGTCTGGGAGTCCTGCAAGGGAACATTTTACACTCGATTTTTTTTAAAAATTGCTTTACAGGATCTGACGGATTGAGTGATGGAGTAAAATTAAAAATAATAATAATAATAATAATAATAATAATAAAATAATAATAATAATAATAATAATAAGGTTTTTTGGGCGCATTTAAAAAAACTCAATGCGCTTACATTTCTCTATTAAAAAATTAGCTAAAAGACTATGTCACGGATTTTACAAGATTTTTGAACAGCCAAAACTTATATATGTGCCACATGAAACCTAGAAATGAGTCCATTTTTATTAACAATTGCTGTAATAATTAATAATAATTTAATACTTTTTCGGCGCAAATTAGCATATAAATATGATCAAATGCGCCTTCATCAAGTTAATTCAAAACTTAAAAAGAAGAAAAAACAAACAAACAAATTTACAAATATTATATGAAGATATATAAAAATACAATTAAAGACTTTCCTAGTATAAAAATCGAAAACTCAAGATTAAAATTAAAACTAAAATTCGTGGAATTCATGCTAAAAAGAGGCTCTAACTGTAACACGCAAATGCTTTCTTGAACAAGTATGTCTTAATTGTTCGTTTAAAAAGATCGTAGCTTTTTATCGATCTCATGTCCGATGGAAATTTATTTCACAGTCCAGGGGCTGCTACTTGAAACGATTTGTCTCCTAGGGTTTTCTTGGTCTTTGCCCTTGATGGCTGCAGCAATAGTTCCTTGCAAGATCGCAGGTTGAATCTTGTTTGGTCTCTGATCTTGATCAAGTTACAGATATAAGACGATGCAACGCCATAAATTGCCTTAAAAGTTAGGACCAACATTTTGTACTCGATCCTAAAACATACCGGAAGCCAGTGAAGACGTTTTAAAGTAGGTGTTATGTGGTCAAATTTAGGTGTCTGACTGACTAGTCGGGCCGCACAATTCTGTATACGCTGAAGCTTACCAATATGTGTAGCGAGTGTGTTAAATAGCAAACTATTACAGTAGTCTACACGACCCATAATAATTGCGTAAACAAGGATCTACGTAGCCTCGCTAGTAAGGTACTTTCTTATACGCCTTATGTTGTGCAGATGGAAAGATGCGGCCTTACACAGCTTATTTATGTGAGTCACCATGGACTCATCGAACCAGGATCCAAGATTTTTTACTGATGTCACCGGGAATATACTTGTGTCACCTACACAAAGACTATCAATGTTCACTTTCGCCAACTGCTGTTTAGTGCCTATTATGATGAATTCTGTCTTACTGTCATTCAGACAGAGTTTGTCCTTGAACATCCAGCATCTAATAGCATCCACACAACGCTCCATAGCATTAACTGCATCATTCTATGAGGAAGTGGAGCCAGCCCTGAAAGCCAGATACAGTTGCATGTCATCCGCAGATGCATGGGCTTGCGTAAGGTACTCCTTGATGACCTCAAATAATTTGCTCGCGTAAATCGTGAACAAAAAAGGACCCAAGCATGACCCTTGAAAGACGCTACACGTCAACTGGAATTTCTCTGATAGTTTCTGGTCGAAGGAAACGCGTTGAGATCTATTGGGAAGGTAAGACGCAAACCACTGTAAAGCAGAACCCTTGACGCCAAAACTTACACTGAGACGGTTGAGTAAGATGTCATGGTCGACTGTGTCAAATGCCGCACTTAGGTCTAATAACACAAGCAAAGTCACGCGTTAAGAATCCATATTCATAAGTAAGTCATTATGTACTTAAGATAAGATAAGATAAGATAAGATAAGAAACTTTATTTAAGTGTCAAAACCTTATAGCCTGGAAAATAAAACCATACTAATTAGGGGACACTGCTAAAAACTAAAAGCTACACTAATACTAAGAAGAAGAAGGGCGGTCTCAGTACTATGACGCGTACGGTATGCAGATTGCAGCCATGGATATAAACCATGCTTTGCCATGTGCGCATGCGTCTGCTCAAAAACCGCACGCTCCGTCAGCTTAGAAACATACTGTAAATTATTTATGGGGCGCAAGTTCGTAAAATCAGCAAACAAACCGAGTGACTTGAGAAGCGGAGTGACTAACGCTTCCTTCCAGTCATTACCCGGATGCCAGTGAAGAGTTTATCATGCGCGTGATTACTGGAAGCAGTACGTCCAGACATGAAACCACTAGCGACGTTGGCGCAGGATCTAACGGGCAAGATTTTTTGGCCGATTTTCGAATCAAATCTCGTATCTTGCACTCGCTGAGAGGTTGAAAAGTGCGAATTCGAAGTTCTCTATCCTGGCCGACCTCCGGGTCATCCGGTACTGCAATACCATCACGAGAATTAGCAACAGCATCAATGTTCGAACGAATGGTGTTAATTTTACGAATAAATAATTGGCCAATATCATTGGTTAGGGCTGTTTTGTCCAAGTAGTTAGGAAAAGATGGATCCTCTTTTTAGATAGTACCGGATAGTACCTATATTAGAGCACTGAAACTGTTAACTAGCATTATTGGCTGCGGATGGCGCGGATGGAAACGGATTGCAATTTGAAAACGTTAGGCAAACGTTTTCAAATTGTTTTCGCGCGTCTTCAAAAAAAAATCTATATTTGTAGCCGTAGCTTGATTTCTATCCACAAAAAAGTTTATATCTTCCTTAAGTTGTTCAAAAATATTGTTTTTTTATGGTTTAAGTTGCCTTCCACTAATTTCAGAAAAGTTAAGACCAAAAATGCGAAATCTCCGTAACATGCGATATTCCTATTTGTACAGTAACTTCGCAAAAAATAGCATGTCAACATGTTATAGGAATAACTGCAGGCCCAAGTCGTTCGTCTATTAGATCGTACACTTATCAAAAAATTGATAATGGTTTACATTTACAATTTATAATTTTGTTCGTTCCCAACCGTCTGAACTTGCGTCATCGGATATTCTGTTTTTCTTTTTTTCCGCAACAAAAAATAATTGGCAAATTTTTTTCGAGAATATTTCCATGTAAACATCAGACGAATAAATAAATAGTAAGTCGCTTTTTTCATTTACAAGGTTTTATCAATTTCATGGCTTTAATTTTTCCGGTGAACACTAAAATAAATACGCCCCCGATGGGATACCTTTCTCATGTAAGCGGGCGAGTAATATTTAATATTTTGCCCAAGTAGAGCAAAAATGGAAACTGTGATCGGTCCTCATTTTTTTCTCAGATTTCATCTAAACAACTGAATCATTCAAAATGTTTCCCAAACTGTTTCCGAAAAATTTAAAATTATTTCACTTTTTCTAAATTCTAAGATTTTCACGTTCTTGTATTTGATTTGAGCGAATATTAATTCCAGACAGCTCTTTTCGGATTTTCGATGTATTGCCTATCCGGATGTACATTTACATGTTAAGGGCGCGATATTGATAATGTTAAGGTGGTATGAACTGTGGCGGAACTTGCCGTCTGATATTGTGCTTGTGTTGAGTGCTTCACAAGCTGTGACGCTTATGTTTAATGTGAAAGGGATTTCTTTTGCATTAAAAGAAGGACTATAGTTCAAAATTAGAAGAGTCCAGGTTAGAAAATGCATTGAGCTTGTAAGCGAGCCAAAAACAAATAATTATGTTGTGAAGTGAACTGGGACACCTGCGTTCTTATGCTTTAATATGCACTTAACATTAGCCATTTTTAGAAACAGCTGCGGTTTAATATAATTAAACAATATTGCTTCGCATCTTGATCATTTGATATTTCATTGGCTGTGAGATTCAACTAGGGAAAACACTCGCCAATATCGAGATCACTGACATGTGAAATGTTTGAAAAAATAGCTTTGATGAACTATCGCGCCATAAAATATGAAAGACAATACCTCGGATCGATTGACATCTATCGATTGTTTCTTCCTTGACTTTACTGGAAATTCTACAAAATTTCAAGATGGTTGGAAGATGTTCTCGTGCGTGGTGAACTCGATGCTTGTTTTGCCCACAATTTTATTGAACGGATTAGTAATTGTTACAATATGGAAAACTCCTTCTTTATACAATTCGCCCTCGAATATTCTTCTTCTGTGTCTCGCCTGTGCGGACTTCCTAAACGGTCTGATAACTCAACCGTTAGTCGTTATTCACTTGGTTGGTGAGATAACTTTGGACGCTCGTCTGTTCTGTATACCAGGTGTTGTTATGGAGTCTGCTGCATGGTTCGCCAGTGGAATATCAGGAACAACTGTTCTTGCCTTAAGCGTCGATAGATTCCTCGCTGTTTATATGCATCTGCGTTACAACGAGATCGTAACAGTTCGCCGAACTTTGATTTTTGTGGCAGCAATATGGCCTCTGTTTACTGTCAATATATTTATACGTTTTATAGGAGTGCACAACGGCTTGTTTATAACCATAAATGTCATTGTTATATTCGTTTGTCTCGTCACAATTATGTTGATCTACTATAAAATATTTAGAATTGTAAGTTATCACAGAGTGCAGATCCAGGCTCAAGTTATATCAGCGTCCCAATCAAGTGGTTCTGCAAACAAAGTTGATGAGTTGAAAGCGAGGAAGTCATTGATGACAGTGATATACATAGTGGGTTTGTTTTGGTTATGCTATCTTCCATTCGCTTGTGTTCTTGTGAGCTATCTTATTGTAGGGCTCACACCATCTATAAGAACAGCTTATGGAGTAACAGCGACAGTGGTTTTCGCAAATTCGGTTATTAACCCTGGACTGTACTGTTGGCGAATTGGAGAGATCCGTCAAGCGCTGCTTAAATGTTTCATAAAAGGCAGAGAGGGTACATGATATCAATAAAATACTTTGTAATAAGATTGTGCACAGTTATCAGTGAACAGCCTGTATTTGTTACTCTCTGTGGATAATCTTTTTCCAAATTTGTTCCTCTTTATTCATCATTTTATTTGATTAAAACACTGCTACAGGGTTAGGGGACCTTAGTATAACAAATTATACACTTAGGGAAAACAAAAATAAGCTTGGGTCAGAGATTTGAGCCAAGCAGATTGTTTATCTTTCAAACCATAATATCGGCCCGGCGGAACAGCATACTTTAGTTCTATTTTTGCCTCGTGTCACGTGCCCACGCGTGACATGTGAAAGGGACTTCCTGCATTTCTGTGTAAGATTTCTTTGTATAGAGCGTTTTCACGTGACGTCATCAAACTTCTAAATTCAAAACTATTGAACCTACAAAGCTGTTCTTTCAGACTGCTGGAGAAATTTGTGTCAGAAGAGTGCTTTGTTTATGAGAGACACTGGAAACTCGTTTATACGGACACCAAGGGGACAGGCCAAATTGTCCGTATTAACCCTATTCAGACCGTGACTTCCAGGTTATTTAAAGGGACAATGTCACGGATTTTACCAGATTTTTGAACAGCCAAAATTTATATTTGTGTCTCATGAAACCTAGAAATAATAGTCTGTTTTTATTTAAAATTGCTATACAAGAGCACTGAAACTGTTAACTAGCATTATTGGCTGCGGATGGCGCGGATGGAAACGGATTGCAATTTGAAAACGTTAGGCAAACGTTTTCAAATTGTTTCAGCGCGTCTTCAAAAAATCGATATTTTTAGCCGTAGCTTGATTTCTATCCGCAAATTAAGGTTATATAATCCTTTAGATGTTCAAAGATATTGTTTTTTTATGGGTAAAGTTGCCTTCCACTAATTTTAGAACAGTTTAGACCAAAAATTTGCGAAATCTCCGTGACATAGTCCCTTTAAGCAATCACAATGAAACTTAGAGCATATATAGTATGTAGTATGTCAAAAATCTATTTTGATATACGTCACGTGGGATTATGACGTCACATCACGTGACAATTACATCATGATGTCGAAACAGCCGTCATCTTAGATCCGCCATCTTGGATTTCAAAATTGTTCCAAAAAAATATCAGTTTATCAATTTCGGCTGCTATTCGGCCCCAAAATCCAGCATTATCTCCTATTTGGAAAACTTAACGAAAAATCTATATAGAGGAAGTTTTGAAAGGCCCCGTTTTAAAATTTACTTAAATTCGCAGGGAGAGTGAAGAATATCGCAAGTTTTTATCCAATTACAGTTTTTTTAATCATTTTAGAAAAACGGACTAAAAGACGTTGTGTGCAAACTTAATGGTCACCATGGCAACACATATGACGTCCTAGACTTCTCAAAGCGCAGTTCAACGAAAGAAAGATGGGGATAATTTTTGTATCTTTCATAGCTTCACGTGCAAATTATGTTAACTGTAAGAAACCTCGAGCCTTCATAAGGCAGAATTATTTGGAATCTGGCCTTAATAGGAGCAAAAAACGTACAAATGTCACACAAGGTAAAGCGTGCTTCATCACATTTCGAAACACTGAGAAACAACGAAGTGTTTGGACAAGTGATAAAACACAGCCTTCAGTCAGCTGACGTGTCTACTTAATCGAAATTACACCCCTTCTTATTAAAGCGTGAACACTTAAAATATGTCTGGAATGTTCTTTGTGTTTAAACCAATCACATGCGAGAACTTCAGACCGCAGAAACCACAAACAACGAATGGGTTTCCATCGGTCACGTAACAATATTCAGTTGTTTCGCTCCAATTTACAAGTACGGTAAACACTAATCGTAATTCCTTCCTTTTTGAGAACATTAACTGCCCTACTGAAAAATATGTTTGAGTGATTTTTTTTTAAAGAAAAAATTGAAAAACCGATGCGCCCGACGCTACGATTTGCCCCAGTTGCCGCCAATTTTCAAAAATTGTAACGAATTCGTATCTGCAGTTACCGTTCGCCTGAAGGCATGTTACAATATCATCCTCGGAGACCCAGGGGCAGTTTGTGGGGCAAGAGAAACGCGAAAAAGCGGGTAAAAAATAGCGCGAAACTGCCAGTTACATAAATCAGCATATAAAAGTTCTATTGACTGAAAGTGCCCCTGGGGAAAGATTCTTACCAGACCAGTTCAAAAAGCTCTCTGAATACTGCCTCGTGATTGGGCTGAAAAATCTTTTGTTTTCCCTTTGTATTATTCTGCCCAATCGACGACCATGCAGCTTGACTTCGGTCCTTTTGTACACAAAAGCCAGTGCTAGAATCGCTGCTGCACGCTTTGCACGCGTAGCTAGTCGCAATCGGCCGCTTGACACATCTGCCTGGTTTGTTCGTGAAAAATATACTCTTGTTTGGAAAAGTTTCGCCTCAAACTGTCATCAATCTTTCCGTAAAAGATCTGAAAAACATCCATTTTTATAGCAGTGCAACAAGCTGCATATCGCACACAAACTTCAATAGCTCGCAAGCAGCATTCAAGTGTTACGATTCCTGCGATCGACCACAATCTGAAGAATCCGCCGTTTCTCCGCGGGCATGGCCGTCAAACTTTCGACGTTTTCGACCAGGGGAGGCACTAGCCGAAACTTTTCCTTCCCGAGCAAATTCTCCGCTAAAAAGCAAGACAGATATAGCGAGCGAACTGGCTTTGTGTACATACTTCGTTTGCATGAGAACACAACAAAAGGACCGCAGTCAAGCTGTTCGCCGATTGGGCAGAATAATACAAAGGGAAAACAAAAGATTTTTCTGCCCAATCACGAGGCAGTATTCAGAGAGCTTTTTGAACTGGTCTGGTAAGAATCTTTCCCCAGGGGCACTTTCAGTCAATAGAACTTTTATATGCTGATTTATGTAACTGGCAGTTTCGCGCTATTTTTTACCCGCTTTTTCGCGTTTCTCTTGCCCCACAAACTGCCCCTGGGTCTCCGAGGATGGTTACAATATGTACTGAGGTTTTATCTCACCCCAACTATTGTATATGTAGCAGACCTAAACACTGATAGAAGGAGGGTTCGTTTCTTCGATAACAGCGGAAAGGAAAAGCGAAAATCAAACGATTGAACGATTGACTGAGGTGTTTACTTTGCTCCAATCACGCCAACGTTTTGAATAATTTTCGTCTGGAGCCTTTGCAGTTTGCAGTCCTACGATCATGGAACCTCTGATTGCCTAAGGGTTGAAATCGTTTGCCGAAATAAATCGAATCCCTTGTTCTACCGAAAAGATTTACAATCAGTAACGAAAACTCCACAATTTTCTATTTTATATTCGGTTTATCGTGTTACATCTTATGTCTAGACGTGTCTACAACATGCCGCATGCACTGAACCATGTCGTATAACGTCGCTAGAGAAACCGTCCTTCTTTTCTTTCAAAAATCCCAGAAAACATGTTCTGGATGTGGCCCTCGATACGAAAGAATAGCAGTTCTTTAAATTCCTGAAAAAGACAGAGCGTGATCCTGAAACAAAATAAGAACTAAAGTTGCTCCGTGACCGATGGAAACCCATTTATTGTTTGTGGTTTCTGCGGTCTGAAGTTCTCGCATGTGATTGGCTAAACACAAACATTCCAGACATATTTTTTAGTGTTCACGCTTTTATAAGAAGGAGTGTATAAGACTACGCAGAAAACGGAAGTCTGTACCCTCCACGCAAATAAAAAAATTATCCAAATGACAAGGTGTCCGAAAAATTAAAAAAATAAACATTTTTTTAATAAGTTTTTTGTAACTGGAAAGCCAGTGTCACCTTTTTGGCTTGTTCAGCATGAAACGTGAATTTGAGTGAAATTTTAAGAGGTTTTAAGATCAGATAACAAAAAAATTGGAAAACCACCAGACATTCGACCCCCACGCAACAACACCCCAGGTTGTCAAGGTGACTGTTTGGTGTTCGTGTACTAACTTTTAATTTCAAATTCTAATTTTAAAATCCCATTAAAACTTCAATATTTCTTGATTCTCTGAATTTTACTAATCCATTAAAGTGCTACTGAAACGAAATTTTCGTATCTGAGATTTTTGCAGAATTTTGTACTTTCGAACACGCTGAACATCGTGAGCTAATTTGTTTTGGCCAAAATAAAACGGAAAGTGCGTTTTTTAACAGTTGAAATACTCATTTTTGCACAAAACCATGTCCGGGCCCTGGTACCGAGTAAATTCGATTGATCACGTCACTGGTTGTGCTCTGTTCGACAGCATGGTCATTTCGCTTAATTTGTTCGAAGTTGTGTGGTCAAAGAAATCTCGGATATTGAAGATATGTCAAGCAAGTCGTCTTCTGAACAAAGCGAAGCTGTCTCTAGCAATGACGAGGATGACCATGGCGACTATTTTGAGCTGAATGGAAATTTTGCGCCTTAACAAGGCGAACCTCTCGCGGACAGCGAAGATGAAGACGAAGATGGCATCTTACCTTCAGTTTTAGAGCAGCGCCTCGAGGGAGAAATCGCTGTAACTGATTGGTAAGGGCTTATAGATGTTTTTTTGTGCTTGTTTGATTAAACATGGCTCATACCTACGTTAAACTTTTCGCAGGTGTACGTGTGGCAATTGCAGCAGAACACATTTGGTCGGAGCGCGAGAATTTAGATGTTGTTTGGAGATTGCCGAGGCAAGAAGACAGTTCACATTTAACGGGCTCGATGCACAATAATGTATACTTAATCATCCCGACTTTTCTGCTATGACCAGAAATTCCAACCCTCCCGATTTGATCGGGAGTCTCCCGATTTGATGCGTTGCCTCCCGCTCTCCCGATTTATATCAGATTCTCCCGATTTATCATGAAATTCTGAAAACAAGAGAAAAATGGCTAATTTTTAGTACTTTTTGCGATCTGAGTTTAGCAAAAGTAAAGAAAAGTACCAAAATGTTTGTGAAAAGAATAAAGACCTTATAGAATAACTCAGAAATGATGTCAAAATTCCGGAAATGGCACTTGATAGAACCTAAATTTGCAAAATTTCCCGGTGGAACATGCTTCCAGACCCCCCTAGAGGGGCACACCTTCAGCGCTAAAAATACTCCCTATTTTCCTTCAAAAAGGGTTGGAATCTCTGTATGACAAACCGGACTATCCTCGAACAAGTTGGACCATTTCTGCGAAACAAGGATGGCAGACATTATCGGAAAAGAAATGATGCAGCTCAAGCAAAGTGAGTGCATACAATAGAATTTAGCTTGATATCGTATCGTATTGTGTTTTTGATAATGAATAAGCTTACATATCTACATGCAAGGGACCGCAATATTGGCCATTTCTCTTTCTCTCGCTTCGTTGTTGTTTAATATATTGAATGACCACGACCTTCGCATAAATTCAAGATGTTTGTTGCTACAACCCTTGATTTCTCAAACTATTTTACACTGAATAATACTATTCATCAACATTATACCAGGTCTTCTGGAAAATTTCATATGAAATTCAAAAGAACAAATTATGGAAGATTCTCAATACTATAAAAATAAAGGTCCTATAATTTGGAATACCTTACCAGATGTTTTAAAGAATATAAGGTCTTTGCAGATGTTTAGGAAGAAATTAAAAACTTTCGTACTTAATCAAAATATTGATTATTGGATAAATTTAAACTCATTATCATTATTATAGCTGTTTTGTGGACACATATTTATATGGCCACCGTATGTTATAAAATGTTATTGTTGAATTATGTTATATAATTAGGGGGATCTCCTTAGAAAAGCTTGTATGAGCTTCCTGGGATCTCCTGCTACTCTAAAAGTTATTTATAATATATGACACTGTTGTAAAAGATGAGTGGCAAATAAAAGAATTAAATTGAATTGTATGTGTTTGAGCTGATGGTTTCGATGGAGTAAGCAAATTCTGTCACTAAAGTCCTCCTAGGCAGACAATTTGCATTTGAACGGAATAAGTGTGTAATTTGTGAACCTCATTATAGGTACTTTGAACTGTATACTTTCCACCTGATTGGCTATATTCTTCAAGGCATAACTTACCTAAATATATTACTTTTAGGTTCCTAAGGGCTGTGGCGTATCGATGGAAAACCCTCAACCCTTACCTTCATGTTTGTACAACAAGATCAGATCAAGTTTTCAAACCCAAGAGGCAACAGGCTATGTTTCTGGACAGGAGCAGGCTGATTGATATCATGACAGAACTCATTGGATAATACTTGTATTTATTTTGTTACACACTTGCAACAACACTTTATGCAATGGACAAGAAAAATCCAATATTCTTTTGTTGTGTTCTCAATTTATATCACATGCGGTGAATTTTGTTTGCATATAAAATGATTGGCTTACTTTAAATGCTGTTCACATTTGTGTTTATGCTTAATTTCAACAAGCTTTGATTATATTCCTGTAAGTAACTAAACTTTTTTAATATTTCTTTATCTTAATGCCTGTTTTAATAAAAGGTTAAAAACCAATAGAAGCAGAATGAAACTTTAAAATTGTGAAAAATCCAAATAGTTTGGCTATATTGTGATCTGCCCTATTGTGAACAACTATGTTTCTGCCGGCCTTTTATCGCTTGGTTACATTTGGGGCATTTCCTCTCTGTCGTTCTTCTCCGTTTGGAAGAGGGTCCAGGTTGGGAAGAAGAAGAAGACCTCTTTTCCTGTTGCTGCAACTTAAACTGTTCTGGTTCTGTAAGTAGAAATTAATTGGACCTTAAGCCATTCTGTATATACAGTCAACTCTCTTTAAGACAGACACCGTCGGGACCAGCTCTAACTGTCAGTCTTAGAGAGGTGTACATCTTGTAGGGAGTTTAGTTACAGTAAAATGACTGAAAAACAGCAGGGACGGGACCAACAGCAGGTGTCCTTCTTACAGAGGTGTCCGTCTTATAGAGGTGTCTGTTAAGAGAGAGTTGACTACAGTCAGTCAACTCTCTCTTAACCAACACCTCTATAAGTCAGACAACTGATGTTGGCTCCTGTGTGTTGTTTTTCAGACATTTTACATTATCTGAACTCTCTAAAACCAGTAGCTTCACTTCACTTTGTTCTGAGACTGTTGGTACCAGTCATGATCACATCCATACTAGAAAGAATTGACTGTATTACTAATTTATCTGAACCTTATTTTTATCTCCTCCTAGATATTTAATATCTCACATGTGGAAGTTACAATAAGAATTATGTCATGTCTAATTTGAATTCTTTTTCCTGAGACTCAACAGCTCTACTAACTATGATAAGATATTCTTTTTAATTTTGGCTATATTCACCTGAGGGAAATAACTCTGTTCGCAGCTCCTTTCGTGCTTCATTACACTTTATGGCTGTATCCTTGGAAACGCGGTCAGTAAACTGATTGGTCAAGGGTTCTGGAATTTTTGCCTTGTATTCTGCTCTAATGGTATCTCTCTCTTGTTTGGTCATGCTGAATAGTAACTGCTTTATATCATCCACATAATCTGTATTAAATATAGAAATAAATCAATTTATTATATAAACACTAATTAAATACCAGCTTTCGCGTGAAAACATGATATCTTCGCACATGAAAACAACATGTTATCTACACATGTAAGATATCACCGTTGCTATGGTTATGTAAATAATCGCGCCTTTTGCAGCATAAATTAAAAGGTTTGGTGTTTTAATTAACAATTAGACTACGAGCCCAAGTTTTCTATGAGCGAATAGTCACCAACGCGCAGCCAAGTTGACTATGGCTCATAGATAACGAGGGCGAGTAGTCTCATTGTTTTAGTAGAAACTCTAAAGAATTGTAGTCCAAAACCTACAATTTTATGTACTTTTAAGCCAAAAATGAAGAAAAATTCACCCTTTAAAGAGCAACTCGCGCGCGATTGTTTTCTATCGGCGAATAGAAATCAATGGGAGAACCAATCAGATTTGTGGATTTTCAATAGAACACGGCTGAGTTTCTACTAATAATAATTGGCATAACCACACTGACCTACTATTGGTAATCGCGCAATCTTATTGGCTACACAGGTGCCTACTATCGATCCGTAGAAGGCTCTCGGAGCGCGCGCTTAGTCTTCGCTGAATTTTATCAATCAAAACCTTCAAAAAATCAATTCTAGCGATATTCTGAGTTTAATAGATTGGTCAGTGGGTTATGCTAACACAATTAGACGGCTCGGTTTCTACCGGCATTTGATAGTTGACTCGGGGCTTCGCCCCTCGCCAACTATCAGCCGATAGAAACCTCGAGCTCGCCGTCTAATTGTTAAATAGAATATTACGCTTGGAGATAGGAAATTTCTTTTCTCATGAAAATATTTCACTCGTTCAATATCTCTACGCTCATTTATATTAATATCACTATCCGTGACATCAGAAACCAACTTCCCTCATGTACACATAGAGATAATATATCTTGTGTTTGTACTAGTCTACACATGTAGCTTGTGTGAACATCATTTAGATGACAAAGATGATATGTTATACATACCATATGTAGGTGGCTCTGCAACTTCCCTTACCACTGCTTCGCCCATTTTGAATTTTGGATATGTCACATTCACATAGGTTTTCCCCTCCTTTGTTTTCTTCTGGTCTCTTCTGAGATTCTCATTGAAATGCAGGCATGCCAAGACATGTCTATCAACAACAAAATTTTAAAAAAAATAATAATAATGTGTTTGAAAAAGACCTGTACTTGTTTGTTGTGCCTACAGTTTAAATCTATCTCAGTTGGGTGATTTATTAAGATTATTTTGAAGGGTCCTCCATCTTACCTGCAGAATGTTCCAAGCCATGAGAAGCACAACATCTTGGGATGCCACTGATTTAGTGTGGAGTGAAATCCCTCTAGGCAGCTGGTCTCTGCCTCAGGAGACAACCGTTTCACGTCATTAAGTATGCCTGTCTTCATGAGAATTTCGTGCATCTTCTCATATGCCTTAGTCCCTTGAAAATAAAGACATAATAACATTTTGATGTCATTTAGTAGGTTTGTCTTCATCAGAAGTTCATGCATTTTCTCATATGCCACTGAGCCTAGAAATAATCAAACAGATAAACCTGGGTCCATACTTTTACTAGCTTGCATAGTCGGCATACTTTTGGTGAGCAAGTGCTTGATTTAAATTTGATGAAATCGAGTTTGAATTAGCAGGGTCTAGCTTATTTCAATTGAAAAATAAGTGTCCAGATCTTTTATAGTCTTCCATAAAAAAAAAGTAGCCTACCAACTTTGATCCACTTCCTGCGTGTAATGTTATCGTCGTGTGCACACTGTTTGAAAAGCTCATCAGGGTGATTCGTATGCTTGTTTGACACATGTCGCAGAAAAGATTTCCACTTTGCCAGAATCAAACTTTGGAACCCAGCTTTTGTTGAGGTGGAACACCAGTAGATGTGTTTTTTTACTGCCTTGATCCACTCAGCAATCAATTCACAACCCTTTTGCTTGCTAGCAGCCAGCAGTTTCTTTACTAGTCCCTTTACTATATGCCAGTGATCAAAGTAGTGAGTTACAGAAGGTTGGGACTGCCGAATCCATTGAGCTATCCCTCGGTGTCGGTCAGAAACAAATACTTTAATTGCAAGCCCAGCAACTTTCTGTAAATAGTCAAAGCCACGTTTGGCACCTTCAAGCTCCATAGCCTGGCTGTTACCTGTCTGGTTTGACTGCAAAATAAATTATCCTGATGCACATGCGAGAGGCAAAACAATTTTATTTTACAATTTTAAAGTTAATGCACCTGTCAATGTTAAGCCCCAGGGGGGGGGGGGTGCAACCCAAGGGAATTTGACATTGTGAAGCTCTCCCAGGGTTAGAAATTTAAGAGGAGATATTTGAAATTTGACATTCACTAGGTGCTCTGGCTTCCAAAAAAATGTCAAAATCCCCTGGGTCTGTCCACCCCTACCCAGGGGCTTAACATTGACAGGTGCATAACTTGTAAATGAAAATAATTTATCAGGCCCAAAGGCTTAAAAACAGCCATCCTATTCTACACACTCTTCTGGATCCAGTTCTGTTCCTGACTAGTTATTACACTGATTAAAAAATATCTTCAATGATTTCACATGGAATCCTTGGGACACATATGAGATACTTACAGGGATACTAAATATTAATAATGTATGTAATTTAATAATGTACCATAATACATGTATGTATTGTTTGTAAGTACCCAGTACATACCTGCAATAACTCAAAGTGCACAATCTTCATTAATGGTGAGCACAGCAGTGTGTACGCACCATACTTCGCTGAATGACCCATTGAATCAAATTAAACCTCCCATCACCTGCCCAGACTACATCCTTCATGCCTTTCAACTTGTCAATCAAAGATGCCCGATAGGTTTCCCAGTATTTCAAAACAGTTGGAAAGAGAAATCTGCTCTGGTGGTAGAAAAAGGTTCTTGCCTCATACACAGTCAGGCCCATGTGCTTAAACACGAGAAGTAATTTGCTAATGGAGGCACCAGCCATTAGTACAGCAAAACTGAGAAGAACATTCCCAGCAGGATACCTTCCTAGTATAAATGGCTGACTCCTCCATTTGAAATTCTTCTTGCAAGATTGACAGTATTGGTTTACTGTCACCATAGTGCCACAACTTTCCATTGACACTTTTGGATCTTCAGCTTTGCAGATGAAGCAAAAGAGGGAGAAAACCTTCAACAAGGCACTGTAAAAAACTATAAATTTTGGCTCATCTTGACATTGGGTGCCAGGTTCCACTCTGAAGAGAAAAACAAACAGCGATAAATATTTGGTGGAAGCTTAAATATATTTTCATTTACCACCTCATTTTCTCAAAGATGGAGAAAACTAGGAATATTTCAAAAACTCATTAATAATTCATAAAGAAAATACAAAATAAATATTAATGTTTAATGAGTGTTTTTATATCTGATAAAGACACGGCTAAACTTTACGTCCAATTTTCTAGGCCAAAATATCCCCAAGTCTAAATATTAGTGCAAGAATGAGTTGATCTACATCGGAAGATTTTGAAGCCGTTCAATAAATTCACAGTTTGTGTTTTATCAAGTCTAAAACACTCGGCTGCGCCTCGCGTTTTAAACTTGATAAAACACTGCTGCTCATTCATTAAACATAACATAAGTCATAAATGCATACAATAGAGCATTTCGTAAATACTTTATAGTTTTTCTTGTAATAGGGTCATCCTTCTCTTCGTCGTCTCCATCATCGTCTACTTCCGCTTCATCCTCCAACAATTTCCATTCAGGATCAGTGTCATCTTGATCAGCATCCTCGCTCGGTGAGTTGAATGGTTCAACATCAGACAGGCTCTCGTTTGGATCATTCTCCATTTCCTCGTCAGGAAATAAGTCTTCTTCATAATCGTCTTGCAAGCTTGACGAATATTTCTGCAGTTGCTTCAGAGGAAACAAATGACTTTATATAAGTTACCAGGTCGGAAAGGGAATAAACATAACTTCTGCCACCGTGACAGCCTATTGCAAATAATTTTTACCTTTTGAAGATCTTTGTTGATCTTCTTCAGATGATTGACTTCCATCTGTAAAACAGCCTTTCTTGACTTCATTTTCCGACAAGAATCTTGAAGATGTTCAAAGCGCTGAACATAGGTTTTGCAATTTTCACAGGGAACCGCCACTTCTATCCCAGATGGTGTTGAGACAGAATCAATGGACACCGGATCGGAATCAACTGGCGAATGAACTTTTATAGCTTGATCTTGATCACATGGCAGTGACAGGGAATCAGAAGAAATCTTATTAGCACTTTGCTCCGGTTCTTTGGGTTCTTCTGAAGAAATCGCTGTCTGCTTAGCGACATTTCGGATAATCTAAGAGTAAGGAATACGTATAACTTAAAATCACGTAGTAAGCATCTTACGCATTAATTTTTGAAGCAAATGATCGGTCTTGACTTTCACTCCACTCACAAACACATGCACACATACCTTTCTTCGTTCGCGCGGTGTGACAACATTCTCTTGTTGCTCGACACAGTCTTTAGTTGGCACAGCATTCTTTTTTAACCATCTTTTAGTACGAAATGATACATCTACTCCGAGATTTAAATCGGGCCGTTGTTCAAAGTCTGATGGATCAAAATGTACCGAACAAAGTACTGATGATTTCGATGGCTGCCAGTTTGCTCGATGTCTTCGCACGAAGCGAACCCATTTGTCGCGAATAACGTCTTCCCGAGGAAACACATGCATAGATATGCCCTCAGTGGTGGAATTATTTTTGCAACTAACATTTCCGGGCCCACCAGCAACACAGTACTTGCCCGAAGACCTTTTCTTTTGCGTTTTGGCTCCAACGACAGCTGCGCCGCACTCCATGTTTTCCCGTCTGTTTTCCCGGGTTTTTCTCTGAGTTGTGAGACGACACAACCAGTGACGTCACAACGCCAGTTTGGCCGCGCCAAGATGGCCGCCAATTTTGAGCTAAACAGGTCAACTTCGAACGGTTAAAAAGATACTTTAGGCGAAGCGTTGGCCAAAGAAAAGCTCACAACGTTAGTAAGTAAGACTAAAACTTTATTATTATGAAAAAATCTCGGATACGAAAATTTCGTTTCAGTAGCACTTTAAATTAAGGAAAACTATTTCCACAAAAAATTAAACAATAAACACCGCAATACATAGGTTTGTGTAATGGGCAAAGAGGTTTTGCTGAAAATGCGAACGAGATATTTTCTTTTAACCCAAGTTAATCGGTGGATAAATGGCCTTCAGGTGTACCCCCGCCTTAATTAAATTTTTGCCTATTAGTAAACATAACAGCTGAACACGCTTTTCGGCTTTCAAACACCGATAATTAAATCGATAGATAGATATTCCTCACATGATCTCAAAACATGCTTCTACAACAGTAAAGTTACTTGATACTAGTAACATACCCCAAAAGCCTTTTAATACGTTTTTAATAATAAAAATAAAGAAATTATAAAGCTATTATCTATCTACTTTGCATAACAATTTTCTTGCACATTTAAGTAGCGCTTGGCGGATTTCTGCTATTCTCCAGCAGTACAGTCCAGGGTTAATAACAGAATTTGCAAAAACCACTGTCGCTGTTACACCATAAGCTGTTCTTATAGATGGCGTGAGTCCTACAATAAGATAGCTCACAATAACACAAGCAAATGGAAGATAACATAACCAAAACAAACCCACTATATACACTACAGTCATCAATGATTTCCTCGCCTTGAACTCGTCAACTGTTTGCACTGATACACTAACTGATTGTGACGCTGCTAGAACTTGAGCTTGAATTTGCACTCTGTGATAACTTACGATTCTAAATATTTTATAATAGATCAACATTATTGTTACAAGACAGACGAATATAACAACGACATTTACAGTTGCAAAAATGTGAGTATTCACTCCTATCAACCGAGCAAAAATATTCACGGTAAAGACAGGCCATATCGCCGCCACAAAAGTTGACGTTCGGCGAACTGTTACGATCTCGTTGTAACGCAGATGCATATAAACAGCAAGGAATCTATCGACGCTTAAGGCAAGAACAGTTGTTCCTGATATTCCGCTAGCGAACCATGCGGCAGACTCCATAACAACTCCTGGTATACAGAACAGTCGAGCGTCCCAAGTTATCTCACCAACCAAGTGAATAACAGCAACCGGTTGAGTTAGCAGACCGTTCATGAAGTCTGCACAAGCTAGACACAGAAGGAGAATGTTGGAGGGCGAGCTGTATAAAGAAGGAGGTTTCCATATTGTGACAATTACTAATCCGTTCAGTAAAACTGTGGGCAAAACAAGCATCGAGTTCACCACGCAAATAAATATCTTCAAAGCATCTTGAAATTTTGTAGATTTTCCAGTGAAGTTAAGGAAAAAGCAATCAATGGAAAACTCTCGGTCAGTAGCGTTATCTTGCATGTTTTCAAGCACGATAGGAGTTACATGTTTAATAATTAATGTGCAAAAAAATTAATAAACGAGTTATTGCTCATTTAAATGTCAAAATAATTAAATTCATGAAAATGAGACCTGGTAGATAGTACGATTACAATGCATTGCAGCTGCTCTGCTTTTAAAAAGAAGCTTGTTAAAACCGCAAACAGTTGTGTTAGAGCCAATCCGTGAAAACCCAATGGTAGATTAGCTAAAATTTTCGACATTAGCCAATAAAATTTGCAGGGCTTTCTGACAGTTTTGGCGAAGGTCAATAGTTTTGGAGAATTATCTAACAATATGTCGATTTTAAGTACCACGCTAAACTCATTGGGTGCACACAGCATGTGAGCAATTATTTTTTTTATGGAAATATATAGGTATTAGTGCTCACGCGATGTGTTACTCTTGCAAAGCAGAATAGCTTTGAAATTTCGCCAAAATAACAAAAGTTAAAATACTTGCGAAGGAAAATAGGGATGTATTTTGGAAATATATCCCGACCAACATTGAAACACGTTTTATTTTTAACTCACTGCAAATGTTTTGGCTTACTTTATGTTATTTCTTATCGTATTTGATAGCAAAAGACGCAAATACTGTACTAATCATTGCAACGGTTCAAGTCACGACTTTCTGAGTCACAATCAAGTGGGATTCTGAGCAAAATTAAAAGCGACCGATTTTTTCTTAAGGCATGAATTTAAAAACACTAGCCGAGAAAGACAGGTGCTGTAAACTGTTTTGACTGTATATTGTACGGTTGTTTTACTCTTCTTAATTCGTAGCTTTAAAAAATGCGTTTTGCAGAGCAACTTTTCTTCCTTTAAGTTGACAACATCCTTAGCCCAGCTGTTTTTTTTTTCTATTGTTTCGTTCACTCTTAGGTAAAAAAAAAAAAACGCTCAACTTCCGGTGACCACTTATTTCATAACGGAATACTAAATTGAGGAAGTTTTGCAGTAAATTTCAAGACTACGCATTAAGTTAAGGTTCCGTGTTTGAGTAATGTCAAGTTTTGGAATGTGTTGTATTTTTTTTTCTTTATTTAGAAAAGGTATATTGCAGTGTGTGATCTAGTTTCTTTTAAGTTAGGTTTACACGGACAATTTTACGTGACAAATATATTCAATCGTGTACATGACACAACAATCATTTATTTTCCAGCAGTTTAAAGTTTAGTGCGCCTGTAATGACCTTGGACAGCAGAGATACGCACACAGATAAGTGCGCACCGAGTGCTCATTTGGAGTTTGGGAGATTGGGGACGACACATGATGACGAAATATTTGCCTCATTTCATGTGACAACTTTTATTTGTCACATAGAAACTGACACGCCAGCTTTGTCACATAAAATGAGAATTATATTAGGGCCGCCAAGCGGCCTGAAGTAATAATTCGGATTATATAAACAGACGAAGTGAGAAATATATGAGGTTTCCACCCTTCCCTGGTGTATTTATAGGGTGTTGCTTTGCCTGTCTATTCCATGGCGTCAAAAAGCCAGCGAAGGATCATGGGTCCGCGGGACCTAGGCACCAGGGCCTTATGGGTAGACCCAGGCCCTTGTTTTGCTTTTAAGGGGGTACCCCTTGTATTTTTAGCGTTAAAAAGTGGTTTGAAGCACTAACTGGGAAATTCCTACCATTTGTTGTCTCGTATATTTCGAACGGAGTCTGTGAAATATAATCGGCCAATTGTTCACGCCATACGAGCAAAATAAAAAGTGTCACATGAAACTTGCTCGGGTAAACTGGTCTTTATTTTACGAGCCAGTGATGTTGTTTGTTAACAACCGTTGTGTTCTGGATTCATGCCAGGCCCGCTCAGTTGCACGCCCTAGCTGTGTCGGGGCCTCGGTACCACTGTATTTCACCCTTACAGTAGGTTTCCCACCTCCCACGAACGAGGTCGCTGAGACGGACTTAAATCTACCACACGAGTTGAAAAATACCCAACGTTTTATTTTGATTAAAATACAATTAAATATTCCTAGTGACGTATAATATATTCCACTTCGGCATTGATATAGTGTCTAACGTATGTTGAATTGTATAAATACTATTGAAAATCACAGTCAAGGATGTCTACGAATGGTCCTCGTCATTTTGTATTTTCCTTTATGTTTAACACACATTTTCCCTTGTTCTCCTGAGGTAACTAGTTCCAGGAACAAGTGACATCCAATAAAATCTTATTTCGAAATTGATTCTAGACCTTTGTGTAACGGAGGTTATGCCACTGCTACTCGACTAAGGCAGCTTTCTAAGTACAACGATTACTGCCCTTGTTGTTATATACTGTCCTAAACCTTTCTTGGGTTAATTCACATTTTAGTCAATATGTTTCTCCTGACATAATAAGGGGTAATTCATTGAGGCCTTCATTCTCATAACCTGCTTACTCTCATTTGCTACTCAGGGAAATGAGAATTTAGAGGTTCAGCGCTGTAAGGATTAAAGGTCTGCCGAGAATAACAAATGTACGGTCGTATACCCTTCTCTTTTTATCCAACATTTTATGAGGGAAATTACAGGTATACAGTTAATGTTGGCGATACTCTTTCAACAGTGTATCAATTTCAACTAAAATTGACAAGAACTTACCTTGTCGTGTTTATAAATAATTATAATTGATAATATATTCTTTACAACAAAATCAACACTGTTATCTTCAAAATTAACATCGAGTATATGGAAACGTGACGCTTGTTTGTCACGCCATCGCCAGATCTTTTAGCATTGAACTAAACCAATTCACTTTAGTTGGTAGACAGGTTTTCTTTATAGCAGTCAGGTCGGTAGTGGCAGCAGATCTCGACAAATCTTCCCATCTCCTTTCTTCTTATCAAGCCATTGGCCGCAAGCAAAAGTCACTTTTTCCTGACTCGTGAGATTCGTGACGTCAACTCTGTCCAACATCCACCCTGCTCCAAATCCTTTGTTGTCATGCTCAATGCGCAGGCGTGTCAACTGACCAAGATCCAGTGCCTCGATCTTGAAGTCGTCCGTTTTTCCTCTCTCGAACAAGTCGACGAACTTTTTGGTCAGCTGTCTGTGGCCCGTGTCGCCGTTTGAGCCATATAAGGTAATGGACACGTTGGCATCTGTGCCTGCGTGTGAGACGTCGGCTGTGACGACTTCTACTAGATATTGAACAGGTTGAAGGTCTAAAACAATGAAATAAAAAGTAATCAGCAAATAAAAAGTTTGTGAAAGAAGTTATTCAACCTGAGTTCCTGCGAAAGAAGTTGAACTGAGTAATGACTCTCTGCATAACAGTCCATAGCGCAGAATGCCTATTGTTCTCGGGACATTTACTTACAGTTGAAGAAAGTGTATAGGTCTGTCATGACGCTTGTTAATATCCATAGACGCTTAGAAAGAGCTGTTTTCATTGGTTGCTATGAATGCACGACAATACACATTAGATCATGCTAGGGCGGTAAACTAACAATGAACTCAGCGCCTATTGTTTCTTACTTTGTTTCAATAAAACTCGCCGCACCAGTGCTTCTTCGTTCGCTTTCGAAAGTCAAACATTCACGCATAACACATTTTCGCTTAATGGTTTTGCATTTGCTTTTTCATTTTGCTGTAAGGAAAGTTTCGTTTTTGAGTTTTGTCGAACGTGAACTGTTACATTGGAAACAAAGCGCATTTTCTTATGGATTATGAATAATTAATGATGTCCACGCATTCTGCCCTATGCGGATGCTCTACCACTGAGCTACATGAGACTCGTGGGAGCTTAGCCATAAAACTAGGTTTGAATGTTACAATTTCCATGTATACTGCCAGGATATGTAATAACCGTGAAAGAATGTGTGGAAAGATGTAAAATGATCCGTTTAAAGAAAATGTTGCTCTAACAGAAGTGATCTCTAATATCCAAATACAACCCTTGCCCCAGTTGTTCAAAGGGTGAATAACGCTATCCACTGGATAAATCACTATCCAGTGGATAGCGAAGTAAGTTTTCAATGACAGTCATCCAGTTGCTGGCGATTTATCCGGTGGATAGCGTTATCCAACCTTTGAACAACTGGGACCCGGTCATCAACAGGTGGTTTTTGTAAATACCATTCTCTACCCGGATAGTCAAAATCAAAAATCTGACATACTTGGAAAAATAAAGGACCTAGAAGGTAAGCAAGTTTTGAGTTTTTATAATGCAATGCCATGTGAAGTACGTTGAACGCAGTCATACCTCTAATGACCGCCTTTCTCGGTTTCTCGGAGGATTTGCACTCCAGCTGAACAGCATCATTCTTATCAGCGCTTAGTTGAATCCATTGACGGCAGGGAAACACGTATCTGAAAAACAACAGAAGCAAGATCTTACAACCATTACTTAGGAGATGATCACGTGATACCGGTACCAGTTTATTCGGTTCTAGCAGAAACCCATAAGGGTTGAAACGTGTAACTCCCTATGGTTCGCATGGTACAAAGCGTCTGAACATTCGTTTGCATTAAGTACCATATTTGGAAATCAGGAGAAAAAAATTAACCAATCAAAATTGCAACATTTGGATTACTTTCAGCGCGCGCTAGCTCGCGCTCGATGGCGTATGTACAAGCTTGGTTGAATAAAATTAAATTAAGTAAATCAGGAAGTAGTGCAGTGAGCTTACTTTTCTCCAGTCTGAGCTTGAGAAACAATCACTTCATGTAAGAACCAACCAGTCTCCTTCCCAGACCCCTTGACCACAGATCCTTCTCTTCTGCGGTGTCCCACTGTCACGTGAGTGAGACTTCCTAAATTTTTAGTCACAAATTTAAAACTGTCCGTTTGTCCTCGTCGCAGGACTTTGTTCTTGGGGCTGTTTTCTATCTGATATTCCTGAGATTTTCTTTCCTCTCCTTCAAGTACGATCCACGCGTTTTGTGTTGTTCCTGCGTGTTGCTTGTCACTTGTGAGAAAAGTTATTTCAAAAGCTGTCGAAAGGAAAACGAAAAGAATCGTATATAAGTTTCATATTAGACAGAGTTTGAAATGTCACTGCACAACAAGTACTGAATTCCTAGTACTGTACATTGAGCATGAAATCCAGTGTGGAAAAACCTACAATACATCTGATAATTGCGAATTGCCTTAAGTTATTTTGTTCTCTTTGTGTCGATAGACAAAAGGATGCTCGCAGTAATTATTGTTCGTAAAGCAACATCTGTTGGGCTGAGACAACTCTGAAATTGCCTTATATGTCAATGAAATTTAAATTTTTCAAAAAGAGGGGGGGGGGGGAAGCAGGATGCTCCTGTAAGCTAGCTACGAACTGAGAGCTGTAAGAACTTTGGAAGGGGTATTTGCAAACTGCAGGAATCTTGGAATAAAAAGCAATATCTGGCTGGAAATTTTGCCTTGCAAAATTCAGGGTCTTCCAAACGCAAGTCATTTTTTCAGGATCCTGTCATTTTTCAAGTACTGGTTTTTAAACGAAACCGTTTTCGTTGAATTTTCTAAGATGAAGGTATCTTCTTCAACCGGTTACTTACTTATCGGTGACCGTGAATCATTGCTTTTCTTGGGATTTGAACAAGTCAGCTCTCGTATCAGACTGCCATCATCTTTATCCTTAGCCAGCCACCGGTTGCAGGGGAACATATACTTTTCGTCGTTGGACTCGTTGATGATCTCCACGCCTTCAAGAAACCAGTTGGCTCCAAGGAATTTATTGTCATGCCAAATGCGAACTTTGGTAAGTTCACCTTAAGAAAAAGCAAGTAACAAATTACACGAGACACTTCGTTATAGAAAAAAACACAAAGTTTACTGTATAATAATAACAAACACGTTTTAAGCGTGCGTCATTGACTTTTAAATGGTGAGCAAAGCCAAGGTGCCACTATTAATGCATTTCCTCTACAAACGATAAAGTGGACGTAAATCTGGTTTATGCCAGCCTACAGGGCAGCAAATAAGAACCTTGAGCTTCTATAATGTTTCAGAACATTACTTCTACATTTCATTTCATTTTTAGATCTAAAATAGTTTGATTTGAAAAGTACTCAGGGATGGGGAATAAAATGTGGAGTGCATAAAGTTTAAACATATACTACTTATTAACCGAGAGTGAGGTCATTACAGGGGAATCTCAGACTGAGGCCTTGATGTATTGACCGAGCGACAGCGAGGTCAATACATCAAGGTCGAGGTCTGAGATTCCCCTGTAATGACCGAACGGACGAGGTTTATAAGTTATTTATTATATGACCTTTAAGCACTTTTCAAAAAAAGAGTATAATCAAGGGGGAAAAAAACAAAAACTGGAGGTAAAACTCGCTCTCGCTCTCTGTGGCTCTCATCGTCGCTCATACTAAAGAAGTATCGGTATGCTTATATTTTTCTTTAAGTTATTGAAAAGATAGTTATATTTTGTCGGCATTTTTTGTTGTTTTTGCCCCCTCGCTAGTAGCTTTCACTCACAACTCAAAAAACCGTCGAGCCGAGAACAATTTTTATAATGCCCGGTCACTACAAGAAAATAATGCCCGCTCAGCAGCCAATCAGAGCGCGCGTACTATTGTAGCCATATAATAAAGATGGATATCAAATGCCAATTTTTTTTCCTGAGGCGGTATTTCACTTCCGTAACTACATTCCTTCGTCACTTACCTAAACTTAATAAGTTCTTGAAACAGAAGACATCAGTGTGGTTTCTTTCAAACTTGTCTTTGTAAGTTTCAGAGTTCTTCAGCGCCAGCTCTCCACTGTCGCCGTTTTCACCAAAAATAATCATGCACACATTTGCGTCTGTTCCGGCTCCCATTACATCTCCTGTCTTCACGTTTATTTTGTATGAAGTCCCTGTTTACAAAAGTGAGAGCAGAGTTATGACATTACGCTTCCTACAGAGGCTTTTTGGGCTTATAACGCATAGGGTGACCAGATTTAAACCGACCTACATGTATAGTATTGCTATTCATTGTCGTACTCTATTAAGCAAAGCACAAACTTACTAAGATATTAGATGCTCTTGGCTGGCATGGCTCAAATGAGGATTTTGGCGAGAGAAAAAAAGTTTAAAATGTAGCTCTTAGTTTGTAGTATTTTTGTAACGATTTATTCGTTTAAATGAATTAAAATATTATTTGTCTCGCCCACACGACTGATAAAATTGCATAATGCCAAAGTTTTTTTTCATCATTTTCGTGTTATTTCGGTTGTATTAAACAATCTTATTAACAATTTTTTCCCATCATGTTCATTGGCAGAGTATGAAGGAGATAACTTACTGGTTAACACCTCTTCACCATCAACCTCAGCTGGTATTTCCTGGACTAACTTGCCATCTCCTGTTTTGGAAAACCACTGATTGGATTTAAACACGCTCACACAATGCGTCTCCATATTCCTAATGATCATCTGTTGAAAACAATAATACAATAATTAGAGCAGTTTTCAATTGAGTGTCGTAAAACCAAAACCAAAGTAATTACTGTGGCCAATCAAAAAGGAAACAGACAATCCAGTGAACCAATCAAAACTCGAAGCAAATACATGTAGCCGGAACAAAGCGCGGGAAAACAAGGGCGCGCGAGTCACGATTGGTTTTGGTTTTAGTTCTGATTGGCTGAGAAAGTGGCGCGAGAATTTTGAACCAATCACTAAGCGTAGCAATGCAAAACCAAAGCAAACGCAATATTTACTCTCGACACTCAAGTGAAAACCGCTCTAGTTATAGTTTCTTTCCTGTAGGATGTTGCCCTCTGTCATTTCCCTCCAAACTAATCCACGTGGTTCTGGTTTATCTGCTAACCTAACTCTCCACCTTGCTTTCGTTCTTGCTAGCAATTTTTTGGCTTCTCTTGACTGCCTACCTGTCAATGTCCACCTATATATATATAATTTATATCATTCCTGCTATAAGACCTGCCCATTTCCATTCCATTCTATTAACAATTTCCAAATGTCTTTAACTTGGGGCTTATATTTGATTGTCTTGTTTCGAAGCTTGTCTTATAGAAACCAAAACATTCAAAGGCCTGTTTAATGCTAAATTATAAATTGTCCGTTACCTACTTTTTAGGGTTTTTGTTTCAAACGATGCCCAAAACATCCACTGACTATTTTCTACCTAACATCCATGTGGAGTTTAATTCACGCCAAACTAAAAAGATAAAGTACCTTTTCCAGGAACCAATCAGGGCGGGTGCCCTTACCGTCGCTTGCGATCCTGACCTTCAGCAGTTTTCCCACATCATCCAGATCCATTCTTATCAGATCAGCACCGCCGCGTTCAAAGCGTGATTCATCTTTATCGAGCACAAACTCTGGAGTTGTACCTTCAGAGCCGAACATTGTCATAGAGATGGCAGAGTCTGTTCCTGCTGATTTCACGTCACCCGTGTACACGGTGATCTCGTATTGCACGTCTGTGAAACAACAAAAGGATGTATAATTTTTAGGTATCGTGATAAAATCAAAGGATTTTCATTAATACAAATGTAGCTTGCATTTGATAAGATTTGCGCAAAAATTTGTTAACCTAACCTTCACTTCCAACCTTGCTATCGTTATCAATTATTACTTTCCAATTACATTCCGTTATTTCTTGAGTAACATTAAACAAAATCAAAATCAATCAAACTGACTTTTATTAGTTTTGGATAGCTACACAACTAATGTCAGTGGTCGTTCTAGTAATAACGACAGCTTGTTCAACTGTTTCTCGGTTTTCTTTAGCCAATGAAAGATATGTATTACGCCATTGCAACAGCAGTGATTGGTTACCTGATCATTTTGGCTTTTACTTTGGTGAGCATAAACTACATGCCAAAGAACTTACGTGGTTTGTAAGTGACAAGCTGATCGTCTGACGCAGACAACACCCGCACCACCTTGCCATCTTCTTTGTTCTGTGACAGCCATCTGTTACACGGGAAGAAGAACTTCTTACCACTCGTCGGTACATCCACCTCAACCTCCTTCACAAACCAGCCACTGTCCGCGCCATAACCATTGTGAGACAGTTCGACTTTCTTCACCTCCCCGACATCTGCAGCCTCTACTGAAAACGTTTCCGTTAGGCCTGGAGAGAAACCTTCTCTCTGTATGAGCACCAGCGGGATCTTTTCAGTGGCTGCTTCGCTGCCTATCAGCACTATGTGCGCCTGCGCTTGAGTGCCTGCATCTGATTGGTCGCCTGTGGTCACGCGGATCGTGTAAGCTATAGCTGTGACAAAAACAAAATGAAGAAAAAATATTATTCAGAGTTCATAAAGTAGGAAAGAAGTGAAACTAAATTTTCATTACGGATAAATCAAAAAGTCGGGTAGCAGCTGTCGCAAGGTCTCAAATAAATGGCTCACTACCTTTCGAGAAAATAACAAAACAAACAACAAGAACAATAATGCTTCGAGCCCCCAAAACAATAGCAACTGGTACACTTGGAGTCTAGTGGAACTACAAGCTTACGAGAACTGCCACGCTACTGAAACTGAGCCATGTCACACTTACTAGAACGTTTAAGGTATCACGGAAGGAAAATTGGCGTTTTCTTTCCAAGTGAAATTCTGTGCAAACCATCAATGGTATCTCCAATAAAGTATATATTTTCTGAAAGCTTATTGTATAAAGATTGTAGCTTTGGATTTTGTTTTGATCATATAGACCATAATAAGCAACGTCAGCATTTTGTTTGCAATTATGATGTTGCGCAACTTTAGGTTTATTTGAGAACAAATTTACATGAGAGCCAAAACTTTTATGTGGAATTTGATCTACATATATTGGTCCAGAAAAGGGTGTCTCTCAGATTTTTCTTTTCTTTTCTTGAGAACAAATTTACATGGGCCAAAACTTTTATGTGGAATTTGATCTACATATATGGTCCAGAAAAGGGTGTCTCAGATTTTTCTTTTCTTGCTCCATTATTTTTTTTTAATATTTAATTCTAAAGAAGCCCGAAAAAGGCCATTTTAAAGTTTAAAAATTCATAAAAAATTAATGGAGAAAGAAAAGAAAAATCTGAGACACTTTTTTTAGACCAATATATGTAGATCAAATTCCACATAAAAGTTTTGGCTCTCATGTAAATGTGTTCTCAAATAAGCCTTAAGTTGCGCAACATCATAATTGCAAACAAAATGCTGACGTTGCTTATTATGGTCTATATGATCAAAACAAAATCCAAAATTACAATCTTTATTCAATAAGCTTTCAGAAAATATATACTTTATTGGAGTTACCATTGATGGTTTGCACAGAATTTCACTTGGAAAGAAAACGCCAATTTTCCTTCCGTGATACCTTGAGCAACCAAAGCAATCTTAAACTTAAACGATTACGACCGGACGAGGACTATTAAAAAATAACAATAAAAAGTTTGTCTCACAGTCAAATATGTAAAGACAAAGTTCAAGTAAGAAATGGACATGGGGCCAATTCACCGGTTCACCTTCTCTAGAAAACCAGAAACGGACAGAAGGGGGAATAGCTTTTTAGCTTGTTAGTTACCTTCACGAGCAGCCGCTGCCTCCTTCTCGCCTTTACCAAATTCCTGCATAAATATAGCATCTGCAGTTGCACTTCGGCTAGCTGTCGGTAAACTTTCGTTGCTCCGACGCAACGAGCTCCGACTACCTCCGAGACTGCTACGACTGCTTCTTCGTGGACTGAGGTTGCTGCTTTGGCTCAAAGACCCGAGGCTCATAGCGCCCACAGTGGAGCGTTCACCCTTAGAAAGGAAAAAAGGCGGTGATTGAAACGGAATTTAAAATATAAGCTACTCATTCCTAATGATAAAATGCTAATTGTAAAGCGAATGATGTCCGGTACAAAGTGCAAACCATAAACTATACTGCACACTAGATTTTGTAAAGATAGCTCTGGAAAGCTCAGTTGTCGTTGTTGTTGTTGTTGTTCGTTTTCTTTTTTCTGTATTTAAGATTTTAACAACAGCGGAGAATATCACGCACGAATGTTTTTGTGTGTTTTTTTTTTTAAATACAATAAAATTAGTAATAAAAAAGTTGTTCATTTAGTAGGAATACCTCGAAGCCTTTTACGTAAAGTGTGCGCTGAATTTTTCCCTCTTCTTTCTTCTTAGACAGCCATCTCTCACAGATGAATGGATAAAGCTTGTCGGTTTCGAGATCTCGGACTTCCACACGATCCACAAACCAAGATGGACTAAAATTGGAGTTGTCATGGCGAAGCTTAACCTTGAAGATATTTCCAAGTTCGGCGGCTTCCAGAGTAAAAATATCTTCCTGTCGAGTAAAATAAAGCAGCTTTTAGAAGCTTTCTGCAAAAGAAGCCGTTTGGTTTGAGAGGCAAACACGTAACACTCTAAAAACAGCAAGCAACTGACGACGTTAAACAGTGTTTTTGAACATTCCTATCAAAAGAAATTAAGAAAGCATTTATAAGGGCGAGCTGTCAAGATGTCACGAGATGTCTCTGCGTTTTAGGTCAGAACGGTTCTATAAACTTATAACAAAGTACCTTTGCTCATAAACAAAATACGCCTAGTATACCAACATGTGAAATGCTACAGAGAGAGTTAAGTTATGATAATAAGAAGCTAGACCATAGAAGGCCCTTATTTTCAAAGTACGCTTTCTTTTCAAAACTAGCGAGTATGCACAAGACGGAGAAACGCGCTTTCCCCCCCCCCCCCCCTTCGGAAAGCAAAAGGCATTTTAGGCACTTCAGGCATTTTACACGTGTTCCTATTCTAATAATCAGGATTAGTAGCCTTAATATAAACACAGCAATGTAACTGAACACTCACATTTCCTCTTTCAAATTTGTTACTGTATGTTTCTGACTTGCCAAGTTGTCTCTCGCCCGTGTCTCCATATTCTCCATATACGGTAATGAACACGTTGGCATCTGTTCCCGCGCTTTTAACGTCACCGGTAAAGACGTGCACTTTGTACTTTCGAACTGCAAAGGAAATTCCAACTGTTAATTTTTAGGAGGAGAAATATTCAGTCACATTTCGCCATCCTCGACGTAGCTCATGCAACGTAGCTGCCGGTAAAGTTTCAAGTCCCAGAAGTGGTCAGGATGTAAAAATATAGGAGATAAGAGTTACGAAAATGATCAGTATGATTTCATTTAAACAACTTCTCCCAACTAGCACTATACGATTTATGTAGTGCTCTGTGGGGGGAATTTGGGTTTTGACGCTGACTAACGCCTACTTACGTTCCAGTGTTTCCTGAGCGAGTTCCTTAGTCTTAAATTCTCCATCTTCCGTCACTGATTCCTCTATCACCTTATTAGGAATCAGCTCCCGCACAACCGAGCCATCGTCCTCATCCTTTGCCAGCCATCGCTTACACGGGAATGTGTAAGTTGTGGAGGTCTCACCGTCATCTTTCAGACGCCGGACCTCTACTTTGTCGAGATGCCAGCCAGGTGTCATGCCTTTGTTGTCGTGACCGATTCTGATCTTCTCGATCACGTCGCCGACATTATCAAGCTGAAAAAATATATAACATGTAAAATTAAACACTTAATGCTGTTAAGCAAGGGAATCAAGCAAGCCTGCAGCTATTAAAAAAAACTCGAAGTTCAGTTTGTCGTTTTATTCTTCGTGAAAGAAAGTAAACAAGAGATCGTTCGTAAAATCGAGAGAAAAACGTTCGGAGCGAGACAAATGTTGTAAAATGTACGAGATTCGAACCCAGGAAACAGTATTTAAAAGCGTGTCAAAAATGCCTTCTCGCAGAAGTAGACCCCAACTGTGGTCTCCACGTGAAACGGCTTGAAGTTTGCTACTCCCTCCGGATGGTACGCTAGTCCATCACAGGCAACCCAGCATTTTTGTAAGAATTCCCTTACAGTTCGCCGGTACCCATTTGTACTCCGTGGTGGAGAGAAGCACGTTGAGAATAAAAAACACAACACAATTACTCCGGGCAGGGTTCGAGACCGGATCGCTCAAATTCAGAGTCCAACAGGTCTTCCAATAAGTTTCCTACCTTGGAAGCGCAAAAGAATTTGTTACTTTGTCAACAAAAGGGTGAGTCGTGATGCTTGGCGACCTCTCTTATAAAAACCGCGCGCTTAGACTTCGACCTTAACTAGTTCTCACTCAACAACTTATTTAATATGGGTCAGTCAAGTCCTTATACAACAGACAACCTGAACAGACAGAGTGGAAGAACTCACCTCCTTGACGAACTGGTCAACAGAGCCTCTCTTGAAGGAATCCTTCTGCTTCTTTGACGTGTCTGCTAACATAACCTCATCAGTGCCACCATCAGATCCGTACAACACAATGTACACATGCGCTGAGGTGCCAGCTCCCATCATGTCACTTGTGTACACTGTCACCTCATATGGTACGTCTAGGAAAGTTGGAGCATACGTTTAAAAAGGTTACTACGTTTATTATGATAAACTGCAACATTTACTGACAGAAACGCATGCATTTATTGTATACATTTACAGCAATTGCACATGTAGTGGGGCCTAAGAGAGTTTTTGCCTTTGTGCCTCGAACCAAAAGTGGGTTCCCCTCCCTGAGTTAAACACTGTAATTTTACCTCCGATTTCTCAAGCTCCCCGATTCTCGAGCCAAATTTTGTTTTCTTTGGAGGTTCAAAAACTCCGTTTCCCACTATACGGGTCTTTTATTTAATAAGATAAGTAAATAAGTTCTTTAATAAAATTAACCGACATTAAACGGAAGTCAAAAATTCTCAAAAGAGGTTTTGGTTTTGTTCAATCATATGCTCACTTTAATTGAACCGTTTGCAAAGAGAGATGAATCTAACAAAACAGCGGAGAGGCATGGAGAGGTATTGGAGGCGGCGTGGCTAAGTGGCTAGGGCGCCGGACTTGTAATCCAGAGGCTCCGGATTTAAGTCATCCTCCCTGCCACTAGATGGATTTGTGTTAGGTCGTCTCGAACTCAACTCCTCCGCGCTTTGTAAATAGCTAACCGGTCAGCCTCCTGCCAGTTGGGGTTTAAACAAGTTTATGTTCAATTTATAATATTTGTTATCCATTTACAGTGTCCTTAATTAGCACATCAGTGCTAAATACATTGAAACATAAATAAAGTGATTTATTTAATTTTTTTTATTTTTATGGTTTAACGTCCTTACATGGTGTGTACGCTTCCTCCGCGTCCACACCAGGAAGCAGCTCCCTTTCCAACTGTCCATCATCTTTGTCTTTGTCCAACCAGCGGCCACACGGGAACACGGCCCGCTGACCCAGCGATGGAGCATCGATTATCACCTTGTCCAGAAACCATCCAGCAAATCCACCTTTGTTATCATGGCCGATCCTACAACAGGAACATTGATTTGAGAAAATAGAGGATAATACATGACTGCGCATCCGTACCTTCTTTTGTATTTGGTGTGTTCACTGTTAAGAGGTTATCTTTATATTTCAACGAATATGATGGCCATGTCCCATGCCTAAATTTAGCTAAAATCCGTGACACAGTCCGTTTTATTATCAACTTGTCTTCACGTTGACAACTCCCGCTGCGAATTTGGAAAGCTGGCGGGCGTTTCGAGTCCTTCGTGGGAGCAAAACTGGGGGGAAAAGGGGGGAAGGAGTCTTGTGTGTTGGATCTAAAATCTGAAGTTAAAAGAAAGGATACATTTTCTACGTGTTTACATTTTACCTGATTTTCTGCACCTCTCCAGCATTGGCGTCGATGCTGAAGATATCTGTCTGACCACGCTCGAACTTGTTCTTAAATGTTTTCGAGGTTTTGAGAGGAACTTTGCCTGTTAAAAAAGAACTAAATTGTATTAAATGAATTTTAAATATAATACCATTTATTTTACCTATGATCTCTAAAGAGTCAACACGCTTATCATGTCATGTCTTAGTGAGGAAAAAGTTTATATTGAATTGAAAATTTCTTACAGGAGAATACATTGTCAAACATAAGATGCAACTTGGTGTACCAATAAATTCTCCCAACTATCAACAAAAGAAATGCATTGAAATCAGTAAGGAACACTGGCATTTATCTTGGAGTTGAAAAATATTAAAAGACGCAAGCACATAACCCCCTCCCCCCCCCCCATTCAAAGCCCCCACCCTAACCCCCAAAAACTCTGTTTGTTTTTTTTCCATCGTTACTTCCGCCCTCTCCTAGACTATCCCACATGTACAAGAAAGTGTCCAATCACACTAACTTTTACTTAACTTTAAAGATTCTTTCAAAAAAATGTATTCAGGACTATCAGTCTTATTCTACATCTACATTTAACTCAATCGGTAAAGTCGGGAGACATCACACCAACTTTCCTTAAAGGAGCAATGTACGGTATATTGAGTCATTTTTCTGATTCCATTTAAATTGAAGGAAACCTCACAATAATAGTTTTTTCTGACATAGAAAAACAACAAAGGAGTAATAAAAAGGCGAAAATAACCAAGAATGGTTTCGACTGACAAACATTAAGACAAATTTTAAACGACAATTTTGAAAAACTCTCCATTTTATGTTTTTAAATGTGTGATTACAAAAGTGAAGCTGATAAAAAAAATAAAAAGTTCAAGCATGTCTAGTCCTGAGTGGCAAGTAAATTCTTATTATACTAATCACTTACCCGTATCTCCTTCCTCGCCATACATAATAATATAAACATTAGCATTCGTCCCCGCCCCTCTGACGTCACCAGTAACAACGGATACTTCGTAGGTTGTGATGCGAGCTTTTAAAACAATCACAGCAAAATGTCACATTAGATTCAGATGTACATGTATATTATTTCAATTTCGGAAATTATTCGTCTTGTTTGAAAATTGTATTTTTTATTTTATTTATTTAATTGCCTGGCCGCCTGATCCCAGTTCGATTGCGATTGCGATTGCGATTTGCGATCTCCCAACTCTTCTAAATTCAATTGAATCTGAGGGCCACAAACTTGTCAGCGTTATTTGATTCTAAATCGAAGAAAATCGCCAGTAGTAGTTCGTAAGCAGCAAAACGAAATTGCAAAGATGCAAAGGTTTACAAAGATTGACCAGACGACAAAATGTCAAACCAATATGCGCAAATGCAAAAAAGTATTCCGAACCGTCTTACCTTATTATAGGAAATTAACGATACATGTTATTAACGCGAATTTCAAAATTTCGCGTTAATTTTATTGATGTAAACACGTTGACTATAAGGATTTAACCAGAACTTTTCTTAAATTCGCGTTAATTTATTACGCATAAATTTTGTTCGCGTTGTTAAAATGCTTCGTTATATTCCTATAATAAGGTATTTTTTTTGTTAATAAAGAGGAAACGCGAGAAAAGATCACAAACCTTTGGCCTCGAGATCTACTCCATCCGCATTGGAAATAAAACTTGATTTCCTGTGTAAAGATCTCTTTCTTTCCAGTTTCAGAGCTCGCTCGTCAACAACAACAAGCTCACGACAAATCTGTCCGTCGTCTTCGCTCGTTGCTAGCCAGCGGTTACATGGGAAGACATACTTCTCGTCGGCTAGTTTATCTAGGATCTCAATTCTGTCCAAATTCCAAGCAGACTTCAATCCACTGTTATCGTGCCACACTTTGACTTTGCTAAGTGGGCCAAGGTTGACACAATTGAACGAAAAAATATCCTCCTGTGGAAATCAGTGAACAGATACATCAATAGTATTGTGGTAAAATTTTATTCTTGGTTTCTTTTATTTCCCTTTGTTCTTGTGTATGGTAGTCTATTATTATAAAATGGAACAAGGGCAATACAATTGGACCAAGAACAAAATTGAACTACAACATAATCAAAAAAATAAACGAATAATATTTTTAAAACCATTCTAGGTCTTAAAATTGAATAGATATTCTCCTTCCATCAAGCATTTCTTATATTAGTTTTCGGAATCTCTTGTAGTTGATGCTTCTTTATTCTTATAAATTATTCTCAATTATTCTCTTATACACTTCTTCGATCTACCACTTACAAAATTTCAGCTCGCTCATTGGCTAAAAGCACGTCAATTAATCCTAAACAGTGCAGATATGTATGAAAACGTTCATCAACTTCTTTCGAGAACAACAAAAGCTACATGCAAACAGCTGTATCTTTATTTGATTATAAGAAAGATAGAACGCAGTTCTTACATTATTCCTTTCAAACTTGTCCATGTGAGTCTCGGATTTTTCCAGCTTTCGTTCCCCAGTGTCACCAAGCTCACCGTACACGCAGATGAACACGTTTGAATTCGTTCCAGCGCTGGAAACATCTCCAGTAAACACGTGTACACGATAGGTGTTTTCTATCAAGGATTCAACAAAGCGTCAGTTCGGTTATGTCTATGATGCATGGCTTAAACAGGATAAATTGTTTTCTAATAACAAATCAGGAAGAGCTCTCCCAAAAGATCTAGAAAAGAAATCGCACAGTAAATTACGTTGTAAAGTGAAGATATGACGTCTTTCTTCACGCACTCAGTTCGTCTCCCACAAGAAAACAGTCTAAGTTCTGATCAGAAAAACAACTTCTGTACTAATAAAGAAGCTCGACGCAGATTTGTGTAGTCATTGGGGTTGTAACTTGAGCGTGAAAATTTAAAACCAACAACCACAAATCAAAGACTAGCTGTACTGGCATCTTACTGTGAATTACTGTGCGAAATTGTTTGAATCGAAAATCAGACGTTTCGCCCGTGGAGGGTAAACTAAAGGCATACACATCAGCTCATGAAACTTTTTCGACGTCCAAACAGGCAATCAGCTAAAGTAACTTCAAACAAGATGTTGTGGTTTAATAAATGTGACTGCTAATTTTTTCTCTCTGGACTATAATTACTTTACCTGCTAATGAGCCTCGTCTTGGTTTCCCATCGGCGTCCACGGGTACCAGTTCCCTCACGATTTGTCCGTCGTCCTCGTCACGAGCAAGCCAGCGGTTGCATAGAAACAGGTAGTTGTACTCATCGCCGTCGCCCATCTCTTTCACGTCCCCAGACTTCCTGCGCTTTTTATGCGGTTCCTTCTCCTCAGGCTTCACGCGGCTAATTTCCACCTTTGCGAAAACGTGTAACAAACTTCATGTAAGCACAACAGGAAAAAGACCGCTTTTAGTGCCACGTGCATAGCGGCTTTCTATCGTAATCATCTTTTGACGTGCTAAACAAACAAGACGGACCGAAATCCGCCAATCACAACCCACTAGCATGACCTTTTGAACTTGTGGGCTCATTTGCATGAAACCAACACCGGTTTGCATTGGTTTGCAAGTCGAAAGACGATGTCGAAAGGTGGATGTAGGAAGATAGCTATGCACGCAACACTGAAAGCGGGTGTAATAGAAAAGTGAGCCGGGATTAAATGTTACCTTATCTAAGAACCACGCAGACCGCATTCCATTGTTATCGTGACCAATACGAATTTTTACCAGAGGTCCGATATCCTCGCACTCCACCTGCAAGATATCAAAAAAGCCTGATTAGTTAAACAACCATAAAACAAGGTCGAAAATGACCTTGACAGATTCAGACTTGATAATGACGTCTCCTGCTACGTCACGGACAACGCATCTTGAAAACGTTGGCAAGTTTTTTCCTAGTTTGTCGTTCGTAATCCGTCTTAATCTTCGTCAGTCGAAACCATCCTTGTTCACTTTTGTATTTTATTTTTATTACTCCTTTGTCGTTTTATATGTTAGAAAACTTTTATTTTGCTGTTTCCTTCATTAGTTTCAAAGTGATCAGAAAAAAACATGTAGTTGCTCCTTTGACGACCTTCTTATTTCTAGTTTTTTGGTAACTTCAGCTACAGCAACTGAAAAGATCACTCAGATACTATAACAAACATGTAACCTCTGAGCTTTGGCACAGTAATCAAATTCGATGCTTTTTCACTGGCAGTGAGAACCATTAAAATTCTCGTGACCTTTTCCTGAATTTGATTACAAAATTAACCCACTTTTACTTTCGCAATAACTTACTTTGAACTTGTCAGCCTGGGCTCTTTCAAAGTTGTCAGACTTGTTTCTCAGGTCAAACTGGTCTGACTTGCCATTCTCCCCATACATAACAAGAAACACATTGGCGTTTGTACCGGCACCTCTGACGTCACCAGTATACACTGTTACCTCGTGAGGGATTTCTACTCGCAAAAAACAAAAATTAATTTAAGTTGTTAATGTTAACTCTAAACTTACAAAAATGAAGGAAATCATAGTCCATTTAAATTTCTTAGAAAAAGAACTAATTATAAAAATAATTTAAAAAGATGCAGCTAAAGACGATGGATAAAAAAATACCTTCGTAGCTATGGTTTTCCAATGAAAAAAAATAAACTCACATGACAAATCGAATAAAAGATTCCTATGAGCAACTTTTTGTGACATCTGGTACGGTGCTTTTCTTACAGCATACGTCTAACTCTTACCAAATTCAAGGCGACACAAACAAGTAGTGTACTTAAACGAGCTTACATCTTTTTTTTTTTTCATAAATGTGCGCAAATAAGAAAAAAAAAACAATAATTACTGGGATTGGTATGAGTTTGCTGTCCCGGGTACAATTCCCGTTCAATCTTGCCATCATCTTCATCGTCAGCCAGCCAGCGGTGACACGGGAACACCACCTGATCACCACGTGAAGGTATGTCCACTGTGACGTCATCAAGAAACCAACCAGCTGCACCTCCTTTGTTGTCATGTGAGATGCGCAGCATTTCGATCTAAACAAAAACACGAAAAGACGTTATTTAACCAAATGTTTTAAGTTCGTCATCACGACGGTCACCACGACATTGCAACAATATGATAACCTATTTTAGAGCTACAATTGTGGCCAAAAGGTTTTGGGACACTTCCCTTTTCCTCATTTTTTTATGTGGAAATTACAAGTAGCCAACAGTCTACACCCATAGAAATAGTCTTACAAAGATCTAACCCCGACACCCCCTGAACAATGTTGAAGTCCTAAAACTGTGAAATATTTCGTGACACATGTTTGACTCCAGACACCCAACATTGCCCAGGAAGGGGGGGGGGGGGGGGAGCAAAAAAAATTGCAGTTTTCGTGGAAAGATGAGTGTCACAAACGTTTTGGCCAGGATTGTAGCCTCAATATCCTTTAGCTTAAGCTACCCACCTTTCCAATATCAACGGCCTCAAGAGGAAACTGGTCAGTCCTGCCTCGTTCAAACTTGTTTTTCGTGTTTTCAGCGATTCTCAGTTGTAATTTACCAGTGTCACCTTTAGCGCCAAAAATTTGAACGAACACATTGGCATCTGTTCCCGCTCCACGAACATCACCAGTCTTCACCGACACAAGGTATGACGTGGCTGAAAAGGAAAGAAAAAACACCTACCTTATTACAGGAAAATAACGCACCATGAAAGTAACACGAATTTTAAAAAATTTCCCTTAATTTTAGTCGTGCTAATTCTTGTTTGCGTTAATTTCCACGACATTATTTAAGTGAAACGTTGATTTCCGCGACCTTAATTTCCGTTAATATTACTCCAGCTTCTGGATCCCGTCCAGATACAGTTTACGGGTATATCGTTTACGATATTTCCAGTTCATGCCTATTTTCTTAAGGGCACTTTGACATCTGACACATCAACTTCTTATGATTTGCCAAAAAAGTTCAATTTATGTTTAAATAAAATTTGTTCTTGTTGTTGCCACAAACTGCGCTTTCTTGTGTTAATCCGTTATTTTCCTTCATTTTGAAAATTTACCTCCTTTCGCGTTATTTCCTTTATTCAGGAGTAAGTTTCCCTCCATTCCGTTATTTCAAATACTTTAATTAACACGAGCGTTAATTTCCCATAATAAGGAATTACTGCTAGTTGTTTAGATCAACATCAAGCTATTACTGGCCGTTATTGCTCGCATGACTACATCGACAACAATTCATGTGGGTAGCAAATGAAAGTTGTGAGTGTTAAACGTACTATTCAGTAGACTTGTGCCACCAAGTGGAAGCTCTCTCACTATCAGGCCATCGTCCTCATCTTTTGCAAGCCACCTAAAACAACAACAAGCCATACGTCAAAGTTTTTCTTACATTTCGTTCTATTTCTTAGTAGTATTTTGACAAAATATTAATGTAGAAATTCGCTCGCCGAATTTTTTTCGCCCTATGTCCCACTGAGGCTTGGGTTCACTACCGATTGACAAGCCCTGACCGAGATCATTTTGTTGTGTTCTCAGGCAAGACAATTTACTGTCACATTGCCTCTCTCCGACCAGGTGAATAGGTACCCGCGAATTGACTGCTGGAATTAACCCTGCGATGCCCCCCTCGAGACTAGCATCCCATCCAGAGGGAAGTAACGTCAGCTTTTCAAAATTCGTTACGGCGTTTTTTTATCTTTATCAATTAACTAAGAGTATCCTGTAATAACTATACCTCGCTTTATTAAACTGGGCCTCAAATTATCAAAAAAAATTGGAGAGTATTCTTAAACAAAATGAATACACCAAGGTTACCTGTTACAGGGGAACACATATTCCTTGGTGTTGTCCTCGGGATCCTTTATGACAATTTTATCTAAGAACCATCCTGATCCTGGACCAGACGAATCATGGCCCACACGGACCTTTTCAAGGTTCTTTAGTGATACAGCCTCAATAAGGAATTCATCAACCTAAAATGGAACAAATTGTTCAAGAGTTAATTAAGTTCAACAATGCTACAGATTGGGCTGTAACATCAACGTTAAACTTTGTTACTAAGTTATTTCGGGAGTTACATATGGGCTTCTTGACACGGTGATATCGAAAATTAAATTTTGGGCTGCCACACTTGTAGATACGATTCTTTGATAGGGGCTGAGGCGTTTAGTAACTGTAGCAACTATGAGAGGAATACGTTGAATATTGAACGAGCTATTTGTTTTATGAAAAGAAACACGTGTCAGTTCGGAGACATTTGTGTGGCACACAGCTACACCAACGGACATGTAAATATGTTGCAACTTTAGAATGCAGGTTTCGAACAGTTTCCTTACAAACTTAGCATAACGAAATTTCGCGTGATTTTCTAAGAACAGCACTTGGTATCCCGATTTTTTTAACCTGTGAGGGAAAAGAAAAATGATTCGAAAAGTCGGCTAGTTTGAGAAATCTGGGGCAGAACTACAACTGAGCGAAAGGAACCTGCTTTTGGTTCGAGTTATCTGGAGACTCGAAAATCGGGATTCCACCGAAGGTCCAAGTGCAAAATGTAATATAAGCTCACTGGAAAGATCGTTTGATAGGTTTAAGAACCTCTTACTTCTTTCTTTCTTAGTGGGAAAGACCAGGACTTATTAAACTATAACTGACTTACCTTGTTCCTCTCAAACTTGTTCCTGTTAGTTTTGGATTCTTCCAGCGGTCGATCACCAGTGTCACCTAACTCTCCAAAAATATTGAGGAAAATATTGGCGTTTGTGCCGGCACCACGCTTGTCACCGGTATACACTGACACGTGGTACACATGAACTGAAACAGAAATACACAATACAAATTACTTATGCTCTACGTTATACGTATATGCATTAAAGGGACTATGTCACGGAGATTTCGCAGTTTTTTTGGATCAACTGTTCTGAAATAAGTGGTAGGCAAATAATTATTAACCCATGAAACATTTTACCCATTTTGAACATTTAGCGGAAGATATAACCTTTATTGGGAATAGAAATCAAACATCGGCTATAAAAATCAACTTTTTGGAGGTGTGCGGAAACAACTGAAAACATTCGCTAACGTTTCCAAATTGCAATCCATTTCCATCCACGCAATTTGCAGCCAAACACGCTTTTAAACAGTTTTATTGCTCAAAATAGCAATTGTTAATAAAAAAAAAACATTATTTTTAGGTTTCTACGACACAAATATAAATTTGGGCTTTTCAAAAGTCCGTGAAATAGTTCCTTAAAGGAAAAGGAACATTTCTCTGTAAAAGAAGTTTTGGATTTGAGTAGTGGACCAGGGCTGAGTAAAGACCCCTTTTTATCTAATTTGTCTTATTTGTCAAGATACTTAATTATGTAGCTCGTTCACTTTCAAGAGTGTTGTAGTAATATTAAACAGCTCCATTCAAAGGTACTGCTCAGAAACCTGAGAGAGTTGTCTGCCTCATTGAGGTTTCAGACTTAGAGGTGTCCGTAAATTACGTAAAAAAACTGCACGATAATGGAGAATAAAGGATTTTTGCCCCATGTCTCTACTTTTATACAGAGGTGTCTGCTTAAATAGACTTTTATGTCAACAGAGAGTCAGGGAGGACGTTGCATGCACATATTTGCAGTGTGTTCCTAACTGCATAAAAGACTACACAGTAACTAAGAGTTTGAGGAATGCTTTGCAAGTCAGAGGAACATTCACTTGTTAATTGTTCATTACCAGGTAGCGGTTCTTTGCCTTGGATGATTGCTGGCAGTTCACGTATAATCTGGTGGTCATCCTCGCTCTTTGACAGCCAGCGATTGCACTTGTAAGAACACTTGATAGTTGACCTAGCATTTTCCATTTGGATCTAAGTGAAATCAAATGAAATGTTTCTGTCAAGTTACTCCGTTTATGTTAAATTTGATTTGTCTTAAATGTCCCTCATTGGAAATTTCCCTCGTAGACACAAGCTACATTCAACATGTTTGTCACATGCCTAAGGTCAAATGACCAAAATTTATCAATTGCCACATGATTCAGCGTAATAATGTTCACGACGTAAGGCAGCTCAGTATGAAAGGCTTAAGACGAGTCTGGTGATCATTTTGGTTGCTATTGTCAAGATTGTTTGCAAGTTTCAGGAAAGAAAAGTTATATTTAGGAAAACCATGCTGAACATTAGGAGGATGAATTTACACTAAAAACAACATCTTGTAAGCACAGGGACAAATAATCAAACCTAAGGCAAAAATAGTCTCATACATGTATATACCCCCTCTCCCCCCCCCCCCCCCCAAAAAAAAAAAAAGAACAAAGTACTAAGAATGCGGTTTATTCAGCACAGCATCCCAACCATAAATTGAACTTTTTTGAGCATACCATACCATGTTTTACTAGTATATAGTACTAACCTTCTCCAAGTGCCAGTCAGAAAATGACTTTGAGTTATCATGCCGTATCCTCAGCTTATATGGCTTGCCAACACTTGTAAGCTCAACCTATCAATTAAAAACAGTTATTTTTCAAAGTTTTAGATTTCAGGAGCGATTATAGAACATTAATACAATACTATTTTAATGTCCTTATGTTACTTCTAAATTTCGAATGTAAATCATGTTAATTGATGAGGCTGTGATGACTACGACAGACAAATTAAAATGCGTTCCAACTTTTTATAGGCTTATCTGGCAAGTTTTCTAGCTATACAATTAAAAGCTGATTTCTGTCCAACCATTAAAAATCATTTTTTGGCGTTCACAACTTATTTTGACAATCAAAGCCCGTTTTGACCATCCTTACACCTCTGCCATGTTCTGAAGGATTTTCTTGGTGGCTAGTTTCTTTAACGTTTAGTAACGATTTCAAAAAGAGTATTGCTATGAAGTTTCATCTGACAATAAGTGACAGAACATCTTACTAGTTACTTCAGGGAACAGCTACAAATTTGCAACAAACTCACATCAATTTACACTTTTAATTAATTAGTAACTACACTTACAGCTGAACTACAGCAACGATAAATCAATTCAGCTTACCTTAAACTTGTCCAGTTGTCCTTGTTCAAAGTTATCAGTGGCGTTACCAAGCGGTACTTCGTCCGTTTTTCCTTTGTCTCCATACAGCGTCATGAACACATTGGCATCTGTGCCAGCACCTCTTATATCGCTTGTCCACAACCAAACATTCCAAACAGTTTCTACAAAAAAAGGAACTCTTACTTAGCCAGAGGTACAGTGTAATAGTTGAGGGTGAATTCAGGTTCCCAAGACGGGACTTAGCCTGCCGTTTTCATCTCAAAGTTTTTTTTACGCCAAGAGTATTTTCTAAGCATTCTTGCTATTAACCTTCTAACTCACTCCTACTCTAACTCACCACAGTAAATATCTACCCTGTAATAAGCACCCCTTCCCACTTTCTAAGCCCATGCAGCCCTAAATTTAGTATTGCTGTGCAGCCTTTGCATTTGGCCATAATAGTAAAACAGTATCATCAGTGACTATAAACTACTAACTATTTTATTGACAAAAGACTACCTAGCACTTTAAAAAAACTAATACAACTACACTATAAAGAATCAAAAACATAATGGGCCGATTTTTTAAACGAAGCCTAAGTTAGACGTGGTTTAAGGCTAAATCGAGGTTTAGACGACGACTCCATAAACTATGGCTAACCAGAGTCTAAATTGCATTATTTGAACGCCGATGAGCCGAAGTTCACGAAGACCACGTTTAGACGACGTCTAACAAGTGTAGCTATTGTTTTGACATCATGCATGCGTGCTACTCCCAAAGGAACACTATTGTCTTGCTGCATACATAATGTAGTATAGAGCTGTGTGGAAATATTTTCAAGAAATTGTACTTGTCTTTTTTAAAGGAAATGAAACAAATGGAATCAAATATCTCTTAAACCAGCTCGGTGGTTTAGGAAGCGCATACAAAATACAAATCAAGAAACAAGTTGACTGCAATGGGCTAGAATCAGTGAAAATAAACAGTTAAACGACGTTTAAACCTACTCAGGAGCAGGTCTAACTTGCCATTGTTTGTTAGTCAACGGTCAAACTTCATCTAGACGCGGGTTATGATAAACGTTGTTTAAATAATTGGATTCGCAGACTAAATCCTGATTTAGACGATGACTTTCTTAGCCGCAGTCTTAACTTCGTTCAAATAACCGGCCCAATATAAACATTATGTAGCCTACTTGGACGTCTTTTCAGTCTCATGTCTTCAGACTCATAAAGATCTCTCTCAATCAACTGGTCACCCTCATCATCTGCCAGCCACTTCTGACATAAAAACACCTGTTGGTGTCCACTGCTTGGACAGTCAACTACGACCTGATAGAGACAACACTCTTGTGAATTAAAAGGTGATTGAGTTAAGATAACTACAGCTAGACATAACTGTACATGTTCCTGTTAGATGAACAATCTATCCCTAATTGAAATAATTGCTTTGTAATGATAGGAAGAGCCGATATAGAACAGGGAGTGTAACATATCAAATAACAGGCTAAGCAATAAAAGTTTGCTTTTAAGGACACATCAGCAGCATATTCCTACCTTCTCACAGTACCATCCTGAACCAAGTCCACTGTTATCATGGCCGATTGTCAAATGATGCAAAGGACTTAACATTTCTGTTGTTTCTACAGTGAATATATCTGTCCTTCCTTTTTCGAAGTTGTCCTTTTGTTCATTTTGTAACCAGAGTTTTCCACTATTACTTTCACCATCTTCTCCTCCGTGAAGGATGACATATACTCGTGCATTGGTAGATGCATTTCTGACATCTCCGGTTGTCACATGAAGATGATATGGAATTCCTAGATAATTATAAAAACGTTAGACCAAGTATTCATTTCCATCTGAGCAGTGAACTCTATGCTTCATTGGTCAAGGGCATGTCCAGTATGAAGACGATTTTGGGAAAAACGTTCAGCATAAATGCAAGTACAAGGACCTAAGACACTCTGTTACAACTATAACACCATTACACTTAGCACAAGATTAAGATTGTTTGCCTTTCTTCTTCTTCATACATGCACTTGACATGATGTACAGTACATGCACTTGACATGATGTACAGTACATGCACGTGACATGATGTACAGTACATACCCTTGACATGATGTACAGTACATGCACGTGACATGATGTACAGTACATACCCTTGACATGATGTACAGTACATGCACGTGACATGATGTACAGTACATACCCTTGACATGATGTACAGTACATGCACGTGACATGATGTACAGTACATGCCCTTGACATGATGTACAGTACATGCACTTGACATGATGTACAGTACATGCACGTGACATGATGTACAGTACATGCACTTGACATGATGTACAGTACATGCACTTGACATGATGTACAGTACATGCAATTGACATGATGTACAGTACATGCACTTCACTTACCTTTATCAGTTACCATGTCACCATCTTTTCCATCTGCTCTGATCAGTTCACGTGAAATCTGGCCATCATCTTCACTCTTAGAAAACCACCGCCTGCATGGAAAATCAACAGCATCTCCTGTCTTGGGATCTTCAACAGTTACCTGAGAAGCAAGTCAAAAAAACAACAAAACTATCACATTAGATTATGAAAAACACATTCGAGGACACTGAAGCAAGCCAGTATATAACAAAACAAATAAAGTTTCCTTTTCTTTTTCAAAACAACTTGCCTTGTTTAAAAACCAGCCAGGGCCAAGTCCACTGTTATCATGCCCAATCCTTATCTTGGTCAGTCGACCAAGATATGTGCCACACATAACTTTAAAAGAATCTTTCCTGAAAAAACGTAGACAAAAAATTAATGAACATGTTAACAAAATTAATAGCTGTCTACATGCTATGTTAAATAGTCACAAACCAATTCCAAAGATAAAGGATTGTATTTAAAAGAGCTATGTTACAGACAGCACTTCTTGAAAAAATGGCAATTTTTTTCAAGTTTGCCATCTTATTTATCCTCCTCAGTCGTGCCACACAATGTTCAGTCGCGCCCTTGCAACTTGCCGACAAACGATACCGCTCTGGTTACGCTACGTTGACCATACTTTTACCGCCGTACACAAAGACGAAATCGACGATTTTCACAAACACCTAAACGAATAGAACGCCGACATTCAGTTTACCAGGGAGATCGAAGAAAACAGAAAACTTCCTTTTCTTGACTGTCTGGTAAGCTGCGACAACAACGAACTACAAACTACAGTGTACAGAAAACCGACACATACCGACAGATTACTGGACGAAACATCCTACAACCCGACTTCCCACAAAGCTACGACTATCAAGACTTTGATGAGACGAGTGCAACTAGTTTGTGACACACCGGACAGTTTATATGACGAAAACAAATACCTTGACCGCGTTTTCCACAAAAACAACTACAATACTGACTTTATTAGACGCAACACTCACAAAACTACTGAAACTGACAGAAATCTGACATCTGTTACTACAGCGACTAATTTACCCTACATCAAGGGCACTTCTGAGACTATTGCATGGATTCTACAACCCTACAATATCCGTGTAGCTCACAAACCTATAACAACGTTACGACATTTACTGACCAACGTTAAAGACAGGGACAAACCTAACGGCCGACAGGGAGCGATTTATAAGATCAAATGCCCTGACTGCCAGGCCTCCTACATCGGAGAGACCGGTCAACAATCACATTTCTGAACACCACCGACTTACTAAACACAAAATCGACTGGGACTCTGCTGAATGCTTAACCTACAGTACTAACCATTTTAAACAGAACCGACAAACGAACCGCCAACAGAACGACTTAATTTGACTAACAATAGACGGAACAGAACGACTTAATTAGACTAACAATAGACGGATCGAAACTGACCAATTACTGATGACAAACTTTACACGAGTCTTACAGCCAATAACATCACGGCTTAACTGACCAATCAACTTCAACGCACCAGACTTATAACATCATCAACTGACAACAACTTTTCACTTGACTCTGAAGATGACTTCTCCTCAGGTTGTCGAAACGTCAGTCACCAACAACAGTTCTTCTCAGAACTTCTCTCACCCGGACGATCACACTATACGAACTACGTAATATTATTCTTGCTTATCTACAATTTATTTACAATAAACCAACAACTGCTACCACCTATATGCATGTACTTCAAGATCCAAGAGCAAGAGTTACTCACTTTCCACGTTCAAAGTTATTCCTGGCATTGTCTAACTTCTTCTCTCCTGAGTCACCGTCTTCTCCAAATACTGTAATTACAACATTGGCATCGGTTCCAGCTCCCCTCTTGTCACCAGTAAAGGTGTGAACCAGATACTGGTGGCCTGGATAAAGGTAAACAATACAATGTGTTAATGTGTGATCTGCAACGTTCAGTCATTCAAGTAATTCTGTTAACTATTGATCTCTCAGTATTTTAAAGAGTTGCTTGTGCAGTTTGTACAGTCAGTAGGGCTGGAACAAAATCCAGGTCCGATTGCCCAGGGCAAAAACTTTGTTCATGGGCAAGCAAGTAAAAACAGACGTTTGGTGGCCCAGTGAGAAAGTAAAATTAGCCTCAGTAGTCTTGTGAGTGTAAGTGCATGGAGGCAAGAAATATTTAAGTTGTGGCAAGTGAAAACTGAAATTTACTGGCACACTGGGCAGATGGATAGTTTTCCTGCTTTACAGTTTATGCACGACTTTGTTGAACAAACTAATGTGTATAGATCTAATAATAATTCAGGGCTGTGCTCTAAGGGTGCCCGGGTGCCTTAGGCGACTAACTTTTGTCTTTGGGCAACCAGATACAGTCGAAGCTCTCGTAAGCCGACACCCTCGGTACGCGAAAACAGTGTCCGCAACTGGAGCTGACCGCTTACGAGAATTGTTCTCGTAAGCGGCCACTAGAGGTTTAGGGGATAGATGGCCGCTTACGGGAGCTTGCCCAGCTAACATAATGTTAATATGCATGTAAGTGGTGTTTCGAAATGTAACCGGAGTGGATGACAACAAAACAAACACTGAAATATGGTACTGTAATTACTGTTAAACCATTGTGACGAACGGCATTGTGAAGTTGACTGATAAAAACAAGATACAGAGGTTTTTAATAGGATTTTCTTTGGGGTGTCCGCTTACGGGAGCTTAAAAACAAAGAAAAAGTCTAAGTTGTAATCTCTGAAAGTGTCCGCGGCCGCTTACGGGAATGACCGCTTACGAGAATGTAAAAATACAGAGTTTGTATGGGAGTTAAAACGGGGTTTCAAACAAGGCGGCCGTAAGTAGAGCTGTCCGCTTACGAGAGTGTCCGTTAAAAGAGCTTCGACTGTAGTCTTATTTCTTTCGTATAAGCTTTATGCTGGGCACCCTGGATCTCATACTTTGGAACCTTTTGGACAAATCAGATGTACCTTGAAATGCAGCTGAAGAATCAGTGGTTGCTGTCAGCTGCCTTACTATGTGCCCATCTCCTTCATCTTTAGCTAGCCACTGATTACATGGAAAGAAGAATTTACGCTCCTCTCTCTCACGACAATACACAATTATCTGAAATTAAGAGTTGGCAACATTTCAGCTATACATTTTTTATAACACTATCCTAAAAAAAATTAATGGCACACTAAAAACTTGGCATGTAAATATTCTTAAAATTCATTAATATAGGCTGCACATCACACTCATTTGCCCTGTATCAATGTCAGAGAGTTACCCACATAATTTAAAAAAATGCCACGTTATTCTGATCAAAATGGCCACACACAAAATGTCCTAGGTAATGAAGTACCGGTAACTGCAGGAACGTTTAAGTGCTTGCAGTGTAATTTTGACCTGTTGTTTACATTCCCATTGACCATTTCAAAATAAAGTCCAGTAATATCCGATGAGCAGCAAGTGTTATTACCAACTCCGATGATAACCATTATCAAAGTTAGAAAGTTCTAAGTTATTTAATACCTTGTCTAGAAACCATCCAGCAGAAAAACCAAAATTATCATGCTCCACACTAAAGAAAAAAGACAAAGAAAAAAGTTCAAGTAACACAGTGATGATGCAAATGCTGGGAATTAATTACATGTAACACTCATTCAATTTAATTGGGACTCGTTCATTATAATTGGGACTAATTGGTGTTAGCTGTTATTTCCTGTTATCAGGTATTAGAGCCAGTCAGGGTCAGGTTTATCTTTGGCTAAAAGTTGACCTAATGTTATCTGCTAACAAAGCCATTATATCCAATAACAAGCTTGTTATTGAATAACAAGTTAACAGGCTATAATACCTCAGTTTTCGTCGGCTAATGTTAGACATTTTAGCCAATGAAGTTCTTAGGAGCAAAAACCAAAATTCCTGTTTGCTAAGAAAAGACTGGAACACATGCATTCACATACCTTGAATTAACTAAAACACACGTCATTCGAATTTCGTTTCAGACTTAAATGGTTTTCTCGTTAACTTCATTAAGATCAGATGATAAAAAGTGAAATTTTTATCGAATTTGTTGTAAGGCCCGTGCTACTGAACCAAAAACTTGAATGTTATGTGAATGTTCTGTAAACCTTCTTTGCTATAAAAACACAATTCACTACAAATAGTTTTAATATCTTCAGTGAGTTGGTAATACAATTTGCTTTGTTTCATCAAAGCACTCTATAACAGAGAGTTTCAGTTTGCGAACAAAAAAAGTTGAAATCGTTATAAAAGACCGCCAAAGACCGCCGCCGGAAATAGCAGTTCTCAAATGGCAACTGTTGACATTCCACTGCTTTCCAGCAGGCAATGACTTGTCATGTCAGACGTTCAGTTGCTTCTTTCTTGTCCCAAACTGACTTTAGGAAACTAGTCACATTGTTTCACTCCACTATGAATAAAAGGATTTCATCTGTTCATAAAATAATAGAGAGGACATTCAATTAGAGTCTTGATCAAGAGTACTTCGCCGTTATTTCTATGCCCGCATCGCGCGCAAAATAACGGCTCAACAAAGCCACACCGTGACAATGCTAGCACATTTTGTTTGCTTATCGTTTGAAAGTTGATAGATATTACCCACACACGGCGAAAAATTCATCACATAATACGCATAAGCGTCGCTTTCATAAAAATTACGGTATTAGGTGAAACAGTATTTTATTTCTCAAAATTTATGTGATGATCGCGTTAGACACCCAAGTGTTTTTGCTTCGGTCTATTGACCTTTGCTGACTGATACTGCAGGTCACCAAAGTCGTCTCACATTTGTATAATCGAAAAAATGTCGATGGAATAGTGGTCAATGGTTTTGAATAAATTGTAAAATACATCGCCTTGATTTCAAAACTGGAGTTAATCCTTCATCGGTTCCAATAAAATAGACGCGATTCTTTGAAGTTTTACTACAAGGGTCTATAAGATTTTAGAAAGATGCAACTTTGGCAACCGCAGAATATGTTGGTTATTAGTCTAAAACTTTAGAATGGCTTTCTAAGCGCTATCCTATTTCTTTATGCAAACACCAAAACGAATACTTAAGAGTTTAGATATTAAAACGGCGGAAGTCACGAACGCGGCAAACACAGTATAGTTATTTAATTTACTTCATTCATCTATTTTGGCGCCAAAGTGTGGAATTTATACCGCCAAAATGGTTGCAAAAATGTTATTGAGATTTTACGGCCACTAGTAAGCGCATTTTAGTGTGCACGCCAAAATGTTTTCGAAATGGCAGTAAAGAGTAACAATCAGAACTAACCGGGATTAAGCTCACCTTAGAAAGAAAGCCCACTTTCATTTTCATTTGTTCACCATATGTTCGTCGTGTTTTACCATCTAGCTCCCTATACAAGCCCTGTCAGACCTTTATAACAAGGAGACGTGACTGATTTTGCTGCCCGTTTCAAGCAAAACAGCTCGAGCATTAAAAACTACATTACAGATCAGAGCCCATAACATAACAGAGGCTCGGCGATCGTCACCGTAGGCGTACGTCACTGAATAGAACACGTGTAAGACAACTGATATCCCAGGGGGTTGGTGTGCGTACACAGAACTTGAAACGAACTTTTCATTTGCGTGACCATTTATTAAACGCAATATAGACTTTTTTATAGACTAGATGGCGGTATGTTGTTTTCATCCATCAACTAATTATAAACTGCAACATACACTAATTACAATTTTAAGACTCTTGATATAATTATAACGTCTGTTCTACAATGTATGTTGCAGATGTATGTTGTGTATGTATGTATGTTACAATGTTACAATGTATGTTGCTGGGCAGCGTTTAGGTGTCTGTAGTTAGGTACACTTGGAAATACAAATGACTCAAAGGTTATGGCCCAAGCTTGCTAGACTTTTGTGCATGTCATGCATCATGCATGCATTACCATGGCATGACAGAAGCAGCTTGTAATTTTGATTTTCAACTTGTAATCAGTGTTGTTCTTTCTTTCGTCTTTTCTCTGTCAGGAAAAAATGTTATTGGTTCCAACCTCGCACGTTCATAAATTAAAGGTTGCGTTAGACTTTACCAAAAACTCTATTTCAGCTAATCTATTTGGCTAGCAAATTCTTAGAAAAAAAAAAAACTATCAAAATATTATTGCGCTTGCCGTAAGTTGCACAAGCAGGTACAAGCATGAAATGTTAAACCACTTAATATAGTTCCTGAAGTAGCGCCTGTCATTGCTTGAATCAACCATTCATGACATTGTTATCAGAGGCATCATTCCTGCAGACGTTTTGGAGAAATCTACTTGTTGGTCGTTTTTCTTCTTTTCCTTTGAACAGTTTCTCCGTTTTTTCTTTTTTCCTGCACTATGACCTGTAAGTAAAAGCATGGAAAACGTAAGGAAGTGAAATACAAAACTACTGACTCGTTGCGAAATGCAGTCATACTAGTACAGGTGACTCCCGATAACTCGAAACCTCGCGCTAACTCGAACCGACATTAATTTCTCAAGGATTTCTTTAATACATTTACTGTAATTTTACCGTCAGTAACTCGAACCCTCGATAGATTGAACCTCCCGCTAACTCGAACCAATCTTAATTTCCCTTCAGGTCACTTTCTATACAATTTTACCCTCGATAACTCGAACCACGTTTGCAAGATGTGATAAGACAAAAATATAGTACTGTAGTCTTAAACATTAAATTTATTTTGGGGCAGACAAGTGTTCTTTCTTTTCGCGTTACAGAAAATGTGTCAGTGCAGTTCAGGGCCGTTCAGGTTTTAAAATGAAGCTTTGCCTCCTTCTTTAAAAATAATGTCAATAATTTTGTGTGTGTATCATTTGTTCTCAACTCCCAGTAACTCGAACTCCCGATAACTCGAACATCTTCACATAACGTTTGTGTTATATTGAGATTTTGGTTAATAACATTTTATACACAGCTTACATCAGGGAAGTGATTCGCCTTTTGTAGGAGATTTTCCAGGGTTTCTTCCCGCTGCTGTTGGTCAGGATCAGTTTCAAACGGTGCCTTAGCCGGACGGTGATTTTTTAGTTTGTCCAACTGCCACTCTGACCGTTTCTCCTTTGCCAGCATGTCCGCAGAGGCAGTTGCCCATTTCGCACGGAACGCCTTCTCCTTATTAACAAATGACGACCACCACATTTGGTCTTCGTTAGTCAGCCGTGAACACTTCTTAACGGACTCTTGGAGATCTTTGATGTCCATCAGCTTCTTGGTTTCGGGCCTAACAAGGACGGGAATTCCCCTTGGTTTGCCGTTGAGCATATGTAGGCTAGGACCATCCGGCAGCCAAGTCTTGTCGTTCGCCCACTTCTTGTACCTCATAGTGACTTGGCCATCCCTCTTAAAAAATTTGTACGCGTGGGGGTACACATGGCGTTTGACGCTGTTGAGGTATGGCTCGAGCCAGGCCTTGATATCGAAAACGTACTTTAACACATGGACGTCTGGAGCAGGGGTATGGGCCTTGTGGATGTTTCTGACTAATGCCGGCAACGTCATCGAATCCTTCTTGTGTAGTCGTCTTGAAATTCTACTAAAAAACTGAAGTTAAAAAGAGAAAAAGATACTTGGTCAGACACGTTTCACCATAGGTACTTTGAAACTCTCTGAATACGTAATAGCATTGAGTATTTCGGTGTCTATTTGGTTGAGAAACGTAGAGGGACCTTTCTGTGTTCGTTTGCGGAATTTTTTGACCAAGTACACGATGTGTATAGCGAAATTAAACTTGACGTGATTCACATTCAATACCTGGTCCACATCTTCGTGCGTGTGTCCAACCATAAGAAATGATAAACGAACCTGCCAAGATGAAAAGACAACAAAAAAAGAAAAGAAAAGATAGTTAAAAGACTCAGCACAGGAAATAATGCTAGGAATCGAAAACGACATAATTTGGAACGATGACTGTTTACTGCTTGTAATCAAAGATAATGGTCGACCTACCTCCTTAAAAATGCCTTTCTCTACAAGAAGTGAACAGAAACCGAGAATGTATCGATTCTTGCACTCCCTGTAACAGTTGTCCATTTGCAGGAAAAGGTACGGAGGCAAGCGTCCTTCCTAAAGAAGAGACAAAGACTTTATCTATGGTATGATGCTGCAATATCCCCAATTTCTCAGTACTTGTGTGCCGAGTTTTAATCTTTGTCCAAAAAATGGTGCACGCTCATAAGCATAAAGTAATCTAAACATGTTTCAATACCTCGGAGAGCTCCACAAAAATCTGTAGTAGGACATTCAGCGTAAGGTTGGAATCATGTGGCCATCTCATTAGATCGATGTAGCTGAAGATCCTGCCGTGTCCGTGCGAAATTGCTCCGGTTACATGAGTTCTTAAAAAGTGGTATGTTTCATCCTAAAGCACGAAGAAACATGGACAAAAGAAGGATGAATATAGATTTGATAATAAAATCAATTAGTCATACAGTCCTTTTTAATGGGAGGAAACATTTTGGAATGAAAACATGAAAACTGCGAATAAATGTTATTTCCATTTCGCTGACACAGCAACATACTTGATTTTGAACACCTTGTTTTGCAGAAACAGCTCTAGACTGAATAATTAAATTGTTCTCATAACAATTTTAACAAATCCTTAAAACAAATAGTGTACGAATATTTCATTGCTTACCTTGGAAAGGCAATTTGCGTGTGGAAGATTTGTTTTTGACTGATCCATGCCGTCAATTATTAAGGATAAATACTGGTCTGGATTGAGTTCTGCTTTTAAACAGTTGGCGTAATACGCTCTCCTTTCAGCCCTTAAACGAGATAACCTTGGCATTAGTTCGATCCCTAACCAGATTTAATAATAAATAAAGCAGCTCAAATATTTCATGATCATGACCTACATTTGTTGTTCATTGTGTATTTTTCTTTTGTACGCGAGAGACCTCCTCTTGTCTTTGTTGTTTGTTCCTTGAAGACATAACTTCAAGGCCACGCAAACCCCGCATTTGGTGAACTTGTTTTCCTATGTAAAGATAGTCGGTATAAAAACAGAAAAAATGGTAGCCTTCAGTTTTGATGGGCCTGTCATAATTTTACATTGTAATCGATTTGAGAATTACATGAGTTTATACAAGTCCACGTGGTAAGGTACAACGTGTGAAACAAATAGGAAATTAAAGAAGACACACAGAGAGAAACTTAGTTGAAACTGAATGTTTTTTAAGTTGATGTATACCACAGTTTAGGTGACATTTTTAACTTGGAAAATGGCAAAGCCATTTTTCGGGTTGTAGTGTTTTGAAGCAGATTCACTCCTGCGTCCTCCTTAAGCTTTTTGACCCCGTAAGCTTTTTAACCGCATGTGGTTTACAGTAAATAAATGACCTTTTGTTATTGTAGGTCAGCGATACTTCTTATTCAACTTTCATCCATACCTTAGGAATGATGACATTTCGGAACCTTTTTTTCCACATTCGGGAGAAGGTTGCCCAGGATACTGTGCGCACGCCAGCACTCTTCAAATCATCTCTATAGGTTAGGTAAACCTCTCGTTTGGTAAGGCACGTTGGAAGACAGTACTTGTCTTCGTTTGGTATTCGATCTGCACAGCTTGCAATGTAATCTTTTGAAAAAAATAAGCAAATAATTTAAGCCGTAGGCTAAGGTTCAAACAGGTGGTTATTTAAGTTTGACGTTTTCGGCGCTTGAATGCAAAGACGTTGGTGCCGTTTCTATTGAATAAGTTTATTATGATCATTGAACAATCCAAAATATATCTTTGTATGTACTAAGAACCATACAGTTACCAACCATTAAACCAAGATTCAGCCTTAAGAGTGCTCGGCTTTGTCATATTCCTCCCCTTTCTGGCTCCCTCTGGCGAATAACGACCATCGCGTTCGAATTCTTTCTGTAGGCGGTAAAACCTATACGCAGAGAAACACCTTATTTCCAGCATGTCCCCTCTAGTCTGCAGCATTACTTAATCTACATCATTATAAATTTGTAACACAATTTTACATGTTAAAAAACATTTTGTACTATAATTCATGACAGCGAAAACATAAACGGAAACGGATTTAACTAAAAATACACAAAAATACACAAGCTACTGTAACTTACGTAGTTCGTGAAATACTGTGAGCAGCCAGCCAAGCTTTTCTGCATACCTCCTTCCCATTTGCCCGAAAAGTATAATGCCTTTTTCCTTAAAAATTCAAGAAACAAATTTATAAATCTTATTAATAACGACAATACAAAAATACCAGCCGAGGACATGTTTATTTAAAGTCCAACTCTAGTTAAGGCCCAGCCGGTGAGGTGTCTAGCCGGGAAAGTAAGTAGGAATAACACTCATATATCAATTTGCTCCGTTGTTTCGAGTTAAGACATTCAAAAAGAAAAAAAGAAAGCAGCGAAATTACCTTGGTGGTGATAGGCAGATAACGTAAAGAAACTCATAATGAATGATCTTTGTTCTTCTTCTGAAAGCGCGCGATAAGTTTTCCTGCACTTCAAGACATCGCCTTTATTTAAGATTTTCATTGTGCACCTCTTTTTGCAGCATTTTGTGTTGATTACTTTGTCTACTCCGACAGCAGATAATGCTTTTTCTTTCCTCGCTGAAGTACGAGCTGAAGACTGCTTTTCCTTCTGCAACGGAAAACAAGAAATTGATCATAACGACCGGTCAAAATAGGCGCGCAGGAAAGTTTGGATACGCGTGGCTCATCAAACTTGGCCGGTGACAAAGAAATAATCATGGGAGCATGTTCAAAAAAAAGGGACAAATAAAAGGCATATTCAGAAAAAAATCGGTACCTGGTTTAGAGTGCTTTTTCTTTTTCTTGAAGTGTTCACAATCGCACGCCGGGATCCCATCGTATCTTGTTCATTCTCTCTTTCATTTGCCGGAACCAGCTCTTCCACTAGGGCAGGCTCGTTTACAGGGGATTGCAACGAAAGCTGGATACATGCACACAGCAAAACCCCAAGGAACGCCATGTTACTTGTAACAATCAATTCCGATCAAACTATCGTCGTTGATACGAATGTTCGTATTTAGGTTTGAAAGGATGTCGTTGCTGCTCCGCTTTTTATAGATATTTTCCCGCCTCATTTATAATTGCATATGAAATGCGCGCCCTTTTAGCTTAACCAATGATTGGTTAAGCTAAAAGGGCGCGCATTCCATATCAAACTGTTTTGATTGAATCAAAACAGTTTGATATGGAAATAATTTTTAGGGCAAATCGATGAAGATAGATTTAATAGTGGAAAAATACCTCGAAATGTTTGAAGTGGGGCATTTCTTTAATTGGGATACAACGATGACACAGATTTAAAGAGAAATTCATATTAACTGTTTTGAAAAAAGGCTAAGAGTCGTGTGACACTTGGACCAAACGTTGCTTAAGATCACCGGAAACCTAAGTGGTTCGTACCAATAGTTATCTTCGTGACGTGAACATGCACTTGTCAGATTTTTTTCACAAAATTTGGACACGTTCTTTTGTGATCGATGTTTTTGAAGTTTATTTTCATTTCTGCTTTGTTTTTCTTTACTAAAACGCGCAAATTATGTTTGTTTCAAGACTGTCCAGAATGGACATTCTATTCTATTCATGACGCTTATGCAAGTGTTAAAAGCGTGTACGCAAAGAGTCACGGCATATATTTTCGTGCTGCTTCCGATCGGCTTGATGATAAAGTACATCGTACTTGTGAGCACGAACACGATTAAATTTAGCGAGTACTAAGATTTGACCCAAAACTTTATTCAGGCATGAATGTTCGCGAAGTACCTTATAATGAACAAAGTGGCGAAGCAGCTGAAACAATCCGCGGAAACACTAGACCAGAAATGCCTCAACATTCTACTCCAGTGGTACCGACCGATCAACCAGCGCTGCCTCAGCAGCAGCAAACTTCGATTGCGACTGCCAGATCAATCCCCCTGAACACAGTTAATCCTCCTCAGGGGTACGTAATGCCGCCAAATTCGCAGGAACAGGTCTTTCCATTCCATTATGGTGTGCCGCCATACGCGCTTATGACATTCCCGGCCCACCAGCTGCACTACTCTCCGAGCCTGAGGCAGATAGCACCGAAGCCTCAAGGGGACATAAGCCAAACGCCTGCTGGAAGGATTTCCAGCCGACCGCCGGATTTCATAGATACGGTGAAAAAAATTAGAAAGCAATTGTACGCCCGTTGCGGAATTGATGAATTGCAAGAACCACCTGAGGGAGAAGTGTATTCGAAGTGGAGGAAGTCAGTTATGGAAGAATGGAAACCAGTAAGTTTTCTACATAACTAAGACTCCTGAGATATCGTTACTTAAAACTTTGCCAATATTCATCTCAGTTAGCTGTGCGTGATACTTCGAAATGGCATAGTGTGATGTCTAAACTACCTCTGAAACATCACGACTGAACTACATCCCAGTGAAATGATTGTTGGTGTACGTTTTTACCCTCAGAAGTTATCTTGCTAATGCCCTTTGTAATTTTTTTCCGCAGCATAATATGGGTCACTACTTGATGGTTGCCAGATTGTCAAACAGATGCTTCCGACTTGTTATAGAGATTCCAGAGTGCCTGAACGTACGGGTAACTCAGAGCGATTTTATTGACTTGTACGGAAAAAGTGAGGAGCAACAGTACAAGCTACTTTGTGACTTATTAAACGGACAAACTTCGTTCCAAGATCTTAAACGACGTAGAGTGAGTTTTTATAGTTATTCACATGATAGAACTTTTGATTTGTTTTACACTGTCAAAGTGGACTAATTTGATTTAATCTTCCCATAGCGTGCAAAGGATGCTCCACAAAAAACATCTGGCGCCGGAAATACCAAAGAGGCAAGTACCGCGCTAGCAGCAGTTCGTGATATATAAAAATTACATCTGACTTTAGCTGCACATGTCTGACTCTGTGCATTGTCTCCTTGTCTGAATGAATTCGTTGACTTGTTCAACTTTTGCATGAAACTTCGTGGGATTACGATGTTTACCTACATATTAATTTGACTTTTTAGGCCACGCGCAAATTAACCGGCCGACTCACGCTCAAGGCGTCAAATACGTATTTTTCTTTCCAGCTTAAAATCAATCCACGGAATAGCGTCTAGTTAATAAAAATCTCATATTTGAATTTATTTATTATTAAGCTAACCTATTATCGTTCGCTTTAGCTGGAGGAGGAAATTGCAAGGTTAAAGAGCCAAAATATGGATCTGCGTTCAAAATTGGAGGAGGTACAAATATATAAGTTTTTGATTGTCATTACTCATTGTGTGCTGATAATTCGATTGTAAAAAGTGAGCACAACTTTCATTCATTACGAGCCATCTTATCAATTACATGCTACGCACCTATGCCAGTGCATAGGTGAATGCTGACATGCAAACCGTAACACAGGCTAAACACACATTATGCGCGTTTGTGTTTTCTGATCTTATTTCTGTTTCAATATCTTCTTTGTTCCCGTTGGGATCAGTTTACCGTATTTTGTTTTCTAACATGTTAACAGAGGCACCAACCAACTACCTGAGTTGATTTCTTTTTCTTGGCAGGCCACTGAAGAGCGAAATGAACAGAGGAGGAGAGCAGGGAATTTGCAGAGAAGATTAAATATACTTGAAAAAGAAAATGAAGAGGTAGGTTTGGCTGCAATTTTATACACACTGCTTGTTCCTGTTTGCCTAATGAAATATAGTGCTTTTACCTCTTCCTCCAACAGGAATTGGAACAGTACCGACGCGACGTCGATCTGCTTTTAGAAGAAAAACATGACCTGGGAGAGAGTTTCCTCAGCCACCAGAGTAGCTTGAGTGATACATACTCAGACACAGAGGAGCCACCAAATATGGTAATTTACACGAGTCCTTAATGAATTTCACGCACAGCACTGAAGACACGCACTACAGCCATGTGACCTCTTTTGTGCAGGGAGATGCCTTATAGTATGGCTTGTACATCACACACCTTCATTGGTAGTTGTCTCATTGTTTTATTTTATGGCAGTCATAAATGAGAATTTCTATAGACATGCGAATTAAGATAGCCAGCTTAGAAGGTAGTTTCAGTTCGTAAACAAATTTAGTTGGAAAGAATCATTCCACTTTTTAACGTATCAGTCTAATAATTACAACATCATCTCTACAGCCTTTATTCTCAGACATGGAACAGAACAATGGTTCTGAGATGGGCAGTGAGGCTGGTTTCGAGATGGGTAGTGACTCAGACTCGGAGGGCAGTGAAGACCGAATTCCTCTCGCACAAGTCAAGGTAACTATTGCCCTCCTAACCAAAAACCATAGTTAGCATAAATGGAAAAATTATTAATTGATTATTTCTTTGCTATCCCGGCAACGTTTACTTGCAGAAAAATATGTCAACTGTAACTACAAGTACACCCAAGGTGAGTGCCTTGCCTTCATGCCTTTCTCAGGTTAACCAATAGATACGTGTTTCTATATATTTTGCTATATTTAGAACATTTTAAAATCGAACACTGTCATCTTTTTAAGCTTTTTTTCAATGGATCGTGTGTTTCTGAGACTGCGGTTGAAAACAATGTTGGATAGTCTACATACTAAAGGCAATAACAATTTTGTAAATTAACAGTGGTGGCACCAAAACCTAATGCAATGCAATATTTGCCTTTTGTAGGTTAAAAACTCTGCGCGAAGAAAAGCACAAGATGACGAAACTGACTCGAGCACGTCTTCCAGTGAACTGGTAATACAGTCTCACAAGTCTTGTGAAAGCCGAACCTGCACTTGAAAAAAATTTAATTATTTAAAAAAAGGCGCGTGGAAATCTTGAATTGATTTTGTTTTTCTCAAAGAATTCTGAGACTTCTGATTCAGAAAGGAGTACACCCCAGAGACCAACTGAAACAGAAAGGCTCAGAATGGAAGCTAAAGGCATAAAAAAGAAGGTAATAATGAGGAATTAAGAAGGTGCTAATACAATAATTAATTCTTTGACCTTTTATCATCCCTAAACAAAATTAGTTTGTTCATTGGGAGTGTTTTGGATAGTCTTTACTCATATATAATATCAGTAATTTTTTAGTTTTATTTACTTTCAGTTTTAACTGCAATACAGTACGAGACCAAACAGAAATATGTAATTCACATACCGGTATGTTTCAGACGTTCATTCGTGCCGCAATAACAATACACAATGAGCAACGGCCGGCGTGTGCGGTTTCTATGCTACATACATGAATCCAAACGATGGCTGAAGCAGCTGAAGGACAAGCTATCGTGAACAAATCCATGACTGTTACAGAACAAATTAGAATGTTTGCAACGAAGTGCAGTCATAAATATTCGGACAATAACTTATTTCTATTGCTTTCCAGCTTATGAAAGACAAAACATCACGTCCGGAGGGAGAGCCGATTAGTTCAAAGGTATATTAAACTCGAAATAACTCAACCGCTTAGAGTTGACTGCTTTCTAGAATTGTTTTAAAAGCTGACAGTTTGCCGTACCAGTTTTCCCACACGCAGTTCTCTTTTTGTTGCAGTCAAATGATCCACAAACTACAGCGGCCCAAAAAAGAAAAAGAGGTAACAATGAGACTTTATAGTCTTCAATGTCATGAAATGTGTTGCAGTGTTGCGGTTCGATTTGTGTACCAACCTTGTGTGCTGTTTTTTGATCTGACTGAATTCTTATCTTTTCAGTCCCAGAAAGTAAAACTGTATTGTCACAGCCTTTCCATGACGAATGGGTAGGTACTTTTATAATAATGCTCTTTTGCTATTGGTTTCTGATGAAAAGCCACGAAATATGGAGATTCTGAGCTGGCGCGCAACCTCAATCAACATTGCAATGTTTACAATACAAAGGCACAATTGGAGTAAGTGAAAATCAGGCGCACAGTTGCCTTCTCTTTCACCCGCCCTTTTTTTATTGCTGCGTTTGGTTTGTCTATTCCTTAAAAAAATATCCTGTATCCCAAGATTTTGATCCTCAATCTGTATGTATTTTCTACTGATCATACATAAATGTAAACTACAAAAAATATCTGTCAACGTAAGGCTATTTTTCTCTTCTAGGATTATGACATCAAACAGCTAGATGTTGACGAGTGGGTGGCTGTTGCCTATGAACAAGACTTGTACTTCTTTGGAAAAATAGAAAAGAAATCTAAAAAAAAGGTGTCTGTAACGTTTTTGACAAAGGGTGATGATGGCGTATTTTACTGGCCTCAGAAGAAAGACAGAGCTCAAATAGAGCCAAAATTTATTTTTTGTCGTAACTTGGAAGTCACGAAAGACCCTTCAAAAGAATTTTACCATGTAAAAAATTTTGAGGATCTTCAAAATAAGTTTGAAGCTTTTTCGCTCAAATACTTTTGACCACTTTTAGCCTCCAGTAGAGAAACTGTCATAAAGATCCAGACATAGCCGCTACGTAAAGTTCAGGGTGCAAAGTAAAAGGAGGATACAGAGTTTCTAACACTGATGCCGATGGATAAGAAAATATACCGAAATATACAAATACACTAATAGAATTACCACATTAATATTGTCAGATTGTGTGTACACGAAATACGCTTGTGCTGAAGTTTAATAAAAGATCACGCAAATGAAGCTAGCCATTTCCTTTCGAGTTCTGTCTACACACACCAGCCCCCTTGAATATCAGTTATCTTGCTGAGCACGTGTTCCATTCAGTGACGTTCGGTGACGATCGCCGCGCCGAGGCTTTATCATGTTATGGGCTCAGAGTGTGAGCTGTCACGTAGTTCTGAGCCAAAGTCCACAACACGCAAAGAAATTCTCGAGCTGTTTCGCTTGAAATGGGCAGCAAAATCAAAGTCTCCTTGCTGTGCCTTGACAGGGCTTGTATAGGGAGCTAGATGGTAAAACACGACGAACATATTGTGAACAGATGAAAGTGGGCTTTCTTTATACTAAGGTGAGCTTATATCCCGGTTCGTTCTTATTCTTAACTACCATTTCATTGATCCTCGGAAAACATTTTGGCATGCACACTGAAATGCGCTTTGTAGTCGCCATAAAATGAATCGCGATGGAAATTTTTGAACACATTTTGGCGGTAAAAATATTCCGCACTTTGGCGCCATAATAGCGCCGTTCCATCGTAGGAGTGAATAGATAGAGTTGATCTGAGGATCGTACTTGTTTTACACTAATGACACTAAGTTGTATCTCGCTGAAATCTCACATTAAAACTTCAGAAATCAGGGTTATTGTATTGGAACCGAAGTTAGGTAGTATTTTACTCCATGAAATAAAAGCGATGTAATTTACGATTTGTTCGAAATTTTCACTCGTAGTTATTTTCCTCATATAAATATTAGACGACTTCAGGGATCCACAGTATCGATCGGTCTCGTTGATAACGCTTTATAAGCAATGGTCGGTACACGGCAGCAAAAGCACTTGGGTGTGTGAGAAATAAAATACTGTACCATTAATTTTACATCACCAAATTTTTGAATAAACATTACACACATCTATTGGCGGCTTTTACCGTAACAATACTGAAGTGAAAAAAGAATTTCCAAAGTTCAAATCAATTCCCTGGTTTTTAGTAGTAATGCAAAACATTTTTTGCAACAACCGTGTCGTTCTTTTCTCATACAAATTCGTCGCTCCGTCGTCTTCTCTTTGACTCGTTGTTGTATTACATCAGGGAGAGTTATTCGCTGTGTGTGGGTGATACCTGTCAACTTTGAAACGAAAAGCAAACAAAATGTGCTACTCGTGTCACGGTGTGGCTCGTGTTAATTTTAAAGCCATTGGTTTGCTGTTATGTAAAAAAACAGAAAGCGCGCGATGTAAAAATAGAAATAACGGCGACGTACTCTTGATCGGGGCTCTAATTGAATATCCTCTCTATTTACTTACAGAGGAAAACCTTTAAGTTACAGTGCAGTGAAACAATGTGACTAGTTTCCTAAAGTCAGTTTGGGACAAGAAAGAAGCAACTGAACGTCTGACATGACAAGTCATTGCCTGCTGGAAAGCAGTGGAATGTCAACAGTTGCCATTTGAGAACTGCTATTTCCGGCGGCGGTCTTTGGCGGTCTTTTATAACGAATTCAACTTTTTTTTGTTCGCAAACTGAAACTCTCTTTTATCATAGAGTGCTTTGACGAAACAAAGCAAATTGTATTACCAACTCACTGAAGATATTAAAACTATTTGTAATGAATTGTGTTTTTATAGCAACGAAGGTTTACAGAACATTCACATAACATTCGAGTTTTTGGTTCAGTAGCACGGGCCTTACAACAAATTCGATAAAAATTTCACTTTTTATCATCTGATCTTAATGAACGAGAAAACCATTTAAGTCTGAAACGAAATTCGAATGACGTGTGTTTTAGTTAATTCAAGGTATGTGAATGCATGTGTTCCAGTCTTTTCTTAGCAAACAGGAATTTTGGTTTTTGCTCCTAAGAACTTCATTGGCTAAAATGTCTAACATTAGCCGACGAAAACTGAGGTATTATAGCCTGTTAACTTGTTATTCAATAACAAACTTGTTATTGGATATAATGGCTTTGTTAGCAGATAACATTAGGTCAACTTTTAGCCAAAGATAAACCTGACCCTGATTGGCTCTAATACCTGATAACAGGAAATAACAGCTAACACCAATTAGTCCCAATTATAATGAACGAGTCCCAATTAAATTGAATGAGTGTTATGTATTTCACATCGTTGATTGAATTTAAAAATTTTAATCAAAAGTTCCTCAATAAATTTACAATTCCAGAATGGGTTTGAAGTAGGTCAAGCAGGGTGCGCTTGTCATCCAAGCTTGTCATCCACCTTGCAAACTGCTGGGGCTGTTTGTCTAATAATGGCAGTGTTATTTAGGTTGCTGGTATTCTTAATCACCATCTTACAGCAGATAGGACTGAAGCCTTTACAAATAGAACATCAAAAGTGCTAAACATATGCAAAAAACAATTGTTGACGAACATTGTTAATCAGTTTCTGCTCCACAGCATCAGCAGGACAGTTACACACTTACGTGTATGTACTCTGTTTATCTTGATGTACAATTTGTAAATTCAAAGTAACTTTGCACTGTATTATTAAGTGTACAATAATTTCAGTAACTCACGTCAATTTTTTTAGAGGCCCAATGTCAGTTGTCTTAATCTTGAACACATCTTTCTTTTTCCGTTCAAATGCATCATCAGTCCTGGACATTACAAAAAATAGACTGAATTACATATGTCATACAGGTAAAAGTTGGGGCTCTATTTAAAAAGTTGTAGGTGTAAATTGGTCCTTACATGTAACAAATGAATAGGAATATTGCATGGCACAGATTTATAACAAAAATAACTCTTGACTAGTTATTATCATACATTGTGTGAACCAGAAACATGTATTAAAGATATAGACATGTATTAATTAAAAGATATTTCCAAATAATTTTTTATCTTAAACTTTTGGGGTCTTGAGAATTTTATCAGACAAAAATTCCAAGATTACAAATTAACATGGGCATCTGATGGCGAATGCAGAAGAGGATGGCTGAGCTCTAGAAGATGTGGCTAATAAGAACAATAAATCAGGAAAGGGATTGTCTTGGAGTTTGGTCATGAAGGGAGGATCGATAACTTCATTCTCGAACAGGGGAGGAGGGGTCGATGATACTGTTATTCTAGAATAGAGACCACACCTGCTGATGAGCTGTGTTTTAGGAGCTTGTCCACCCTTGCCATACAAAGTAACAAACACATGAGCATCAGTTCCAGCACCTGCCTTGTCGCCAGTGTACACTTCTATCACATAAACTGTCAAATACAAATATTATAGGGCTTTTTATTAGTACATTCAAGATCAAACGGATACAGTGTATGGGTCATACATTAATACAATGTAGCTCCTCACCACCAAACCTTAGCTAATGGTGGAGGGGGACAGGGGGGCGGGAGCCTGGGAGAAAAGGGGCGGGAAGCGGGAGGAGAGAGGGCGGGAAGCGGAATTCTTAAGGTGGTGGGAACCGGGAGAAAACAAGTGAAATTTCGTAACATTTCATTATATTTTGCAATGGAATGGAACAAACTGTGAGGTGAGAAAAGCTATAGAAAGGGGCGGGAGGCGGGAGTAAAATGTACGGGAAGCGGGAGTAAAAGGTATGGGAGGCGGGAGATTCAGACCCCCCTGTCCCCCCCACTAATGGCCACCCCTCTATATGGACATCTCACTACAGCAATGGCCATGATTTCTCCTCCCAACCATGCATTCAAAAACTACCAAGTGACACACTTTACTCTGGGGTGGGTGTTAAGATAAATTTTATGGAACCAAACCACACATGCTGCCTTAGGGTGGCCATTGTATTTGCCTTTTCTCATTAACAAAATGCAATAAATAATTATTACAATCTACTGAGAATAATTATTTATACCACAAGATGTACAGGCATGCAGGTACATGTAATGGGAGATAGGGTGGCTTAGTGGAGAGTGTGCTGGACACTGGATCAAGTGGTTCATGTTCAAGCTCTGGCCGGGGTAGTTTTCATGTGTTCTTGGGCAAGACACTTTTCTCTTAAGTACAGTGCCTCTCTCCACCCAGGTGTGTTTAATGGGAACCAGCAAACATATGCTGGGAAGTAACCCTGTGAAGGACTAGCATTCCATCCAGGGGGAGGTAGAAATACTCCTTCTTGCTTAATACTAGGGCAAGCTCCAGCGGTATATGCCACTTGGCTTTACTTTACAGGTACAACGTGCTCGACACAGAACATACCAACTTTTTCAGCTTTCTTATGTACTAGTGGTTTTAAGCTGCGTCGTACTTGACAGTCGCTCTCATACAGCGAAAGCCACTGGTGGCAAGGAAATGTCCATGTTTGTTTTTTGCGAGGATTGGTCACTTGTATCTCATCAAGGAACCACCCTTGTTTGCGTTCTCGGCCATCATGCTACAAAAGAGAAGAAAATTAGACTTTATAATGCACACTGTAACACACAAAGGATTATCATAAGCGTTTTAAGAAGATGCTGAGCACACTCCAGAGCCAATGTTAGAAGTTATAATTTGGAGGTCATAATGCCACATGTCCACCACCTTCCCCCACCCCACAGTGGTCTTTCAATGCCTTCAAACTATTTAAATTGCCTGACATCTCCATTACAGTGTTACAGCCTTGTAACACAGTTAAAACCTGAGTGACCTTTAAAGGGTCACTGAACTGAAACCTGGCCACACAAAACTACTCTTTTCCTTACACACACATAATCTCAAATCCTAAGTGTACTGTACCTGTACGGTCTGGCAAGTTAAATGCAGCGGAGTGGACGGGGGGGGGGGGGGGGGTGTGTAAGGGTAAAGGTAGCTACTTTATTTATGCAGGGTGGCCCATTCAGCACAGTGGCTGGTATCCAGAGGGGCCCTACTAAATACAATTTCTAAAAATATAACATATGGGGTGGGGGTTTAGCTTTGGGATAAACTAACATCCCATCCAGGGTGAGAAAAACACTTCTTATCACTTTATGCTTCACATACAGTAATCAAAGGTACAGTACATGTAAGCTTTGACCTGGACGGGCCACTAGGCTCAATTGCAGACCAATCATTATTATTGTCCACATGGCATAACACATAGTAACTTGTACTCACTGTTACAAAAAGGAAGCACTAACCTGGATAATGAGCTGGATAAGCTCGCCAACATCTGGTCCTTTGATGTTGAAGTGCTCAGTGCTTCCTGAATGGAACTGGAAGGGAGGCAGTGTGGCAATAAAGGCTGCTGGTACTGCAGGATCCATTTGATGTGTGAGTTGTCTAGTAAATTTGCCAGTTGAGCCACGAAATTCAGCAAAAACCTAAAAGGTAAAATAAGATTATAAATACTGTATGTATAAGTACATGTACATGTAGATTGAGCTGCAGAGCTCTGTTCAGTCAATGGACATATCAGGCCTTGCAAACTGTAAGCTAATAAATACAGTCTAGTGTACCTTTGCATCTGTGCCACCATTCTTCTTGGCTCCAGTTTTCACTGTCACTTTGTATGTAACACCTGTGGGCAAAAATAAAATTAGCAAAAGGGATTGAATAATAAGATATACATGTACATGTCCAGCGGCGGTGGAAGCAACAATCCTGGTAGTTGTGGTGGTGGTAGTAGTAGTAGAAGTGAAACAATACAAAAAGATAATTTACATGTATGTTATTTCTATTAATAATTGTCACAACAAAGGTGACAAAGGCGGCTTTAGAACAAGAAAAACGTGGAAGCGTGGCATTCGAAGCTACTCCCAATGCGGGACAATTCCTGTCCTCCACCTACAGACACATTCTTTTCATTTCTTGTTTTGCATTTATTTCATTCTTCCATTTCTTGTCATTTTTTTTCCCTTCACACATCATTTTTCCTTTTCATTTCGGGCTGTGTCACACAGCTGTTTAAGTGTAGGATCGTCTCAAATTTAATATGTCACAAGATTGTATGAGACAAAAACTACAATAAAATAATTATACTATTTTAATTAACCTTTTTTCTTTGTCTTCCCACTGCTGCTCTTTCGTCCCTGAAAATAACAAAAGGCATGGAATAACGTGAATCAGTTTCAAATTTGTGTGGAATGAAATATTGAGGTACATGTAAATGTACATTAAATTTTTCTTAACAATCCTGACCCCCTTGGCTTTAAGATGCAACTTCCCAAACAAAGTACCCATTGAAATGGTGATTTCTCCAAGAATTGTAAATTGCTGGAGAGAAATCTTTTAGCCTAATAGGACAGTTTACAAGTCATGCTAGCACTGAACAGTGCCAAGTACATTTAAGACAATATGTGTCATTTGCGTGTGTCTTCCGTGCATCTCAGTCAAAATTAAACTCAACTAGCTGTTATGTTTTTTTTTTTATTATGGTTAACAAATTTTTTATAGCTTTGATTTATATATTGGTAACAGGATTTTGTGCCCTCTTATTCTGCCTGTAATCATACTTATGATTAAAAACATCAGACCCTGTTCGTGGTAGTCTGATTACAGACTGAAGTTGGACTCGGCAGGGTCTGACAAGTTTATTACCATTCTTTGTCACATGCTGGTAATTAACTATCGTACCTTTGTTCTTGACAATCCTGTCTCCCTCAAAGATGCACTTTTCCCAAACTTTCTGGCAAAGTATGGATTCAAATGAGGATCACTTAAAGAATTGTAAGTTGCTGGAGAGAAATCTTTTCCTCGCAGTGTAGTGCTCCCTCCTGTCATTGCTCTAGGAGCAAATGGTGCCTTTTGACTTGTTTTACTCTCAAATGGTGTGTGGTTAAGGCTCACATGGAACTTTCTAGCTTTTTTAGGTTCAGGCGAGTTTGGGTATCTCCAGCGAGGTTGCTGACTTGGTGGTGCTATCAACAAGAGAGATTCACTGATTGAAAAATTTTTTGCTCTCAAATAATTAACCTTTCTTTTCAAGCTCTGACCTGCTTCTCACTTGATCGCAAACACATGCCATGTAACAGATGAAAAGCTTTTTCTGGCATGTTTCAATCATTTTTCCAAGAAATGATCATTTAAACTTTTATAAAGTCTGGTAAAGGTCTGTGTAGCTTACAGCCTCTTTGAGCAAGTAGATGGCAATCAGTTAATAGAATGAAAAGCCTCGCAATCTAGTGGTAGTAACTTTATTTGTTTAACGAGGGAACACTTTACAGTCGTAGACTGGTAACCCTGTGGTCCTCACCTAAATAACTAAAATATAAATTAAAAATATCTAGCTATGAATCAGATTACATAAATTGTAAAAAAGTGGTCATAAGGTGGCCAAAGTCATGTTTTATATTGTCATTAAACACAAGAGGCATTTGACAAAAATGAGATGCTAAAAAAACACAAATTCAAGGAGAAGTGTTTTCTATATAATTTCCTCTGCTCAAGTGTTTTTACATACAGTTGTAACTGAAAAAAATTTATAAATCATGGCTTTGAATTCTGCATTAACGTCAGTAGTGGAACATGGGAAAACCCTTGCATTTTTGGTGAAAAAGTGGCATCTCAAGGGGGCTCATCATTTCTTTTTAGCATAGGGGGTAGCAACTCTAACATGAATCAGGTACGCTACCCTTCAAGAGAACGATAGAGCAAATGGCAAGAACAATGTCCTTATTAGAATTCAAAACAAAAGCAACTGCTACACTAGAGGACCAATAGAATTACAAAACAGTAACTCATGTTAATTTAATTTGAGCCTCCACCCTCTTACTTGAAGCCCCCCACTATATATTTTACTCCAGTACACGCAAAATGACTTTATTTAGCCAATACCAGAGTGCACATATAAACAATACATATAGACATGTTATATACATGGTGTACGTGAACTTGACATCATAATTTTTCCTACAACTGCTAAAAATATTTCATAGTACAGCTTAAGTACACATAAGATTATAATTAAGTTAATTATATAAATAAACAGATCGGAAGTTAGACTACTCACCCGATACAGGTCTTTGCCGATGTCCCGTTGTTGTTCGTGTATATCTTGTAGGTTCTGGTCGATTCAGGCTTGTTGACAGTAAATGTGTGTCTTGTAAAACGCCTCTCACTGCTTCTGAACTCTGCATTTTTCGTGTTACCTCAGTCAATAATTTACAAGAAGGCGTGCTGATAAAAATGTCGACTGTGTAGAATGTTTATCTTGCTAAGACATCGTAGTTTAGGGCAAATAAATCTCGTTATTTTCTTAAGAGACCATCAGTTTGAGTTAGCTGCATCCACACAAATGTATTTGACTAACAGTCACGAACTAAATCCATTCAAAACTCCAAAGCGAATCACGTTGTTAATTCCATTTGTAAGAATTCCACAAATGTCACGCTATAACTTTGTCTTGCATCTCCTTTGTGTAGAAGTTATTGTCTGTAGATGATTTTTGAAATGTTCTAGCACCAGTTTACTGTGAATTGTCGCAAAGCAGGGATTATAAAATAGAAATCATAGTTTATAAACAGTAACGTGTTGGCTTCTAAAATATTTGCATAATAACACAACAACGAACTCTGTTAGTCCGTTTCCAAAGCGAAATTAGCAACCAGGCCGCCTACGCCTCGCTATGTCGACACAAATTACCCTCACATACCACCCCTGAGTAATACGTTCATTATCCACTTAAACCGTGTCTTTAAACAATAATTTGGAACAACTAATTGCTAAAGTTGTTCTTATAGCATTTTAGAGAGTGTTTTTCGACGAAAAAAAATGAAAACTTTTCTACAAATGTTTTGATCGGCGTGGCTGCCAATGCATGACTTACCTGGGGATGGGAGAGTAAAAAACAATTCCCCAAACATTGGCGCGAAAAATCAGTTGCTCGAAAGGATGCAGATTTGTTATGCAACGAGTTGATATTCACGGCACTAGAATCGAACACCATGCCCAAGACAAGACGCGATCTCAGCTCACCGGAATCTTCAACACCGAAGAAGTTAAAAGTGGTTCTGGTAAGTGCACGTATTCAACTAACAACGAATTTGTCCTGTCCTTCGGGAAGGAATGTTGACGTTGCTGCATCGATCTTTATCAACTGCTTTATCGCTTATGGTCCTTTGAAACTGCGAGAACGAGCTTACTAAAGCTCATTGTCGATCGGTTTAGATTTACGATCACATCTGCCCGATGGAATTTCTAAATCTAACTCTCATCGACTTTCGTGCCCTTTCGTCCCTCTCATCGACTTTGAACGTGCTCAAAGTTTCATGAGAGTTGATGAGAGTTTGACGAACTCTCATTCTCGTTTGGCCCGAGTTGGTGATATTCGATGAGAGTGCAGTGTCAGCTCTCCTTAACTCTCTTCCTCGTTTGGCTTAGGGTTCGAGAGCGTACATTCTATACTCTTGGCTTTGCGTGCAACATTGCATGTAAACGTACATGTACCTGGCACAGGACGACGCCTAGGACTGATAGAAGGCGCTGCTGTAACTTTGTGCAGATCAGCATGTGAATTTTGTTCATTCACAGTAGAAAACACCAACTTTTTGCTATGATTTTACACCCCTGCCAGTCCTGTCCATACAGGAGAATGTTAACTGAATGAAATCTGTTCCAGTTGCGTGTGGCTCTCTAACATTTGAAATCTAGTGCTGTTACATAACTGTAGATATGTTTAGATTATAAATTGTGATAGTAATCAAAGTAAAGCCTTTAAACCGAACTGGCTCCGGGGGAGGGGGGGCACTCCCCTATATTTACAAACGCAGTCGAGGAGTTGAACTCGTGACTACCGATAACAACACCAGCTAGTGATCAGAACGGGACTTGAACCCGCGACCTCCTGATTACAAGTCCGGCGCTCTAATCACTCGGCCACACTGTCTCCTTTAGCCCAACAATGTGGTGGTAACCATTAATTTAATGGGTATAGAGAGCGGTGTCTGACGTTTGCAGAATGCAGAATGCTCTTCAGGCTTACCAGAGTGAAAGTAGGCTAACCAGAGTGGAAAGTCCACATTCTGCAAATGTCAGCCACTGCAGACAGGAGTGCAATGCACTAACACATGGCACCTCCCAGTCATTTATTGTGGGATTGAAGTTATTGTCTGTTAGGAAAGGTGTCAGCACTAAAGAAGTTTGTATGCTGATGTTAAAGGTTAAAAAAGTAGTACCCTTGCAAAATGAAATTCTAGCTTTTTGAGAAGATCTGGAATTTTCTAGAAATTTCTAGAAAATGACAGTTTTTATTTCAGAAACAATTCTAGCTTTCTTCCAGGTTTTGTTTTTCCAGTTTATGACAGCTTTGATTTCTGTCAGAAGCTGGAAATATCTGGAATGTGATCTTAGCCTTCCAGGCATTGTCAGAAAATGAAAGCTTTTTCCAGCTTTCATTTCTTGCAAGACTTACTGAAAAGTGCAGATGTAACTCCAAGCTCATTTACATTATAATAAGTGAAAGAAATTTCCAGCTTTTTCCAGATTTTTGTGGACTGTCTTCTCTGAAAGCTAAATTTATATCAAAAGTGCAAAAAAGTATGAAAAAAAAAAAAAATTAAAAATTTTGTCAAAAATTTTTCTAATACCTTGGGAAGTATTTCCGATACTTTTTACTTATTTTCTGAGGGTTGACAATTTGCAGCTCAAGCAAGGAATATAAAATTTTCACTCCCCTAATTATATACTGTAACTCCTCAAGCCTTTTACATGATAGGTCCTCATAAAAAAATTTATTTTTTTCCCAATAACTTTTAATTCTATACACTTAAAATTCTCTCTACAAACATTTCAATTGGCTTATTGTGGGATATGAATTCACAAAAAAAAAAATATTATAATAAAATAAATGTACCGTATTCTTAACGGATGCCAAATGTGCCCTTGCCACAAATTATCTATTCCCAGAAAGATAAAAATTTTTTCAAGTTGCAATCCACTGGCACAAAAGTACTTATTGTCTTCTCCAGTGATCCTCAACAAATGCCTTGGTTTTTCATGAATCAGAAATGGTTTATCAAAATCCAAAGAGGCGCTTAATAACGGCAAAAACAGTTTTTACATCCCTTTCACACAAAAAGTACTAACGAAGGCCATGTAGTTCCCCACACTGCCCTGTACTAGAACTGCAATCCGAATGTTTTTTCATTTTCTCATAAAGTCTGGAATAAATGAATGGCCATTAACAATAATGCGCTTGGCTTGAAGAAAAACTGGCCTATTTACACAATTTGGGCCAAGCAAAGAACATGTTTGTTTGTATATTTCATTTCCACAGTCCACTTCCTAAGAGCACCAGCTACTTGACAGTTCGCTGCTTTTTTAACATTTTGTAGGCTTCTCTCTCCAGAAAGCATTTGCTGTGCAAATGATTGTATTTTTTTGTCTGCAATTAAATGAAGTTTGATCGAGGCTGTTTTGTGCATATAGCATCCAAATAGCTACACTTGATTTCCATGCCGTGAACAAGTCGGCAAGGCTCCATTCAAATCTTCAAAAGGAAAGATGACCTGCCCACATACCTGCCTGATATAGCTCCAATTGTATATAGACTGAATACTCGCCTAAAAACTTGGTGATTCTTGTAAAGTTAAAACTTTCTGCTATCAGAAAAGGTGTATGTGTCCCCAAGCATTTAACACCCTCTACCAGCAAGCAAATGTTGAAGGTACTTTTCAGGAAATATAATAACTAGGAACTGAATAGTAAAAACTCTTTAGCTCAGATGCTTTGAAGTAAGCACGGCTAACTTCAATTCCTAGGTAGTCTCTGAAATTGGTGGCTTCATTTTTTTAATCGCTTGTCAATGGCTTTCACCTTGTGTCCAATGAACCAGGGCTTTTTAAATTTGGTTGAGGACAACAGAGGTTAAGAAATTGTTTGGTTACTCAAGTAGAACACATGCATTAGTCTGGGACTATTCAATACTCAAAAAAGCTTTGCTAACGGAGTGACATCGTAAACCTTTCACTCTTTGGCCAGTTGTAGTGCAGATATAATTTCAAACTTTCACTGTTCTCATAGGAGCAGGTGGGTCTTTGAAAGGGTAGCAACGTGTATGGCCTTTGCCTTGTTTAGTAGTAAACCCTTCTTCCTCACAAGTATCAGCCATTAATACCATTATGATGACTCATGGATAGAGATATGCTTTGGCTTGAAGTCATTACTACCTAGTGATAACATAAGTCTTGGATGACACTTGTTCGTAATGGTAAAACCCTTATACTTAAGTCGGATAAGGTCATCTGTAAATGCTTCGAAAAGTGGAAAACCTTGGCTTTCCTTTCCCTTGCCATAATCCCCACATAATCATATTTTTCTTTGCGAACCGTTCCTCTGGGGGAAGTTCATTCACAGAGAAAAACAGGCCAAATATTGACCTTGGAAGACTTGTATAATGGAATTCCATCAGTGTTGAATAGTAAAGTTAAATTATCATTTTTTGTGAGAATCCCCCATTTTCCTTCAATTTCTTATACTCAGTTCCGTCAATAATGTCCCTGATATTGGATGAAGATGGAATGTTTTTGTATTCCTGAATTTTTTTCCAAATACCATCCTTCCAAAGTCTGTTAGCTGCTGTTCAAAGAAACAGTCACAAATTAATTTCTCTCTTCTTAGTCTGATTGCTGATACCTCCACGATAACGCAATCCTGTGCATTGGTTTCCTCCATCATCTTTTGTACTACATTGATATACTCTCATCCCTTGGAAAAACTGAAAAGCATTTGCCACAATAATCATATACGTTTACAATACAATCTCCTAGAGTTTCTTTGACTTGATTAAGGGTCAAAGATTGCAGATTGGTATTTTCTGGAGCTACCAGTTTAAGGAGATCCATAAGATCAAAGAAGAGAGCCATTCAGTTTATGTTTGGCAATGTAAGCAAAATTACAATGCCAAGTTTTTCGTCTTCGCTAAAGTCCTTGAAAGGGCCATTACTGACTTGTTCGCAAGATTTATCCTGAGGTTCTTCACAGTCTGATTCATCACTGGATGAAAGTTCCGTTTCAGTAGAGCTGTAGTCAGTGGTTTCATCAGCTGTGAACATTCGGAGTCTGAAGCGTATGAATCATCAGTGAAACTTATGGGGTTGATAATTAAATTTGAATGAAGGTTATCAAAGCTATCGTTCTGATTGTTTTCCAAATATCCATCTTCCATGGAAGTTTATGTGGCCTATTTTGCCAACTTGTGTTGGCTCCGGAATTCTGCTCTTCTGTCTCTCTTAAAATTGACTGAAAGAAGCATGGAGTGGAGCTTGCTTCTTCAGATAGTAGAAGGTCCTTATCACTAACTGGGCAACTCTCAGAAATGTCCAAACTTGAACAGGGTGAAGAACAGACTTGTTCAGAAACAAAACATCCATCAGCAGAACGCTTTCTGTTTCTCCACAATGTTGTTCGTGAGTTGTAAGTTTGTTTGTTGCCCTGCTGAAGGTTTGTTTTACCATGACTTTTCTCTAAATGTGAGATAACTCTCTGCTTGGAAGAAAGCAAATTGTTGCAAACACAGCACTTCCACTTTAGTAAGCCATCAGCTGATGTAATGCAGGTAAAGTCGGGGTGATTAACATGAATAGAGTTCATGTGCTGATCAAGATTCCTCTTGGACACAAGTGTCTTTCCACAAACGTTGCACAAATTTTTCCTTGTCTCCGTTTGCACCACCTCGCAATCTTAAAACAGGTCGTGCTTCTTGTACGATAATATCGCTGCCTTGGTTTTCCTTCGCTCTTAAATTTAAGCCAGCTTCTCGTGTACAAAGCTTGTCTTTGATACGAGTAAACAATGCTTGACTGAGTTTGATTTTGTAGCTGAAGGTTTGTAGCGAAAGAAAAATGATAAAGCTGTTTTGAAATCATAAAAGATTAACATCCTTGTTGTTTTTAAATCCTCCGGTGACTCGAATACTGAAGATTTTGGGAGAGTTGTCTTCTTTTGACAGAGTTCGCGATGAAGATAGCGATGATCAAATATTAATTTCCCAGCTATTTGGAAAGAAAAAACTCCTGAAATAAAATAACATCGGGGAATGTCTGAAAACGCTTGTTAGAGGTAAACGTATCTTTCTTCAAATTTTTTGCTTTTAAAAGTTAATTTTTAACGCCATTTTGAAAGTTGTGATTGTGTCAGTATCGAGAGGTGGCTCGTTTCAACTCACCTCCGACTTGTTTCAGAAAGCAATCAAAGATGGCGGCTTTGGCGGCTAATGCGTACGCGTGGAAAACGATGTAGAAATCACATATAAAGGGAAATTGACTTTAATATTGTATTCGATGTTTTATTTTCAAGGCAGTTTAACTTAGTGCAATGCGAAAAAAATGGACATACGCAGCGACGACGAAATGACAAGAATTTCACAAGTTTTCGGCGTCTGTTTAATCCATAAACAAGAATTTCACACGTTCTGTTCTCAGCCAATCCAAAGCTGTGATGTTCGTCTTGTAGTTCAGTCACACCACCTGATGAAAGGCTACCGCCAGATTTGAATTTGACTGCGCACGTTTCTGATATCTGCGTGGTTCATGCACATTCACTTCTTCACGTGGTCGACGCGATTGCCGTAATTCTCATCTCTCTTCATCTTGAAGCATGTCAAAACAAAACAAGTACGTTGTTGTTGATTGGGGTTCATGGGGAATCGAGGTCCAGAGTTCTTCAAAGATTATAGTTGCTGATCCAAACGTTAAAGAAGGAGACGATTGTTCGTTGCAAGGAACAGATCCAGCGACCAAGAGGCCGATGTTGTTTCATGGACATATTCTGGCAGTATTCGGTAAGTTTATACCCAGAAGCTGTTTGTTCTTCTTGATTGATCATATTTTGTGTGACCAAGTCGTTTTAGTCGTTTTAGTTCATTTAGTTCTGGATAGACATTTTTTTTCTGAATAGAAAATGGTTGAGGTTTCTTGGGGGAAATTGACCAAAGGTGTTTGGTATTGAATGATTTGTGATAGCACTGATGGCTCGATCGAAAGGCTGTTCTGTGCAAGCTTCAAAGAAGTTTTCTTATGCTTTTTGTCCCGTGAACAGTCCCTAAAAACCTTATCCTAAACTAACTGTTTACATATATTTATAAACACTGATATAATACTGATATACCGGTATGTTTCTGAGAGAAAGGCCAGCCATGGGCAACTGTTTGTGAAGCAAGTCCCTGTAAACTCTTATAATTCTGTGCAAACTCTAGTAACATTTACATTTAGCTGTTGCAATATTTTTAGTCCCTGCAACAAGTCAAGTTAAATTTCAGTCAATAAGCTCCAGTGCATTCTATTTCACTGATCGGTTCCTATAAAATTGACCATAACATAGAGAACACAATAACACCTGTGCCAGACTCAACTTCTTAATTCTCATAAGTAAAGGGCAATCTTACAGTAAAACTAAGGAAAGGGAGCCTTATGACTTTAAGTTTAACAACTAGCCTCTTAATATTACAAGGTGACTGCTTCCACTTCACTAGGCGTGCATGTTTCAACTCAAATTTGGTTTGGATCATGTTCAGTGCATTTTATGCAAAGGTTAAAACAAGAACCAGTGGTTACATGTAAAGAAGAACCCCGATAACTCAAACTCGGATAACTCGAACACCCAGCTTACTCAAACTAATCTTCCATTTCCCTTGGATTTGACCGCACTTTTCAGTCATTTTTACTCGGTTAACTCAAACTCTGATAACTACATGTAGAAAACTTTGCTAACTCGAACTAAATTTTGTTTCCCTTGATCAAAATGTGGGTCAAATTTACCCTGATAACTCAAATTCCGGTTTGCAACTCGTCACGGATGCCCATTGATTAGAACAACAAACAGATCAAGTATTTGACAGCCATTTTCAACTCTTATCATGAGAATGTATGATCGTGTAAGAGTTTCTGATGAGATAAATTTAATTTGCATTGCATAACTCAAATGGTTTTTCGTTTCCCTTCAGAGTTCGAGTTGGGGTTCTTCTTTATATTATTCCGAAGGGAGGAATGAATTACACAGGTAGACCATAGAAAATAAGACATACAGGCATAATATGCAAGTGGTACAATCTAGCTGGTTAAATTTTTTTATAGGGAGCAAAAAGGAAGCAGATAAAAAAGTGAATGAACTAGTTCGCCCACAAATCAAAGAAAAGGAACCAGCCATTGATGCACCTAGGCCCCGAAGAGAACCAAAGCCAACAAAGAAAAAGCTTGCAGAATTGGAGAATGGGCAAGATGACTGCCAAGAGCCTAAAAGAAAGCATGCTAAAAAATGGTCCGGTCAAGCGCGATCCGAAGGTCGAGACAGTGAACAGCAGAAGGGGGAAAAGGCTGGAAAAGAACAAGAGGCGCCTCAGAAAAAAACTGCTGCCAAGAAGAAAAAGGCTGACCCAAATGACCCTAAAGATGATAGTGAAATTATTGCTGTTGCAAATTTGCAGCGAGTGCAAAATTTGCTTGAGCGAAGGCAAAATAAAGATGCTGATTATGTCCACCCAAGTGAGGTAGTTGTTGTGGATGAAGTGAGTGAAGAGAAGGAAACTGACAAGTTACAAGATGCTGGTACTGCAAATGCACCAACTCTCACACCAACCTCAAGATCAACATTCTCATCCCCATTTTCTACTTCAACTCCTTCACACTCTTATGGAAGGCCTTACAAATCTCCTGTATCAAGGGGCCATTCTTCAGTGTCCACTCCTACCCAATTCATGCCTTCTGACAAAGCAAGTGTACCAGTATTGTCATCACCTGATGCTCTACAACAGAAACCACAGCAGGAATTTTCTATTTCCCAAAGTTTAAGTCATTGTTCTGACTATAATGTGTCAGATTTAGACTTGGCCATGGATTGCTCATTCAGCAGCACAAATTTGCACCAGTTGCAATCAGCTCATGCTCACATGGTCCCAAGAGATGGCAGCTGGCAAGGAATGTCACCACTCCAAGGTGTAAGCAACCTTTGCACAAATTGCCAGCCTGTACTGGAATCACTAAGCAGGAGACTTAGCGTTTTGGAAGCAGACGTTGAAAAATTGAGAAGAAAGCAAAGGAAGGTAAGTAACCTCTGTAATAGCTAAAGTCACACTTGGGCTTTTTTCACTGTAAAATATTATAAGGTATATAGATCACTGAGGCAAAAAAAATATATATATATCACCATTGAAGGATGATTGCATTTGGGTAATGCTAAACTGAGTCTATCGATTTGTAGCGGGTCTTTTCAGGGTCTAATGTGTAGAGCATAGAGTGGGAATTTATATGATTTATTTTGTTCATTATTCACATACCGGTATGAAATCTTGTGGGACATGTCTATATATTTGTCTCCCTGCTTGTACGTAACAGTGGTTCTTAAGTACAGAACATATATATTTAATAATAACTGAAATTAATTGTACATCTGTCATAATTTAAACACTATTTATTTTATTGCAGCATGGAAAGGATACATCTGGAAATGAAGTTGTACAAAAAAAGTTGAAAATGAAGAAAAATAATTATAGAGGTAATAGGGAACATAATTCGTAAACATTTCAAATCTTCTTACCCTACAAAGCTATTCTCCAAGGATTACTGGAGGGTCACCCAACACTCTTATAAAAAGTTTAGAAATCTTTTGGGTGCTGCTCTTAAGCTTTTGTGCACAGATACGATTACAAGCTCTTATATGGCGCTAAACTGGCTAAATCGCTGTTCTGTTGATGAGATAGGTAAAAAAATCTTAAGTAATAAACTAACTAGTGTGCGGAGGCACACTGGCCTAATGTTAGTGTGCTGGACTCTGAAAGAGCGGTCTAGGTTCGAATGAAAAAATTTGATTTTAGCAACACACTTCACTCTCGAAGTATAATTACTGGCAAAGGTACTGCTCAAGGTAACTGTGCAGTGGACTAGCACCTCATCTTAAGTGGACTAAAAAATATCCTTTTACATTCAAAAAATTACCGTATTGGTTGTATATGTGGTTAAACGAGAAAAAAGGAACAATTCTAAGGCATAAAAAAACTAACAGGAATGATACATTTTATTTTTGTTGTTTCAGGAGGCATTAGTCAGCACAACAGAAGACCAAGCTGATGCCAAATCAGCTACGGAGAAACTAGCAACCCATCTTTTTCAGTTGAAGAACTATGCAAGTCATCAGTCACTGGCTTCCAGTGCAATAATAACTATGAGGCAAGGCCGGCCCTAAGCCCAAGAAGGAGAGACCTGTTAGAAAGTAAGTTATTTACCATTACCTGTATCTTTTGTTTTTAATAAATCATCGCGCAATTGGCAAGCGCGCTCAAGTTTAGCTTTGGCAGGAAATTTTTTCTCTTTTTACGACCGCTAAACACCGCTAAATTTAAATTACGAAGTTCTGTTTTATTGGTAAAGCCTCTTTTCATTCATCGTACAGTAACAAACTTTATTCAAAGTGACCGTGATATGGTGGCATATCAGGTCAGTGACTTGATATCGTAGGATATCAGGACAGTAGACTGATTGGCTACTAGCGAAATTGGGTATGGTTAATTTTCTAATCTATTCAAGTGCCTGTTTTCTATGTACTTTTGTAGGCTTATGCCCCTTAATTTTGTGAAAAAAATAGATCTTTTTTCAACTCCTTTTGGTGTTGAATATATGGTTTTTCCACTACTTATTTTTATTTTATGCTTGCAACCTATGCATTTAAGTTAATTATTTTTTTTCTTTTCTCTTTTAAAGGCATTGGAAGAAGAAATTTGAAAACCAAAAGCCTCTAAAAAGGACCTTGGTGTTTTAAAGAAAAAGGAAAAAAAAAAAAAAATAATTAATGATATTTTCATGGGATTTCTACTTTTCTGTAAAGGTATGAGTTAATTAAATAAAATTTAGTCACAAAAATTTAAAATATTTACATATCTTAACTATAAAATAATTTACTAAATCTATTTAGTCTGGATAGGTAGTTCTATATAATTTATCTTCTCTTTTGCTTATTCTTTTTTAGCTAGACTGAAGACGGTCTAAAATTCCTATCTATTTATATATTTTCTAATTCTAATGGAAATGGAAAATTAAAATTTCTAAAATTATTTCTGTATATTCTAGAAAAATTCTAAAATTTCTAGAATATTAAGATTTGTTTTGCAAGGGTATTTGGGTTAGGGGCAAACACAACTTAGTACTGTATCTGATTCTTGGCCAGTTTGTGTAACAGTTTGGGCTAGGTCTCATTTCTTTTTCACGCATATGTTAGATATTTGCAAAAAATTAAATCAGCCAGTCACAAAAATGATCTTGAAACACAAGTTTAATTGCTACTTAAATAGCATACTGATCTCAGTACATTTTGAAAGGTTTAGTGTTCCCTTCGCTGGTGGGGTACTCAGGATCTCAGTTGATGGGTATGATAGAATGGGGACAAAAATCAAAACCAAAAAAATTGCTAGGGCTTCTACTAAATTCGCAAAAGTACACAGCTGCATAGCACTACCATGAATCTTAAGATTGTTTTTTTTTTTTTAGATTCATGGTAGTGCCTTGGCTGCGTAGTTCGAATCTGCAAATAAAGTAGAGTTATTCGTAATGTTCTTGCCCCAAGTTGTCATGTGATCTGTGTAGGGGGACTCGGGATTTCAAGTGACAGGGATGATCAAAGGATTTTTTGGGGCTTAAATTTCAATCCCAGGTTTTTTGGGGCTTGGCAAGTATTTTGGGGGTATTTTTTATCCCAAAAAATACTGTTTGCCAAATTTTCCTACCCTTAAAAATCCTGGAATCAAAAATTTCCAGTCCCAAAAAATCCTTTGATCTTCCCTGTCACTTGAAATCCCAAGTAATCCCCCCCCCCCCCATTGGGTTGGCTTTAGAGGTCTCATGGACTGAAACACTTAGCACATCCAGATCACATCACAGATACCAAGGACATTTATATAAGGAGATATGTGGGATCAGGGAGCAGATCCAGGATTTTTCTTAGGATGGGGTGCACCACTAAGGAATGGCGCAACTGACTTTTTGCTTGCAGAATTCGAAAGCCGCAAGTCATCTGGGGGAGGGTGTACACCCCACGCACCCCTCCCCCTAGATTCGCTCCTGAATCATGAATTAAACTTCGCCAAAACTCCAGGACCAAAACATGATAAACTATTCAACATCCTGACATTTCACGTGTTGTTTTTCCCGAAGGAATCTTCAACACAGGAGAAGAATGCTGTTAAACTTGAGGATTCAGATGTGAAGGAGGTAACAACTGAACATATTTAGCTTTATAGAAAACAATTCTCTTACAGCATGAATTATTGAAAGAGAGAGAAACAAACCATTCAAGGCTGAAGTGAAGCACTTTATTTTATCTAAATAACTTGTTCATCCCTTTTTGTTTTTTTAGGCAGTGAATATTGACAATTTGATGAAAAGTCAGGGAGAATTAAAATCATAACACCACTGATTAAATACAATAATTTCAGTCAATGTGATCTCAGCGATGTCTTTTATGAAAGGGGAGGTTGGAGGCTGTCACTATTATACTGCCACCTCATATTTATTTGATCAGGGAAATTTTATTTTTTTAGGACCCTTGAAAATTAAAAACGTAAGCTGTACATAACTTGTGGAGCAAAATGTGACCTTTCACGCGAAAACGTACACTAACGGCTTTCTATAAAACGGGTGAAATAAACAACTATCGAACCGGTTATAAACGAGTCTTGAAGTCGTTTGAAACGGGTGACTGTTTTTTTTAAGTTAAAACTCCCAGTTTGGTGATTTGAACTAAGCCTGTTGCCAATTCCCTACAGTCTGTTGATAAACAGTCATTGATAGGGTACTGCTTTGAAACATAGGTGGAATTATTATGTTTTTACGGAAAAAATGAAACCCAGCACTTGGCAACTTGCTCTAGGAAATTTGGATTGAAAGTTGCACGTTGCAGTAAGCAAACTGTCAATCAAAATCAATATTGCACCACAACATTAAAGAGTTCCCATCAAAAGAACGTCTGGTTTGACAGTAAAGGTAAAGGTACATGTAAAGCCTGCATACGAGCCAAGTGGCTCATCAGGCCAGTGCTTATCCTGGTTTCTGTAGCATGAAGCGACTAGGAGTATTTCTACTGCCCCCCTGGATAGGATGCTAGTCCATCGCAGGGTTACCCCCAGCGGTAAATATGCCAGTACCCATTTATACACCTGGGTGGAAAGAGGCACTATGAGAGTAAAGTGTCTTGCCTAAGAACACAACACAATGACCCCGGCCAGGGCTTGAACCCGGACTGCTCGTCCAGAGTCCAGTGCACTATTACAACCATGTAGGCCACCGTGCCTCCCACCTGGTTTGACAGTAATGGTATTTATTTGTTAACAGTTTTCAGCTCAAGATTGACTGGCATCGATGATTCTTTTTGTATGAAGTATACCAGTACATGAAATATATATACAGTTGTACAGTTTGTGACAGCACCCTCTTCAGATGGAATGGTAGAATGTGAGACTGGCACAAATTTTCACCCTGGTTGCTTGCAGTCAATTAACGTTTATTTGTTGGTTTGGGTAACGTATAGCTACATGTAATTGCCCTAACCAACAAATAAAAGCTATCCACAAACAAACCAAGGTGAACCAGCCGCAAGCAAACTGGTGTCATTCCCCATTCTGCCATTCCATCAAATACCGTCACCTAAAGAAGTTACCTAACTTTTATTTTTATGCCTTGATGATAGAACGCACATGGCAGCAAGCAGATGTCAGACTATGAGAGAATGCGTCTGGAGAATATCAAACGAAATAATGAGTTTTTTGCAGGCCTCAACTTAAGTCAGGTAATAATGAATTTAAATGTTTAATATTTATATTTGGTAGCAAGCTTTCCTTTGGAAGAGGTTGCATCCTTCTTGTCTGGAAAGGGAGTACCATTTCACGTACTTCCAGGTGGAGAGCTGGTCACCGAAAGGGCGGTTACCGGAGAGGTTTCTGCCATATCTGCCCAGTTTTTGTGCCGGCAAAGTCTCCTTCATCTGATCAGGCACGGGAAATGTACAGTCCCTGACCAAATGGTCAAAGGAATTACAGCGAGAACATTGCCGGTGTAAGGACATAGGGAAGAGGCATCTAGGACTGTATCATACAATGTCGTGTCAAGAATGTCAAGAGTGCATGTGGGTCGCGCGACACCTTAGATGTGTACGCCAAACAGGAGTGAATATCAAACATATAGACGGGCGCCAGTGAAATGCGAGCAAATTCAGTTTGTTAATAATTTTATTAGCAAACTGAATTTGCTCGCGATAAGTGGCCAGTTCCTGGTAGTGCAGCCATGACCAGCTTTTCATACACATAATTTCCACGTTTGTAGCCACGTGTCAAAAGAATCAATATGGCATTTCTGTTGGCCTTTAATTACTTACGTGATATCACTTGAGACAGGGAGCACACATGGGTTAGTTAGTGGCATGTTAGTCGCGAGGGCACGTTTAGGGTGGATAACAAGTCAACGTACTCACCCTTAGTGGTAGTCTCCTTCGCAGCCGCTTTTTGGGACGCCAAAAAGCGGCTGCGAAGGAGACTACCTTAGTGGCGGCTTGTGCAGTCTTTTCCATAATGTTCGGAGCCAAACTCCCTGCTGAGGGTGGCGTGGCTGGCTTAGTATCTGGTACGGTGGTTTGCGAACAAGTTTCCGCTTGTGCATCCATCGAGGACTGGTTGGCTTTTACTTGTTTTTTTCAATGCATCGTGCTGGAGCCGTTTGTTTTCCATCTGGGATGACAGGCTACGTATGGCTGCTAACAGCACAGATGTTGGAGGTTTGTCTGAGGTGTTGTCCTCATGCTCCGTATCATCGACTGGGTTTTCAGTAGGACCAAAGCAGTGTTTATCGGGAGAACCGGACTGATGGTTCAATTTTGGTGTTTTGCACCTGGGGCACTTATAAGCGTGTAACGGCACTTGTGTGCCTCGTTTTCATTTTGTATAACCTATAAGGCTCACAGAAATTGGACAGGAGCCTTGTGGAACCTGTGAGTCTTTAGTCTTTTAGTTTCAGCTGACGCCGCTACAAAGCAAATCAATAGATGCTACATGCGACAATGAGAAACGAATTGATCAGCGCGACCAAAGTTCAATGCGACTTCGTAATACGAGATTCCAGTCTGTGAAAGTAGTAGATCACACTAACATCATTTAACTAGTTAAATATTAATTACTTACACACTGTAATTTCTCTGCTCTCCTTTTAGGCAAAGCTTGAATTGAACTTGGCCATGTCAAGTCCTCGTACTACAAAGGTCAAGGAAAGAGGACTGTCCAGGTGGTTACTTTTTTAAAAATTTTACCCTTTGACTCATAATTTAACCTGACAAAAACCAACCTTGATTGAGCATGGCCCAGCCTTGCTCCAGTACTTCTGAGGTGGATTGGGCGGAGATACTGTAATGTAACAAACCTACAAAGTTTACCTCCCAAAATCAAGGAATAAGTTCAACTTGTTTATCATATGCACTTTAAGGTAAAAGTTTTTACCGGTACTTAAATTTTCCTTCACATTTTAGTAGAAAGTTGAATCAAAGTAGACGAAAGCCCAAGAATATCTCAATAGAAAGAGAGAGAGAAAGAAGATGAACAGAAAAAAAGGCTATTTTCTAACCCTAAGTTGCTTTTTGTGTATGCCCATGCCAAAAGAAATAAATAAAAATAAAACAATCAATTTGCCTCAAAGAAAATGTTAGCTTCCATCTTCAAATTACGTTTTGGGCCATTTTGCTGCAATCTCTTAGGAAAAAAGCCACAAAAAAGCTTTTTGTGTAGGTGTAGCGGTGGGAATTCGTAGGAAACCACTGCACACAGTTTAAACGGATTTTCCAGGCGTTTATTCCGATAACGAGCGCGGGTTAGCTCCGCAACTCCACGTACAATGCATAAACACACTTCAAAAACGCTATCGAAAGACCACGAGTTACATTAGCCCCTATAGGGCTCAATTACAATGCAATGCAATGTATACCCTAATGGCGTGACCTGTGGTCACGCTTGTGTAACGCACCTAGAATAACAAAACTCTACTACATAGGATTGGCAATGGTATGTCTGATGCAGACCTGCAGTTTAATAAGGCCCTAAGCTCCAAGCTAAAGTGGAGCAAAAAGGAGTTATGGAAAAATCCCAGGACTCAATAGATTAATATTTACTTCTCTGCCTCCAAAGGCACATTAAAAATAAATAAGTAAAGGCTGTTAGCTAAGGCACAGGTTTTCCCAGTCTCCATGCCATGAAGCAAAATTTTTTTTTTTTTTTTTTTTTTATTTATTTAAACAAACATTACTCTGCATACATTACTCAGCATCACTCTAGTTATTACATTGCTCTGCTTATTGGATTAATCACCAGTGTTTATCACTAACTTATACTAACAGTCATTTACTAACGGTCACTAGCAGCGTAATGTTACTTACTTTACATTGCTAAGCAAAACATAACTTACAATACATCACAATACAAAATCACTATTCACTAGTTAAGCTTACTTGCCTGGTTGTAATTACTCGTAGTGCTATACAGAACGACACCTTAGTTACTTTCTATGGACACAACAAATTAAATTTAAGAGCAGTGTTGGTGGAAACAGGATAAGATTTTGGGCTTTGGTTTAGTGTGTCTGTCTCAAATGGCTAATTAAATCAAAAGAGGAAGTAAATAAAAAGTCTTCGCGGGAGACTCTGTGACTTAGGGAAGAGCGCATTTCTCTATTTGCCATTGTAATATAGCTTTTCTTTGAAATTCCTGCATGTCTGGTTTCTTGTCTAAACATTTACAAACGTAAATGTATTGCTTTAGGATAATGACGAAAAGGTGTAGTCTGCGTCTTGGGTAATCGGTTAGGTGAGTTAAACGGGGGATGTCTTTAAAAGTTATTTGTTTATTTGAAAGTGTAATGTCGGCGTCATTTTCATGATTGAACCATGATATGGCTTTCGAGTAAAAGGCTGTTGTTACGGTACAGTCTAGAAATGTATGTTCTATATATATAGAGTCTGGTCGAAGACAAAGAGTGCATGCTTCATCCTCAGCTAGTCTGAATTTAAAGAGCTCCTTTTTGGTCATTATTATTCTGTGCAGTAACCTGAACGAGAATTGTCTTAATTTATTATCCTTTGTGAATTTATATATAGACGAAAATTTTTTTCCCCAATCTGTGAAGAGATCAGGGAATTTGTTTTTCCAGTTTTTTATACCAGTAGGCTCGGTGATACAGTTTCCATTGAGAATTTTATAGTAGTTTTTGCAGCGCATTTCAGTTAAATCCATGGTAGGAATCCCTGAAGAAGATATATTTGTTGTGTTTGACAATTCTTGCGAGGGCACTTCAGTTGTGGCAGCTTTCTTTTTTAAATCCGATGGGATAGCAGCAATTAATTGAAGGTAGTGAAGAAAGTTTGTTTTAAGTTTAAACTTGTTTTGGAATTCTTCAATCGTTAAAAAAATTCCCATTCGCATTTAGAACATCTTGTACATAAAGAATTTTTTCGTTCGAACCAAGATCTCCAAAAAACGGGATGATTTTCAATGGTTATCACCTTGTTGTTCCACAGTAAGAATTCACCGTAAGAAAATATATTGGTCTTGTTTTTAAATTCTTGGAAATATTGTAGCAGTTCTCGATAGAAATTAGGTAAACATTTGTTTATGGATTCAGCATTATAGTTGGATTTGAGAAGAAAGTGGAGACCACCATACTCTGAAAGATAGTAATTCGGGATTGCTTTCCATAAGTCGTCGGTATCACCTAGTAACCTACTTATCCATGCTAAGCGTAAGGATTTCACCATTGTTGCAAAATTAATAAAATTTAGTCCCCCTTCCGCTAGGGGTTGATATATAACTGCTCTCTTTATTTTATCTTTTTTGTTTTTCCATAGAAAAGAGAAGAGTTGTGTTTGAACAATTTTAATAACTGCATTTGGAACGGAAAGCAAAGATGCCCCGTAGACTAATTGGGACACACCTAACGTTTTAGCCAATAAGGATTTGCCATAGAGCGTGAGATCCCTAGAAAGCCATAAATTCAATTTAGTTCTCATTTCCCTAATTCTACTGAGGAAATTCTCTTCAATGTTCTTATCTTGGTTGTATGGTAGAAAGGTCCCTAAAACTTTAATTGGCGCTCTCGCACTTTTAAATTCCAGAATCTTACAAGTATTGTGTTTCATTGAACCTAACCACATTGCTTTGGTCTTCTTCCTATTTAATTTTAGCCCTGAGATGTCCCCAAATACCTCTATAGTTTGAAGGTGTGATTTGAGGGAGTCTGTACTATTTGTTATGATAGTTGTGTCGTCAGCAAATTGCGAAATTCTCGCTTCTTTATCATTTGGTAAACATATACCTCTACAGTTCGGGCTCTGACGGATCTTCAATGCTAGCAATTCCACAGTAAGGATAAAGAGGGAAGGGCTTAGTGGACATCCCTGTCGCACCCCTCTTGTTACTTCAAAATAATTGGTGATACGACCACCATTCATAACAGAGCTTTGTACATTATTGTAGATAACAGAAAACCATTTTTTAAAAGTGCAGCCGAATTTAAACACATCTAGAGTTTTTGATATAAAATTCCATTCTATAGTGTCGAATGCCTTTTCGAAATCAACAAAAAGAAAAATTCCAGGCAGTTTCTTAATATCTGTATACTCCATTATATCATTCAAGAGTCTAATATTTTGTCCTATATATCTCCCATTAACAAAACCCGTTTGGTCAGAGCAAACTAATTTTGGTAAGACTTTTTCCATTCTCCTCGCCAATGCCTTAGTTAATATTTTGTAATCAATATTGAGTAGAGATATAGGGCGCCAGTTCTTCAATTCCGTCAAGTTCTCATCGCCTTTTGGGATGAGTGTTATTGTTCCTCGTTTCTGGGATACAGATAATGAACCTTTGCGAAAAGCTTCATTATAAGAATTAAGAAGGTCCTTACAGAGAAGATCGAAAAAAGTTTGATAAAATTCCTTTGTAAAACCGTCCTCCCCTGGGGATTTATTATCCGCAAAGGAGGTTAATGCTTCTTTCAATTCGTTGATAGTCAAATCTTTTTCTAGGAAGCTTTGTTCTTCCTCATTGAGTTGAGGAATGTTGAGATCCTCAATAAAGTCGTTGAATTTTTGCTCAAATGCATGGTTGTCCATGTTTCTATTTATTTTAGCGGTGTACATTTTTCTGAAAAAAATTTCAATTTCCTTGTTGACTTGTGCGGGGTTTGAAACTATCTCTTCATTTTCTAGTTTCACCTCTCGGATCAATTTTTTCTCGTAGTTTGTTTTTTCGAGATTATAGAAATATTTGGTAGGCTTTTCTCCTTGTTCTACCCATTTCATCTTTGACCTGAACATGGTCTCTTTACCTCTTATTTCATGGAGTCGTTTTAGTTCTTCTTTGGCGGCCTCGAATTTTTCTAGGATATCCTGGTCGAAATAATCTCCATTGCAAATTTCGAAGTCGAGTTCTTGTAACTCTTTCTGAAGGGCCTCTTCCTTGTTCCTTAATTTACATCTTTTCTTTTTTGAATATCCTATAGTTTTTGATCGTAATTCCATCTTGATTAGTTCCCATAGAAGCTGGTTGTCTGTAACTTTGGAGTGTTTTCTTAATATTTGTGGATAATAAAAAGCGATCAGTTCTTTATAGTTATCATCTTCCAATAGGGTGTTATTAAATTTCCATAAACCTGGACCTCTATTAAACTCGCTTTTAACAACGATACTTAAGAAGATCGCGTTATGATCGGGCGCTGTCGAAATACGAATTTCCGCTTGTCTAACATCGCAAGAAAGCGAGCGTGGAACAAGAAAGTAGTCGATCCTCGATTTTAAGTTTAACGATTTTGATACGTAGGTAAAGGATTTCGACTTTGGATGCAGATCACGATAAATATCAGTGAGGTTTAATTCCTCCATAAGATCTACGAGTGTGTTTCTACTGCTTGTAGCCTTCCACGGGAGACCGCCGAGTTTATCAATTCGATTAAGAGTGATATTCCAGTCACCGGATATGATGACTTTTGATGTATCAGTTTTAGAGATAAGTTGTTGGCTTAGTGTTTTTATAAAGTCGTCTTGGTCGTGACAGTTATTTGGGCCGTAGATGTTTGTAATAAAAAAATATTTCTCCTCTATTGTAAGTTTTGCAATTAAGAATCTTCCCTCGGGATCTACTTGAATGCTATTTAAATTGAAAGGTGAATTGGGATTTAGAAGAATGCAGACTCCTTTTGAGTGTGTGGTTCCATGCGAATAAATTATTCTGCCGCCCCATTCTGCAGACCACAATTTTTCATCTTCAGGTGTTGAATAGGTTTCTTGCAAACAAAAGATTGTCGCTTTTTGCATTGTTAAGTATGAGAAAATTGCTCTTCGTTTGCTAACGTTACGTAATCCTCGCACATTTAGAGAAAGCAGTTTTAACTTACGCGACATAGAATAATTAGGCGAGTTTTATCGATGTAAACTTTGCTAAATAACAGATGGTAAATAAGACTAGCTTTATTACGTGCAGTGATAAGAGTAAAAAACCTATGCTGTGCACTTAGCCATTTCAGTAAAACGAAATAGTTAATGAACATGTATGGAGATCGGTGCAAAACCAAGTAAAATCGAAGGCAAGTTTGGATAAATACAGCACTAGTGAAATTAATAATAATAACATCTTCACACACATACCTACACACAACAAACAAACCATAAAAGTTTTTAGAGTGTTCCATCCTCATGCTCCTGTTCAGTTTCCGTCCTCATTATACGCACAGTTTATCATCCTCAGGAATTCTGCAAAACCTTTAAACGTCTTCTAGATCCTCCAGGTCGTTAATTTTTATCGGCCTACCTTCTGGTGAAGTCTTCACGTAAATTTTGCCATCTAAGGTCCAGACACTTAGCAAAAGGCCATCTCTTCTCATTTCGTTCGCGCGATTCACTATTTTCTTCCTATAAGAAGTGAGGTTTTCGTGCAAGAAGATACGGTCTCCCGCAACACGAGTTGCAGCAGTGGCGTTAGGAAATAGATTGGATACTTTGATGTTTTTTAGTTTGACTCTTGATTTGTAGATGTTGCTCTTGATTTTGTGGTTGGCGAATTTAACAATTACTGGTTTGTTTCCTTTTCGTTTCAACTTGTGGGGAATTTCAACATCCTGAGGAGTAATAGGAACTTCGAGCGCTTCTGCCACTTTCAAGACCAGCTCCTCTGTCGTGCTGTAGGCGCTCTCTGGCACACCATGTATCTCAAGAGAATTTTTCCTCGTGTATTGCTCCAATTTGTCTTGAAGCTCATACAGTTCGTATATTTCGTCTTGTTGTTCGTTGACACGTTTCCTCGCGGCTGCTAGTTCGGATTCGGCGTCAGCACATTGTCTTGTAATCTTCGTTAGCGTGGTTTTAAGATGAACGATTTCGAGCTTCTGTTCCCGAACAGTTGTTGTGAGCTCGGCCAATTCATTCCTTATGCCTTTATTTTCTAAAACAATATTTGAAATGTTGATTTGGATATCGACCAACATTTCTTTGAGCTCCTCAAGGCTTGTTTCGGTGGCCGTGAATGCCGATTCTTCAGCGGTTGGTTCTTGATCCTGCATGTCTTCCGTGGCCGCCATGTTGACGCGTTTAGCAGTGTTGGTATCTTCTTCAGTTGAACCGCGAGCCCCTCTCTTGTGTTTTTTACCTCCAGTCATTAGCTGTCGAAGAGTCGACCTAGGCAGTTGTCTTTTGTATAACCAAGGATTAGTAATTATCGGCGATTTATATGAAATTGAGGACGAAAACTCTCCTTCAACAAACGCACGTCCGCACGTCAAGCCCGCGCATACTCATCCATCCATGAAGCAACATGAAAATTGTTTGTCTGAATGTAAATGTATGTTGAATACAGACCTAAAAAGACCCCTCCAGCTGGGCCAGCACTTCCTACACGCCAGTCACTTCGTCTGCGAAATAAGGATCCTGATGGTGTTGCACTTCCTGATCCGCCACAGGAGATGTACCAGTCTGTTGACGAGCATGTGAGTACTGATTAATCAATAGCTAAAAATCCTTCCATCAGGTTGTCTTGTAACAGCAAAGCTTGAACTTTAATTTACTGCAGTCATCAATCTCCCTGTTGCAGTGTATTGATTCAAGTCTACTATGATGTATCCATTGTTTGTAGTGACATTTAAGTTTAAACGAAATGAAAACTCTTGAGTTATCTTCTTTGAAATAAAGCAGAAGACAGGGCATGACAATTAATTGAGAATTTCCTCTTGTGGCTTTTATGCTATAAAACTTGAGGGTGGTAATTCTGCTAGGTTTGGAACTAATCAGTTACACTGAAGCTGGCAATCAGACAACTAATACAGTTTTAGCATTCGTATAGTTTCACCGGGGACGTGTTGTTCATATAAAATGAAGATATATTTAAAATAACTGAATGAATTCTGCACTTATTTTATTTGATCCTAGGTCTCTCCTTATTTTAAAGTGACCGGCTGGGTCCATAGTTAAGAAGTGGAGGTGGCTGAATATACAGTCACCTCGTGTGTGGCATAACACTAGCCACACAATGATGGATTGTCTGTGTGTCATTGGGTAGTTGCCCATGTTGGCACTAAAACTTTGTTCTCAATATTGAAAAAAAATATATAAGATTCTTAATTCAGGAGGTCAAATATCCAAATTAAGTCTTAAAACTTGCCGTTTTGTTTTCAGAAATTGTTTGGTTTTATACTCAGAGCTAATAATTACTATTCACAACCATTGGCAATATTATCTAATCGCCATTCGTGTTTTCTCTGAATACAATACTTTAAACCACACATCCACAACAAAAATTAATGTTTCTCTCCCTGATATGAATTTCATTTGACCTTTCTTGTTTAGAGAACCTTTCGTTACTTTCCTCGCCCAGTAAAAGCAGTTGGATTAAAGAATATTAGCTCGGTTGTAGCATCCCAAACATTCACTGCATCTGTAAGTAAGATCTTGAAGCAATCAGTAACAAACAGTGGTTGGTTGTATACAAAGAAAACCGTAGCGTTATTATTAGTTCTAACGAGTTTGATAAAACTAGTTTAGTGTAGATTTAATGTAAAAAAATTCAAGTGTGTCTCCTATTCTTTTAGCCACGAAAGGTGGGCCCTTTGGAAATGAAGCCTTGTAATAATATTGATGAAACACAAACACAGGAGTTTATCGATGAATTGACAGTCCTAGCCAACATAGTAAGTACAAATTTATTACTTGATTTTTTTTTTAGCAGATCATTACTTAAATTTACACTGTGATTATGATCAGACTGCATAACACATCATCCATAGCAAATTCAAAATCCCAGCCTTGATGAGAATAGAGTTGGCTGGTACACCAATTGGGACAGAATGTTTGCCTAAGTGGTCTACTGCATGGTCCTAATGGACGTCAATAAAATTATAAAAGTTCATGTGTTGCACCAGTGTTGTACAACTGTATTGGTGACCTTCCCTGTGACGGTTTCTCAGAGGATACCCACAGTACTATCATTTCAGAAGTTCCTTTACCAACAGGCCAAATTTGAATTCTGAAATCAGAGAGTACCATTTGCTTTTATCACTATTATTTCAAGTAGGCATTTGCATTTACATTTACCAGCACTTGCCATTTAGTTAACAATGCATTCTGAAAAAATATTACTAATCAAGTATTTCTATCAAGTCCTACTTAACTCAGGTAGCCTTAGTAGTTTGAAATTTAAAAACGTTTAAAACAGATCTAAAAAGTAAAATTGTCTCTAAATTTTGGACCGCCTTAAACTGAGCACTACACATGTGTGATAACGTCATCAAGGCTTAGCTAAATTAAACATACATGTACATGTAAAAACGCTTTTCCGTCAGGTGTTGAAAAGTAACTGGTACATTACAGAGTCCAAACGGGCTATTATTTTTGCAAAGTACCAGAGACCATTTCCTGCTTCAACAGTCGTTCTCCTCTTCCTTTACCTCGAGTCACCTGATGTAACCATTCCGAAGACTTAGTAGGATCTGGGTTAAGAACCAGATAGAGCCAAAGCAGAGCAGTACAGACCACCTCTTGAAGAGTCCCCAGTGAAGATCATTCAACCCATGATAGTCATCACAAAATCTAATAGCTGCACTGATCACTTGCACCAGGGTCAAGACCTGGCAAAGGACTCAGTTTTCCCCTCCCTATGCACCTTTTAGCACTGCAGATACAACAATCTGATGTCACACTGATGGTCAATCCGAGTTTATGTTTTTAATTCGATCAGGTGGTTTGCTAACCACGAGAGAAGATGTCCTTAAACTCATGGCTGGACATCTTCATCTGTTGTTTTATTAGAACATTTCTTCGGATGTTCATTCAGCTGGGCGGAAAGGTCCTTAAAACCAAGTCTTTCCTAGCATTTTAATCGTAACCTAGTCCTCAAAGTGATCCCTTGTGGAACGTCAGCCAAGAATTACTTGGTGATAGGACCACAGACAAACGAACAGGCAAATAAGTCTTTCCACCGTAGTAAATCATTCTGATTGTTTCTTTTTTCTTTCTACCAAAGTTGCACAAGTCAAAGGAAAAGGTTGGTAATGCTGTAAAAGATATGAATGTTGAAAGGTAGGTGATTTAGTGAAATGCTGATATTAACAATATTGTTGTATAAAGGCCTGGCCAAACTCACGCAACATTTCAACGTAACATTTCCCAACATTGTTGCGCACCGCATGTTGAAATCATTTGGCCACCCTGTTGCAACATGTTGGATAGTGTTGCGTCAAGTTTAGAAATGGTAAAATTTTTCTCCTAACATCTCACAACATTTTTGGATGATGCATGATGTTGTATTCATTTAGCCACATTTGTGCAACACTGTTGCGCCGGACCATGCACACTAGTTCGGTTTGTTATCCAACATGCTGCAAAATAATGCAACAGTGTGGCCAAACGCTTGCAACATGTTGTGGACAACAATGTTGCGTGCGTTTGGCCAGTACCTTCACAGCATCCCAACCAATGTTGCGTTGAAATGTTGCGTCCATTCGGCTGGGGCTTAAGTCACAGGAAAATGTAGTACTGTAACAGATCTAAAAAATTAAGGAGAGTAACATCTCACTTATCAAAGATGGCCTAAACACAAACATCATGAACCTTCTCAACACTGGGGGTTTGGATAAGGCCAGCTAAATGGCAAATGTCAAATCAAAGTAGAAGTGCTTGAATAATGAATAAAGATAATTTTCAGCATTTTGTTTGGCTGGCCTGACAAGTTAGATCCACTGGATTTCAGAGTAAAGAGGAGTATGGTTTTTTATTATTTTTTAGCTATAAAAATTGCTTGGGACGTCTGAAAATCAAAGATGGCAACGTAGCAAAGCTTGTTCCACACCGAATCTTCTCAATGGCATTTCACCCTGCTAAGTATAAAACGCTTGTGGTAGCGGGTGACAAGTGGGGAAACCTTGGGATATGGAATGTGGTAAGAGAGCATTTTATAGTTTTACTTCGCCGTCAAAGAACGAATGAAGAAAAATAAGGGATGAGTTTGTAGCATCCGTTCAGTTCGATGGTCACTCTACCATTTTCTCTAGCTCTATCATTTTTGTTTAGTACGTTGTTTCATACTTGTTTGTTCCTTTTTGTGGCAGGGGTCACCTTAATGTTACTTCCATGAACTCCATCGAATTCAGTATTTAAAGGGTATGCAATCCTTGTTTTTAAGACCTTCATAACCCAAAGAACGGATTTCATCCAGAAACAAACATCTGTGACATGAAAAACAGTTTTTTTATTCATTTGTTTATTTCCTTGTTTCTTTGTTCATGGTGCTAAAGAATAGCTGGAGTTGTTTTGCGGTATACCCGAATTCAACTCATCGGCCATGCTCCTCATAGGGAGGTGATAATAAAGCAAGCCCAAATAATAGATCCAAAGTGTTACTTTTACGCGTTATGCACATGACCGCTGAAAATGAAGCTTTTTTGTGGCATAACACATTTCCTTGGGCCAGTAGGCTGTTAATCCTGTTGATGTGTGCCTTTTGTTCCAGGGTTCCTCAAAAGGTGACGATGGTGTATACCTGTTCGAGCCACACTCTCGCCCTATCAACTGTCTGTCATTTGACCCTGACAACTGTGCAAAGCTCTACACGTGTAGTTATGATGGAACGTTGAGATGCTGTGATTTCAATTCGTCCACTTTTCAAGAGGTAATATCTACATAACATTAAACAGAGTATAAAAAAATAGTGGAAATAAATTGTTATCAATCCTTTTCTCTTTTATTATTTCTAATGTTCGGATTCCTTGTGCAAAAAGTATGTATATGAAGCACAATGGCAATTCACAGTAACTGCAGCTACTGGCTCTTCATATGACCTCGACCGAATTCCACCCGAGTGTAATGTTAGCTTTTCAATTCACAACAACGTTGCTTTAAAACAGATGAGTAATAAAGTCATCTTGTGTATCCCTATGCATCTAAGCCAGCTGAAGTTTGTGTTGTAAATTCAAGCTAAGACCAACTGATATGGCATCCAACTCTCACAATGTTAATTTATTGATGGTTAACACTTGTGGAGTACTGAATATTTCAATATGGAATTGATTTTAGGTTTATTCTTTTGATGAAGATGACTATTCAAGATTCATGTATTTTGCCTTTGGCTCACCGAGTAGTAGTACAATATTAGCAGCAATTGACACAGGCTATGTCTTGGTTGTTGACACAAGAACTAAGCGGTAAGATTTACTGTAAAATTTACTGCCAGTCTGTAATACGTGTATTAGATATGAGATGATAGTAGCCAAGAAGCACCCTTTAATTACAAACAGAGATTTCCTTGATGGCTGGACAAACGTTGTCAACCCTGAGGGACAAACTCCTTTCTGTGCCATCTATGCCTGGGTTACTAAGGGATCGCTGTCTTAAAGCCAACCAAATAAGCACACGATGCTGACATAGCAAGGATCATGTAACATCCAACAAGCATGAGTGGAGTAAATAATCTATTATCACAATGATTTGATTCAGCGCCCGGGGCACTAACTTACTTTGCTAGCTTAAGCCAGGAATGGGGTGTATATTTCTTTTTTTCAACGTAAAAAATGGAATAAAATGAGATACTGTACAATAACTGTAACAATTCGCTTGCACAATTTGTTCGGTACTCTGTTCAGATGAGAAATCAGAACACCCTCACTCATCTAACCAGTCTACCCTTTCTCAATAATTTGACGCTTCTACAATGGGGTGCTCGAGAGGGGGGGGGGGGGGGGGTAATTAGAATGGGAGCGCTTATTTGAAGGACATCGAATCGATTCATTACGATAATCCTCAAGTATGTTGAATGAAACAACTGAAATATGGAATATTGTTAATACGGAGTTGCTCACATGGGATAATGCTTGGAGCAACTTTCTTTATTATCTGTGCACTCCCACGACTTTCACTCCTTCAATTCTATCTAACAATCGAATTTATTGTTAAAGTGCCTATAAATATTTTTCAGCAACGCCATAGCAGAACAAAGTTATTGCCTTCATGACAAAGTTATAAAATGCATTGATGTCCATCCGTTGAACCGTAATATTTTCCTGACATCTTCTACTGATGGGTAAGCCACACATACATGTTAGAGTTTGAAATTTTGATTGTGCGCAACAGGCCCCTGGATAACCATGTCACGTGATCTTGTCATTCGTACAAAATGGACAGAAATGGACAGAGCGTGGCGAAAATATATAAGATAGCCATTTTTGAGTAAATTGAGAGTAGAAAGAGAGAGTAAAGTGTCTTGTCCAAGAACGCACACAAGGATCCTGGCCAAGGAGAAACCTGGAACTCTTGAAGTCCAAAACAACTACCCATTGTTCCAACGTGCTAACCATTTACAATGGTTAGGTAACGATGAACTCTATTTAGGTAAGGTGGCCCATTCAACAACGGGGCTGGTATCAAGCCTGTGTACAGCCGCGATTCTGGTATCCAGAGGGGCCCTCCTGGTAAAAATCTAATAATTGGGTCTAAGGAAAATTTCATTTTTAAAACTAAGAAACGTTACAGGTAGAAACTTTACTAGAAATTGCTTACATTAAGTGCACAGTCATGTATTCTTCAAGCCCCATCTGATACTCATTTACTCTGTCACGATGTTGTCTTGCTCTTTACAGGTCAGTAGCTTTCTGGGACATACGAAATGTGAAAAACATGAAATCAAAGCTGAGCAGTTTGCAGCGGACACGTGTTGCTCCGTCTGCTTATTTTTCTCCCTTGACTGGTAGCCAAGTGTTGGTGACATCCCAAGATGATTACGTCACGTAAGTGCATGATCAAAGTATTAACTCTCCTAACAGATTGACATACAATTCCTTTATTGCTGGCTTAGGCTCTAATAATCTGCTGGTGCATCAAGACGATATTTCAATTTTTAATATATTAAGGTTTTTTAAACTCTTATCGTTGCTTCCCCATAAAGCGGTGAACAAAACGTCTCAAAGAGAGAAAGATTATCGTTGCTAATATTGAGAAGAATATGCATTGTAACAGGTCTAATAATAATACACATGTACATAGAAAAACGTCTTTACGCGGGTTAGCAGAGAGAATGCTGATCAATTCCAAACTGCAGAAAAGTGAGTGCAAAATGTTGAAATGAAGGTTTTGTCTGTTTATTAAAAACAAGAAATCACATTATTAATCGAATCAAGGTTTCCCTGGTGTTGCAGCGTAGCTCGGTGCCCTTTCACTGATCTACATAGCACTAAAGCCTGGTTTTCACTAGCGACGCAAGCACAAGCGGAAACACGCAAAAAGGACAAATTTTGACCTTCGTGCTTGTGCTTGCGGTAAGCACAAGCACAAGCATCAAAATACAATGCGCTGGTGCTTTTGCTTGCGTCGAAGCCGTTTTCACGGTGAAATAAGAGCGGTTATCCGTGCGCTTGTGTTTTCGCTTGTGCTTGCGTCGCTAGTGAAAACCAGGCTTACCTGTCGTTCCGTATGTTTCGTCCTTCAGCATCAATGACGTGGACTCATCAGGAATAGTTTCTACAGCAGCCAGGTGTTGTTTCAGGTAACGTGAACACTTAACTTGTCTTTTCTGTACATTAAATAATTATCTTGCTGAACTCTGATGGAAAACATAATATTCCTGGCTGGTGGTTTTGAAATTTAAGGGAAAACTTGTATTAGTTTTGAAAAGCAATGCTAAACACTCACGCTGTAAAATGTGAAAAGCTGTACTCTTGGTTACACACTTCTCGTCATAATTGCTCAATCTCCTCTTTTTTAAATTTTCATCTTGGACCCATCTCTGATTCTCATTTTGCGTGCTTTCCTGTTAGGCATGACAATCAGACTGGTCGATGGTTGACAAATTTTCGCGCCATGTGGGATCCCAAATTTGACAAATATGCAGTCGTTGGCAGTATGAGAAGACCAAGACAGGTGGGAATGTCATGTCGTCGTTTTTCATTTTGTTTCATTGTCATTTTTTTGCCATTTTAATCTTTGAATTTGAATAGTGTCCAACAAGCCTTTGGGCCTGTTTTATATAGCACCCTCCATGCCAAACCACTCCAGTCACGAGAACCTTTCATATAATTTATTTCCTTATAAACAGTAGCAAACCGTTTATAATGGAAAGCGACACTCTGGCTCGGAGAAGAGGGCAGGGTAAAAGATAGGGTGGCCCTGAGTGAACGGTCGTCCGCGGATGAGCCAACACTTTTTTTAATGACTTGTATACACCTTGCCTTTTTCACCCTTGCATACCAGGGACAGGTCGAGGTATGTAGAGCATGCCAGAACCTAAAAGAGCCAATTTGGCTTGGTCAGCAGTGATACAATTTTTTTCATATAAACGCTTGGTAAAAGATAACTGGCCCGAAGTAAAAAAAAATATGGTGTTACTCTAACCTCGTACATACCCTTTGATCTTATTTATCATCAGATTGATATTTTCTCTTCTGAGCAAAAGAGCACCGCGTTGATGCACTTGACTCACGAGAACCTTAATTCTATCAACTCTTTAAATGTGTTTCATCCCTCGGTAAACATGCTGGCTGGAGGAAACTCAAGTGGCAAGGTCTACCTGTGGACGGAGTGACCATGGATGAGCGCTCTTTTTGTTGTTTTAACCAAGTGAATAAAACCAAGGACAACAAAGAAAAACAAGAGCCTACTTTTCAGTCTTCTTGTTGGGCGCTGAGTTCTTGTTCATTTGAAAAATCCATTCCAAGCTTAACGAGACTATATGTACGTGAAAGATGCTGTTTGAAGCAATGCTGCTACCTACAAACTGGTTTTAAAACCGACCAGAAAACACTAAATATTGGTTTGAAAGGGTTACAAAAGGAATGCCAGAGGTTAGTGGATAAGTTCGGACGGTCGAGCTGGTAGAGATGCTTATTCAAGGCAATGACTCGAAGAACGTGGAGTGTATAAATGACCACAAATACTCGGAAATTATTTGTTTAATGCTTCATCAGTGAAGGGCTATTTCCATTTCCAAGTTAAGATGTAGTAAGGTAGCCCCTGCATAGCGAGCATTTACTTTTCCTAAGAATGTTGCGCTGTTCTTATCATGACCTGATAACCTGATGAACGTGTATAACTGACATATCAGTAAGTCGCGAAAAAGAGTTTCGCATTCAAAGAACTCTAGTTTCTGTGTTGTGTTTTGTTGAATGGCTTATTTTTTATGCGTTATTTCGTTTGGCACGTTTTTTTATGAGTATGTTATCCGGCAGGAATTCCCCCAACCCGCCAACCATAAGCTAAATCCCACTCCGTAAGGGTAACGTGAATTATGGGTAGGCAGTTAGTGTAATACGTGTATGACGTCACAACTCGCGCCTGAACTATTTAGTTTGTTACGTCGGCCACTTGATATTACTATTAAAGTTATTGTTCAAAAACCCTCTGATTTGTTTGCTTATCTGTCCACCACTGCTCGACTGTGTACTTATATGCCGACAAGTCATTTATTGAGAGCGATATCTAGACTACTCCCCCCCCCCCCCCTTCTCCCTCAAGGATACAAGCCCATGGGCTTGTATTTAGATTTTTTGTCTATAAGGAAGATGCAACTTCTTATGATTGTAAGCCCTCTATTGTAGAGTATGTTTGATATTTATGTCGCTACAGTTTCGTCAAAGACTCGTAATGTTCATTCAACGACTGAAGAACTGGTTTATGTTTCACAGGGTTACGTTTAAAGGGACTCGCACGGATATTAACAGATTTTTGAACGGCCAAAATGTATATTTATGGCGTAGGAAACCGAAAAATAATGGTCCGTTTTTATTACCAATTGCTATATTAGAGCACTGAAACTGTTAACAAGTGTCGTTGGCTGCGGATGGCTAAGATAAAAAGGGATTGCGACTTGAAAAGTTAAGGCTAAACGTTCCGCGCGTCTTCAAAAATCTATAGCCATAGTCATTGTGCGATCTCCATCTGCAAATTTAGGTTATATCTTCCTTTAGAATTTCAAAGGTAATGTGTGTACCACTAACTAAGAACGATTTAGACCATTCCCGTGAAGTAGCCTGCGAAATTCCCGTGAAGTAGCCCCTTTAATGAGAGTTTACTCATAAAGTAGTTGTATGTACCAAAAATTCTGCAGGCGAAACATCCCTTCAAATATAACGCCAAACATTTTTGAACTGCAAAGTTCCTTCCGATAATTAGGTCCTCTCTCACACTGCCCTGGAAGTAAGCCCACCGAAAAAAAGCCGTTTAAATAAATACAAGCCCAGGGCTTACAATTAGAATATCACGGTTCTTTGTTGAAATATGTTTTTCACAGAAAACCGCCAAAAGATCTGTTGCAGCGGAGAATTTAATTTGTGACTAAAGACGGTTTTGTTGGGGCCATTGCCAGTGAAATTGTCAACACGGTTTAGGCCAGGACAACCCCTGTCCCAGGGACACTTAGGTGTTAAAATCCAAGACGGTGAAATGAAAGTGGTCGCTTGAAAGACCCTGGGGATGGTCGGGGTTGACTCGTGGAATACTACACAAAGGTGTGGTGAACTTCATTATGACGTCATAAGTGGTAGATCTTTTTCCCTTCCGTTGAAGTTGATTGATTGTTGTGTAGCCATGTGACATTTCTCTCGTTTATAAAAGAAAAACACCGCCGCAAAAAAACACGTCTTAGATGCGATCTCCTAATAGACCGTAGGACTTTATTATGGCGTTAAACGTGGTAGATTTATATCACTTCAGTTCTGTTGAAGTTGATTCATGGCAATGGTGTCATATTGGATTTTTGTAGTTTATAAAAGGAATAATAAATCGCCGCCTTAAACGCCGCAAACACGAGGGTGAATTTGGGAGTACTTCCTTCTAAAAATCAGACCCCACTGATGTTCCCTTCAGGCTTTGTAAACACGCTGGTGGGAGGATGTAGATAATCACAGTTAAATAATTATTAAACACAACATCAATGACAACGAATTCCCATTTAATTTTTATTTCCCATTTCTAGTTCTACATTGCAGTTCTCCAAATGCTCTTGTTTGTCTTTTCAGTCATAATCGTGTCAATAAATCCCCAATTGACTTTGCCGTTCACACCTACTTGCGGCAACGGTAATGAACCTGCAAGAAAGGTCAGAAGATGCAATTAAGTTTAAGGCAACACATGAAAAGCGCTTCTTACATTTCGTCCATTAGTGGTTGTACACTTTGTTTTTCACAATAACGGCGGGAAAACACCTTAAAGCTCTTTGTAAATACAAAGTCTGCCTTTTTCTTCTTCTTTTGTTTAGTGATCTTTAGTCAAAAGGGGTTTAAATTGATATGAAGATGCGACTTCTTTCTTCAAGGTAGCTTTGTTTTAAAAGGCGCGCATTTCATTCATCTGGCTCACCCGAGAAGGTAGCATGGTTTCCTTATAACATAAAATAATTTCTTCGAAAGATGCCACAAAAAATATATGAAATAACATCTTAAAAAGATAAACAAGAGGTTCACCTTTTAACGTTTCCTCAAGAAAACTTTTTTTAGTGTGGCGAATATTGTTTTAAATGCCTACCTTGGTCTCTTCTTTCAAGGAATTGAAAAGGGTGGGGGTTTTTTCCTCATGCATGTGGACCACTTAGTTTTATCCACTCAATCAATCATCTTCAGATAATTTATGAAAATCAGGTGTAGAGTTAAATTTTTACAATATAATGTATCCTATCTTTTGAATCTATATAATGTACTTCTATTATTATTAATGTAGTTACTTTTGTTATTTTCTTTTATTTATTCACTGTGTTTTTATTTATGATCTCGGAGACACTAGGGCTTAAGTGAACTACTCTTGAATCCGAGCTTTAGAAAAAGTTTACCGCTCTCTCCCCTTTCCCTATCGTCTACGAGAATATGCTCTTTTAGCGCGAGAACAGTTTGTATCATCAGCCAATTGGTTCAATTTCAATTCATTTCCTAATATTTTGACTCTGTTATTCCTGGCTCTTGTCAAATTCTGTTTTTTCTTATTCACTGTCGTGTAGAGATAGAAGACTTCATGTAATCTATAAACTAGTTATCGCTGTGCTCTCGGCGTTTGTACAGAATGCACAAATCCATCGGTTAACACTTTTCCCGAAATTAAAGTTGAGGACATCCAATTTTTAGTTTATAAAAGGCTATTATAGGCAGTCAAATGCTTGCCGAAGAGATATATACAAAGATACCGGGTATGTTTAAAACGTTAATTAACCCAAATTTACTAACCTCCACATATTTCTGGGTAAGGAAACAAGGATCGCCAAACTTGTGATTGTTGGCATACAAAATGCAGCTTTGTTTGCCTTGACAATCGTTCTTCACAACATCCAAAGAGTTTGCGGCTTGGCAGTTAACGTCAAGCACGAAGGAACCACAGACATGGCCTCCCTTCAAACGGCCGTACATTGCGTACTCGACATCGATCTTGCGATTGCCGGGACATTGCATCAACTGATGACCTCCTTCACATACGAGTTCCTTTTGCAACATATTTTCTTTGGCCTTTACGCACTGGTAAGATACCTGTTGGTTCAGAAAATTACAGCTGTAAAGCATACCAGGAGTTAATTTGTAATGAAATGTAATGGTGTTTTGAAAGTAATGCTACCTTTGTAACAAAAATTAGAATTTAATATTCTGGGGTCACTAAAGGTAGACACCAATGATTTTCAGGTTTCAGGTACAACGTTTATACCTTCAGTGGTGCCTCAAGTATAAAACGTAAAGTGTGTCCGGATAACATCACAGATAACTTAAACGCTATGTCATATTAAAGGCATTAAAAATAGCTACAAGACGAGCTATAGAGGATAATACATGGTTGCACGGAGATATGAAATTTATCTTCAAGTGTTCAAATCAATAGCTCACGAGTGAGCGCAGCGAATGAGCGAGATATCAGTTTTGAACACGAGAGGATAAATTTCATATATCCAAGCAACCATGTATTATTCTGTTTATTATATAAACCTACTAATTACGATGTTTTTGACGATTTTCCGAAGATTTCCAACCATTTTCCGAAGATTTCCGAAGATTTTCAAAATGTTGTCCAAAGGTCGTACGAATGTTTCCGAACATTTTCCAAAGATTGCCGAGGAAGATTCGAAAATGTTTCGACTTAATATCGATTAACCTCGGCTCATGAAGCATTGAAACATGGCAAACTCTGCGAGGTGATTGGTCAAAAAATGATATCACACATGTGTAGATATCATTTATATCCACACATGTGTGATACGATTTTTTATCGATTTGCTACCACTCGCTATACCACTGCAGTTTATATAATAAAATAATTTTCGATTTTGTTGAATCCACTGATAAATTTTTCGTGGCTCCTCTAAGCAGACGTAACTTCCAAAACGCCGCAATCAAAGCGCCTTATTGGGGTTTTCTATTAAAGCCAGGTCACTGCAGCAGCAGTGTCGAAATAGCATTTTAAGACCGAATTTTGTTGAATTACAAAGAAGATATCGATAACGTTATGTTTGTTGACGAGTTTGTAATGTTTCAATGCTAAATGAGCCGAAAATTGAAACATCTTCAGATCTTCCTCGAAAATTTCGGCAAACTTCTTTTCGGTAAAGTTCGAAAAATGTTCGAGACGTTCGTATGGGCTTTAAACAACACTAGGACAATCTCCGGTCTAGAAATTGCTCAGAATGCAACACGTTGCCCGAAAAGGAAAAAGTTACACAAAAGAAAAAAAATTGATCGAAGGGAAAAAAGTTGCTCAAAGTATGAAAAGTTGCAATTTATGCAACGCCCTTATTTTTAAGAAACTAGCAGCCTGAGATGTCTTCACAACTCACTCAAACTTTACCTCTGGTTAAATTTCCCGCACTCTATTTCAACGTTATCATTTAGTCGAGATCTTTTTGTATGTGAAAAATCATAATAATTTCAATTTGGTATTCCCTACACATTTACACTCTTTCAGAAAACATACCCAAATACACCATACGCTCAATATTTTAATCTTTTGGCATAACTGACTTTGTTTGGCGGAACGTTGCGCTTCAAAAGTCGTTCAGAGAGTTGAATATAATTTTCCATATGGTACTTGTTTAACAGTTATTATCTGAACATACCGTCAAGTATTTTTTGACAGCAAAACATGGGTCGCCGTACTCGCCGTTATTTGCATAGAGGGTGCATGATGGGAAGCCTTCACATTCCTGCTTGGTGATATCCAAGGCACTGGGTGAGTGGCAGTTGGTGTTCCAGTCGACTTCGAAAATATTGTGCTTACACACTCCTGTCTCAGTCCTTCCATAGTTCGCTGCAGTAATATGAATCGACTGGTATCCCTGGCAGCTGATTCTGTGTTATGCGCCTTCACAAACTGTAACGTCTACAAGAAATAAAATTTTCGGATAATGGATGACATGATTATAAAGCGTTGCTCTTTGGCTTCTTAAATGACAATTAATCTGGAAGCAAGAACTGTTGGTTATTTATATAGGTTATCTTTCTGATTATTTGTAAATTGAATGAAAACTCAAAATAATGGTTTTCTAACGTATAAAACACAAGCAACTCGAAAATAAATTAGGGTGGTTTTGACTGACGAACATGAAGACAGATAATAAACGTCAAACTTGTAAAAACGTGCCAATTTTCAAGATGCGTTATCCGTGACGTGGCTCCTTTAATGTTTCTACACGTAGCCGCTCTTTCTAGAATCCAAAGCTTTGTATTGCCTTAAAATTTTTGCCTTTAAGTCGTATAAGATCCTATCTTAACCCTTAGAATCCTAAGGTTCTGGTATTTTTTAAGCAGTTTTCTGGGCTTAAACTAATCTGTCGAATTTCGTGATTGCATATAAGAAGCTCAAGTAAAAATGTGTGCTGTTTCAAAACACTGAGGGCTCAAAGTTTCATTGTGACGTCAGCATTCAACCGTTTCTTTCTTGTTGAGCGAGCATACGGGCTCGAATCTGGCGAATATTTCGTTTTTAAGTGTTTTTTCGAGTCATTTTCCACTGCAGAAGCCCCCAGGCTGGCATCATTAAGCTAGAATGGCGGGTAGAGGCCAGCATCTGAAAGAAACCAGAGGTGAGAGATGATTTTGTCTTGATTGGAACGCCAGAAATATTCGAATCGAAAGATGGCGGTTCATTGGTAAAGTTGTCTCTCTGGCCGTTCTGTGGGTGGATTCCAAGACCTGCCAAGGCATTTTGGACGAGTTCTGACTTCCAAAGAATGCAATGACTGTTTTTCCCAAGCATCCCTTTCGGTCAGCAACGAGGAAATTACAGGTTTGCAAGCATAGCTCTAATCGAATAGTAATTGCTGAGTCTGCTGAATGATTGATGGGAAATTTCCTTGGTGAACGGAAGGGAATAGGGTTGAAGTTTGCTGCAAATGTATATTTTTGAAGTCAGAATTATTTTTTCATTAAAAAAAATGGAGGCAAAGATGTGTGTTTTTTGTTGTTGTCCTGTTACGTAGAAAACGGGCATTTTCAGATTTGCTGCTGAACAAACAACCATATGCAACAGAAATCAAGAGTTTTAGTCAGTTAGTTGGCTTTTAAAGCTATGAAAATTATCACTTTGCCATAAAAAGCAGTCATTACTATCATGTGCCCAGATATGTAAAAGCTAGAGTTTTTTCAATCACTGCTGGTATTTTCCACGCACATATGCGTGGCTAGGACTTAAAGGGTTAAATCAAGTAGAAAAGGTAAGTGACTTTAAATATTTTGGTAAAAAAATGTTCAGTTCTTTTAGAAAAAGTCACAAACCCCTCCATTTAATGTAAACTACGAGTTTTGATCTTTCAAAAAATTCAACTTACCATAGCAGTGAATCTCACTCAGAACAAGAGTAAAGACGAACGCCACCAAAATTGACCTCATTCTTATTGATATCGGGTCAGACTAAATGGCGTGGGTGGGTGGGTCGTGGGTCGTGGGTCGTGGGTCGTGGGTCGTGGGTCGTGGGTCGTGCGTCGTGGGTCGTGGGTCGTGGGTCGTGCGTCGTGGGTCGGTCGTGCGTTTTGGGTCAAGGCAAGTTCGCCCCCGATGCAAAGGAGCATTCTCATCGATTTGTTATTTTTGGATACCGTTTTTCTTATTAACAGAAACATTTTTTCTTTCATGTCGGGCCCACCGTCTCGCTTTTTTCCCTTCATGACTGCCGGGCAATTTCACGGAAGTGGGTCGAAAATTGCAAGTATTTGCTTGACCTTGGCGTGCAGGCTGTTTGCCGACTGAGAATTTTCTGATCGGCAAGGTTTTGGTAACAACCAATTTAATTATTGAACGATTTCATGTAGGTAGCTTGGTGGTTCTTCATTCCATATCGATTAAATGATCATGTTATTCATTTATTTGTTTTCCCAATTTTATCAGGGAAGTCACGCTAGCCAATATATTTTATAATTTTTTAAGATTCGTGGCTTTTTTTGGTCATTTCAAGTCTTTTTTTAACTTTAAGGGATTTCTAAAGAACACCTAATGGAATTTTTTTTTCCTGTGCATGGCCAACTTTTTATTCCTCTTATTGAAAAAAAAAGAGTTTCTTTTCCGTTAATCGCTACTTACCAGTGATCCAATTAGTGGCGTGGGAACGCTCAAGTATGATTGGTTAAAAATAGGTGAAATGTACATGTTTGCTGAAAGCATTCGCGAAAGCATTTTCAAAACTTGCACTGTCTGGGACTATAGCGAAAGGAATTATTTATATTCTTGAAATGACTTAATAATTGTACGCCGGTTTTAAGTACTAGAGATTTGTTTCACAAGGCCAAATCGATGTTGCTGTTTCAGAATCCGAACTTGCAGGTTTGTCGTCGACCGCGGTCAAACTAGTCTCCCTCGCAGCCGTTCTTAGTGTCGTCACGCAAAATTCCTCCCCACTAACGGCTGCTCACATTCGAACAACATTCCTTTCCACCATTTCAGCCAATCACTATTCGGTTCATATATCTCAGGAACCGTACCCGCCAAAGTAATCTAACCAATCGCATTGCGTGTTTTATTTTGGAGTTCTCAGCTTTCAAAATAGCGACCCTATTGGCCTTGAAGAAGCTTTTGATGTTTTTAATAGCAATACATTTCGAATTTCGAGCTTAAATACAAATGCGTTGAGAATCGTTTCGATTTTCCGGCGATTATTCTGATTTGTTCATGACTGGATGTGAATGTGATCTGCTATTCAGCGACCAGCGAGTTGTCAGCTTGCAAAGCGTGCTATCAAAGGCTTATAACGTTTAAAAAGGCATCTGATCATCTTCAAGAGCTTAAAACTGAATTGAAGGGAATCTTCAAGGATCAAAAAATTCCAAGAACAAAACGCTTGTTAAGAGTCGTGAAAGACAATGGAGAAACTGCGACAGCTTCATGCCGTGGGAAAGCCTCGAAATGTTTACAATATCCGATCAATACAACTTGATACAGGAGAGACTTTCCGAAACTCATAGGTAGGTTGACAAAAATATCCTTCTTTTTTCTCGACTACATTTCTAAACATTGTTTTTTGCTGTGAATTCGCAATGTTATTTCGTCCGTTGTGAAAACTTTTAGAAATGAATAAAATATGTTTCTTAATTTACACGTTGTTTGCTTCAGTTCGAATGTTTGATCCGAATGTTCCGCAAAACGTTAAAATACTGAAAAATATTTCGCTCTGTTTCAATAAAGACGTCCAGAACCGCAATCTTTGAGAAAGAAGAGACAAGAATACGAAAACAATAATTATATTTGTCGCTCCCGACCGCATACTTCGCCGTGCATAACTTGCAATTGTTGGATGACATGAACCGCCCCGACATGAACTGGCGAAAAGTAAAGTTTATCCCAACACAAATTAAATTCAGTCAAATTTAACTTTTTTTACACAGCAGAGGAATTTAAAACTTTTTATGAGACGTATGGTCTTCGGTTTTTAGTCTTCTGCGTTTGTAAACCGGTTGAAACTGAACGGTTTACAGATCTTTTCAGAAAAATAATGTTTCGAAAGCAGACACGGCAGACAATGTAGCGCCGCATTGTTGAACGGTTGCCATAAAATAAGCTAAAAGATAACAGTTTGCGCCTTTTATTTTCATGCTGTTTTATTGCAACGGTCAGCGAAGCGAAGCCCTTTTTGATAAATTTCCCGCAGAAGGGTTTAATCGGCACCAGTTATAGAGAGTTGACGCCGCGGAATAAAACAAATAAAATTTATTTATCATCAGAACTTGTTGCGTGCGTGCGAAATACATGGGATCGAATGTCCTTTGAAACGCAGACATAGCGTCGCAAAATTACAGGAGTACTCCGTGTATTTGTTCAGTTTCTGCTCCAAATTCAAACCGAAATTAATGATGTAAGTGGATTCAAAATACGCTGTAGAGAATTTTAAAAGCTGGCCATGGCTCAACAGTCCCGTGAATGATTCTAAATGCTCGGTGATTTCGTTGAATATCGAATGCCGTGATTGTTAATTTTATCGAATGTTTCAAAACGTGTTGACAATGTTTTGAAAAATTATTTATAAGTGGTATTGCAACGCTTTTTGATTCCGTTGAAAAACATTGCTTGCGTTTTCAAAACACATCGAAATGTTCTTCTCTGCAACAACCGAATTCGCGGGAAAAAACATGTTGATTACAATCTCATGTGCTGTGATTGGTCACATAAGAAACAAAGGGAAAGGAATGTTGTTCGAATGTGAGCAGCCGTTAGTGGGGAGGAATTTTGCGTGACGACACTAAGAACGGCTGCGAGGGAGACTACGGTCAAACGACAGAAATATGCCAAAAACAAGACAAGTACTTCAAAGATAAGGTTTTGATTTTCACAATTTAAAGTTTCATACATTACCGGTATCGTGACAATTTACGAAGCTTTTTGGGGCTTTATTAAAAATGTTTGAAAATGGTGATATGTGGACTTCTCTGCGCCATTTTTTCAAAGCACTTTGGTTCAGATGTAAAACATTAAAAAGTAAAAACACTCTTATACCTGGGAAAACGGGAATGTTCAGGTAAGCGTGACTCTCGCGTGACTAAGTTATCGTGACGTGTTTTGGTCAAAGTTAAAATGAGTGACAGATGTCAAACGAAAGGTGTCAAGGATTCGCGAGCGGTAGTTGTTGTACACTGTTGTATGTCGTACAATTAAAAATTGTGGAAGTATGTTTATTTTCACTCAGCAGCTATTTTTTGCTTATACTAACACATCCAGATATGAACGTAATTCCCCGAAATAGGAAGAAAAGCTGCCTATAAAGACGTTTGAATGCGGTGAGGGTGCGTCGAGATTTGACCTTACGTTATCAATTGAAGCTTGAGGCTGCAGATGCACTATCGAAGGTTGCGTTTAAAGGGATTTAAGGGAAATCAAAACTTACAATGTCAAGCACTGTAGCGGAATGAACGTTTCATTTTGTTGAACTGACTTAAGTTATATTTTAGACCATTATTTTAAAATAAAAATGTTCATATTATTTGTGCATATATCCTGCGAAACCAAGAAACAAGAAACCCAGTGGAAATATTTCGACACTAGTTTGCCACTGATCCACACACTGGTCCCTGATTAAAATTCCGATTTTACACAGATGAAATGGCAGAAATAGAAGTAGCTGATCGGCTTATCAGCCAAACTGAAGGAACTTGTCCTTGTCGATGCAACCGTTTTAAGGGTGTTCTTGTTTGTTTAAGATTTTTCAGTTTTTCTGCGAACTAGTAGCCTGCGTTCAAAGGGGAAGGAGAGGGAAAGTTCTAGCGTTAGTTTTATGCAACGTATATTGTAACACCTCCATCCGAGGTCTTTGAATGAGTGAGTTCAAATTTTAGGCCTTGTTAAGCGTCACACATTTTTCGATAAATTTAAAATCCAGAGATAGCTAGTAACTCGGCTAATACACGCACGATCCACGATTCACGACCCACGACCCACGACCCACGACCCACGACCCACGACCCACGACCCACGACCCACGACCCACGACCCACGACGCACGCCAATTAGACAATCTCTTCATTTAAGCATGTTTTCCGAAAGAGTATAAGTGTGTAGGGAATACTAAATTGTAATTATTATGATTTTTCACATACAAAAAGATCTCGACTAAATAATGACGGAGAAATAGAGTGCGGGAAGTTTTACCAGAGGCGAGGTTTCACTAAGTTGTGAAGTTTCAATTAGGGCGTTCTGTAAGTTGCATCTTTTCATATTTGAGCAACTTTTTTCCTTTCGATCATATTTTTCTTTTTTCGAGCATCTTATTTCCTTTGGAGCAACGCTTTAAATTCTGAGCAATTTCTAGGCCGAAGATTGTCCGATTGTTGTTCGAAGCTCATACGAACATCTCCGAACATTTTTCGAACTTTGCCGAAAAGAAGTTTGCCGAAAATTTCCGAGGAATATCTGAAGTTATTTCAATTTTCGGCTCATTCAGCATTAAAACATGACAAACTCGTCAGCAAACACAACGTCATCGATATCTTCGCGATATTTCTGAGTAACAAAAATTCTTGTTATTCAACAATATTCGGTCTTAAAATGTTATTAAGACACTTCTGTTGCAGTGGCCTTTCTTGAAAATGCTCAGAAATTCTACCTGCAAAGGGAAATTAGCATATATTTGGCGTCATTCTCTCAATAAAAAGCAACGTTTTGGATTTTTTTAGCAACCTTTGAGCAACTCTGTTAAAAAAATTCAGAACTAAGTACTGTATTTATTTGAATTCCATCAGATGCTAGCTATGCTATTTATGCAATCACTAACATTGCTTGTTAAGTTTAAAAAATGTAAGCTGAAGTTGGATAACAGTCTTTATCACGCACAAGGTGCCGGCTACTTTTATTCATGTTACGTTTTTGACAAGTTTCCCCAAAATTATGTAAGACCCCTTGTGAAACGTCATCGCTTTTGCATGCATTGCATGCCATTTATTATACTTGAGGCACCACTGTAAATATAAATGCGGTACATGAAACCTGAAAATCATTAGTGTCTACCTCTGCATAGGCAAAAGTGGCGTCAGCTTATTAAATTCTTATTTGTGTTACAAAAGTAAAGCATTATTGTCAAAAACCATTACATTTCATTACAAATTTACTCCTGGTATGCTTAACAGCTGTCACATTTCTAAACCAACAGGTATCTTACCAGTGCGAAGCAGAAAAAGAAAATATGTTGCTAAAGGCTCGCGTATGTGAAGGAGGTCATCAATTACTGGCATGCCCCAACAATCGCAAGATCGATGTCGAGTACGCAATGTACGGCCGTTTGAAGGGAGGTCATGTCTGTGGTGCCTTCGTGCTTGACGTTAACTGCCAAGCCGCAAACTCTTTGGATATTGTGAAGAACGACTGTCAAGGCAAACAAAGCTGCATTTTGTATGCCAACAACGAGAAGTACGGCGATCCTTGTTTCCTTACCCAGAAATATGTGGAGGTTAGTGAATTTGGGTTAATTAACGCTACAAAACATACCCAGTATCTGTATATAATTCACTTGGCAAGCATTTGACTGACTGCCTAGAATAGCCTTTTATAAACTGACAAACTGGATGTCCTCAACTTTAATTTCGGGCAATTTGTCGATTTGTGCATTCGAAACAAACGCTGAGAGCACAGCGATATCTAATTTATAGATTACATGAAGTCTTCTATCTCTGTACGACAGTGAATATAAAAACAGAATTTGAAAAGAGCCAGGATACAAATTTTTTTTCGCGCTAAAAGAGCATATTCTTGTAACGATCTTATTCTTCAAGTGGATGATGATTTAACACAATTACACTTAAGTAGATGTAGTAGAGGTAAAACTTTATTTAAAAGCTCGGATTCAAGAGTAGCGCGTAAGCGCTAGTATCTCCGAGATCATAGATAAAAAAAAAAGAAAAAATAAATACAAAAAACAAAGTGTACAACCTAAAATGGACGGAATGTAAGACGTGCTTCTCATTTGTTGCCTCAAACTTAATTGCATCTTCTGACCTTACTTGCAGGTTCATTACCGTTGCCGCAAGTCCGTGTGAACAGCAAAGTCAATTGGGGATTTATTGACACGATGATGGCAGGAAAGACAAACAAGGGCATTTGGAGAACTGCTATGTAGATCTAGTCATAGAAAATTAAAATGTATTGGGAATGAAAGAAAAGGAAAACAAGGGAATTTTGAGAACTGCTATGTAGACTAGAAATGGGAAATAAAAATGGAATGGGAATTCATTGTCATTAATGTTGTGTTTAACAAATACGTAGCTGTGTTTGACCCCATCCTTCCACCAGCGTGTTTACAAAGCCTGAAGGAAACATCAGTGCGATTGCGAGTGCAATCTACCACTTATAACGACATAGCATAGTATTCCTCAACCTCGACCGTCCCCAGGGGTCTCCCACGGTCTTTTAGGAGATCACATTCAAGATGTGTCTGCCATCTTGGATTTGAACGCCTGACAAGCCCCGTTCACACTGACCCGGGTAAATTTGAAAACGCGTTAAATGTTTTCAGTCAATATTAACCCGGGTAAATTTGAAAACGATACGCTTCATCGCACGCAGAGTTATAACGAATGCACAGAGCTATTTCAAAGCTAATTAAACCTTTTGTTTTGACAGAGAATGCATGACTATTTGGTGTCAGCTTTTTCGTTTTTCCTCAGGCCCTGTTCACACTGACCCGGGTAAATTTTAAAACGCATCTTTTTTACCCGGATAAGCCAACCGTCCACACTGAAAGGGCGCTTTCGGTCACCGAAAACGGTACTTTTCAAAAACGCTCTCCAAAGTGGGTTAATTTGAAAACGCCGGCTGTAGGTGGTGTAGTGTGGAGGGCGAAAACGGGCGAAACCGGGACGTCAAATAGTCTGACGTCAAACTGACGTCAAATAGTCATGTGTTCTCTGTCAAAGCAAAAGTTTGATATTAGCTTAACAACAAAGCTCAGTGCATGCGTTGTAACTCTGCGTGCGATGATGCGTATGGTTTTCAAATTTACCCGGGTTAATATGGACGGAAAACATTTTACACGCCCTTTTCAAATTTCAACGCATTCAAATTTACCCGGGTTAATGTGTACGGGGCCTAAGAGACGATTTTTCGGTTTTCTGCAAAATAGATAATTCAGCAACGAATCGCGAACCATTTATTTTCCATAAAGAATAACGATCATAAGTCCAGAGCTTAACTTTTGTTTTCAGTAGATAAGATGGTTAATCTTTATTTTCACACGGTGAAATTCATCAGCTAGGTTACCAAAAAATAATAATATTTCTATAAAATAAAAAGCTGCTTTCCACAAATGTCTTGCATTTATCGCCAACTTTACTTGAGCTTTACACCACAGTAAAGTTATGTTTTCATGCTGTGGGATCTGCAGAATGTTTGGTACATATGACAAAAACTCTTATGCTGTTTTACGCGTATTTAATTTCGCGAAAAATTCGGGAGCCGAATTTCGCGAGTATTAATTTTCGCGATGACAAGAAAAATTGAGCAAAAGTGTATTAAATTTCGCGATATCGTCAGTGTTTTCTGGATCAGTCGTCAAAGACTTGAGCCCCATTTACACGGCAGAAAATTTGTGGCACGGATCGGATAAAATTGGTATGCGTACCAAAAAAATAGCACTGATACCCTGTTTACACGTCCTTTTTTCTACCGTGCTAAGCTGCGTTAAATAATGTTTTGGTGCGGGTTAAAGGCTCAACCCCTTGTCCAGCGTACGCGATTCTGCCTTAGTGCGCATGTCGCTATTTCATTTAAACGTCACATACGAGTCGCGCATAGTAAAGTAAGAAAAGTAAGCAAAGTAAGAAAAGAGTTGGTTCAGCACGGCTAATCGTTTTTACTACACATTTTATTCGAGCCGGGTTAGATTTTCAGGAACGCGTACCAATTTTATCCGTGCTCGGACTACCTCGCGACTAGGTCCGAGCACGGGTAAAATTTTGGTTCGGCACGGGTGAGGAAAAGTCGTTTACACGACAAAATTTATCCGTGCCGAACCATTTTTTCCGGTACGCGTACCAATTTTATCCGAGCCGTGCCACAAATTTTCTGCCGTGTAAATGGGGCTTAAGGAAATACTGAAAATATACAAAGGTCTGGTTCAATGTAGCTACAATGAGGCTGCCATCAGAAACTTTGGTGACTGTGCTAAAGAGGTCTTGGCCGATTTACAAGCTAAAGACAACAGTAATCAGAGAAAGGGTGCTAGTCCAAAACAAGACGAAAAGATATTTTCAAGGGTATATAGTTGCAGTTCCTAAAATTTTAGTTGATGTAAATTTATTTTGGTGTGTTTAAATTTCGCGATGTTTTAAAATCAGTAAAGATTAGTTAGAATAAGATACGTCTCGGGGATTTCGCAGATTTTTGGTCTGTAAACTGTTCTGAAGTTAGTGGTAGGCAACTTACCCATGTATCGAAGAACATTATCTTTGAAATTCTAAAGGAAGATATAACCTTAATTTGCAGATAGACATCAAACAATGGCTGCAAAAATGGATTTTTGAAGACGCGTTGAAACAGCCTGAAAAGTTAAGCGTCCTGAGTTTTTCAAATCGCAATCCATTTCCGTCCTAGCCATCCGCAGTCAAAGACGCTTGTTTAAAGTTTCATTGCTCAAATATAGCAAGTGGTAATAAAATTGGATCATTTTTTTCCATATATATAAATTTTGGCTGTTCAAAAATGTGTTAAGATCCGTGTTAACGTAACTCTGTAAAAAAATAAACCAGTTCTACAGCCGTTGAATGAACATCACGAGTCTTTGAGGAAACTGTAGCGACATAAATATCAAGCAAACTCTACAATATAATATAATTTTGGTGGCGTTCGTCTTTACTCTTGTTCTGAGTGAGATTCACTGCTATGGTAAGTTGAATTTGTTGAAAGATCAAAACTCGTAGTTTACATTAAATGGAGGGGTTTGTGACTTTTTCCAAAAGAACTGAACATTTTTTTACCAAAACATTTAAAGTCACTTACCTTTTCTACTTGATTTAAGATAGGATCTTATACGACTTAAAGGCAAAAATTTTAAGGCAATACAAAGCTTTAGATTCTAGAAAGAGTGGCTACGTGTAGAAACATTAAAGAAGCCACGTCACGGATAACGCATCTTGAAAATTGGCAAGTTTTTACAAGTTTGTCGTTTATTATCTGTCTTCATGTTCGTCAGTCAAAACCACCCTAATTTATTTTCGAGTTGCTTGTGTTTTATACGTTAGAAAACCATTATTTTGAGTTTTCATTCAATTTACAAATAATCAGAAAAATAACCTATAGTATTGTGACATAGCTCTTTTAACCAACAGTTCTTGCTTCCAGATTAATTGTCATTTAAGAAGCCAAAGAGCCACGCTTTATAATCATGTCATCCATTATCCGAAAATGTTATTTCTTGTAGACGTTACAGTTTGTGAAGGCGCAGAACACAGAATCAGCTGCCAGGGATACCAGTCGATTCATATTACTGCAGCGAACTATGGAAGGACCGAGACAGGAGTGTGTAAGCACAATATTTTCGAACTCGACTGGAACACCAACTGCCACTCACCCAGTGCCTTGGATATCACCAAGCAGGAATGTGAAGGCTTCCCATCATGCACTCTCTTTGCAAATAACGGCGAGTACGGCGACCCATGTTTTGCTATCAAAAAGTACTTGAAGGTATGTTCAGATAATAACTGTTAAACAAATACCATATGTTAAATCATCTTCAATTTTTTGAACGGCTCACGAAGAACAACGTTCCGCCCAACAAAGTTAGTAAAAAACAAGACATTGAAATACTGAGCCTATGGTTCATTTGGGCATGTTTTCCGAAAGAGTATAAGTGTGTAGGGAATACTAAATTGTAATTATTATGATTTTTCACATACCAAAAGATCTGGACTAAATAATGACGGAGAAATAGAGTGTGGGAAGTTTTACCAGAGGCGAGGTTTCAGTGAGTTGTGAAGACATCTCAGGCTGCTAGTTTCTTCAAATGAGGGTGTTCCATAAGTTGCTACTTTTCATATTTGAGCAACTTTTTTCCCTTCGATCAATTTGTTTCTTCTTTCGAGAATCTTTTTTTCCTTTGGAGCAACGCTTTGAATTCTGAGCAATTTCTAGGCCGAAGATTGTCCGATTGTTGTTCGAAGCTCATACGAGCATTTCCGAACATTTTTCGAACATTGCCGAAAAGAAGTTTGCCGAAAATTTCCGAGGAATATCTGAAGTTATTTCAATTTTCGGCTCATTCAGCATTAAAACATTACAAATTCGTCAGCAAACACAACGTCATCGATATCTTCGCGATATTTCTGAGTAACAAAAATTCTTGTTATTCAACAATATTCGGTCTTAAAATGTTATTAAGGAGGCTCGATGTAGTTCTTTTAGCCGAAGGGTGGTTGTTTTGAAAATTAAAATTATCTAGGAAGCCAATGTTCGATTTTTGCCAAAATACACCATAATGATCAAATATGACAAAATTTATTTTTTTTACTCGTCATTTTGTCACAAAGGTTACCATAGCAACCATTGACGTTTTCTTTTGTTCTTAAACAAGCTTGGTTTTCTCGAAATCTAGACTGACACTTGGTATTCATTTTTTGATATGTTCAAGTACAGTAGAGTTACTACCTGTGCTCAAAAATTTAGGAAAATCTGTAAGAGCGTTTTAGAGTAAATCAAGAATGAAGTTTTTGGTATTTTCTTATAATTTCTTACAATCGGCAGTCGATATATATTTTAACAAATTAAAGCAAAAAGTCTTTCGCTTTTAGTTATGATCTTTGATGGTGTAAGTATTTATATTTCAGTGAGAGAAACTGTGCTCAAATAATACGAAACAATTTTAAGGCGCCTATTTTATATTAAAACGGTGTTTTTCTGAAAATTTCATTCTTGATTTACTTGAAAACGCTCTTACAGATTTTTCTAAAATTTCGTCAACAGTCAGTCAATCTACTAAACTTTAACATATCAAAAAATAAACACCAAGTGTCAGTCTTGATTTCGAGAAAATCAAGCTTGTTTGAGAACAAAAGAAAACGTCAATCGTTGCTATGGTAACCGTTGTGACTAAGTGACGGGTAAAAAATTAAAATTTGGTCACATTTGATCATTATGGTGTATTTTGGCAAAAATCGAACATTGGCTCCCTAGGTAATTTTAATTTTCAAAACAACCACCCTTAGTCTAAAAAAACTACATCGAGCCTCCTTAAGACACTTCTGTTGCAGTGGCCTTTCTTGAAAATGCTCAGAAATCCTACCTGCAAAGGGAAATTAGCATATATTTGGCGTCATTTTCTCAATAAAAAGCAACGTTTTAGATTTTTTTTTAGCAACCTTTGAGCAACTCTGTTAAAAAAATTCAGAACTACTGTATTTATTTGAATTCCATCAGATGCTAGCTATGCTATTTATGCAATCACTAACATTGCTTGTTAGGTTTAAAAAACGTAAGCTGAAGTTGGATAACAGTCTTTATCACGCACAAGGTGTCGGCTACTTTTATTCACGTTAAGTTGTTGACAAGTTTCCTCAAAATTATGTAAGACCCCTTGTGAAACGTCATCGCTTCTGCATGCATTGCATGCCATTTAATATACTTGAGGCACCACTGTAGGTATAAATGCGGTACATGAAACCTGAAAATCATTAGTGTCTACCTCTACATAGGCAAAAGTGGCGCCAGCTTATTAAATTCTTATTTGTGTTACAAAAGTAAAGCATCATTGTCAAACACCATTACATTTCATTACAAATTTACTCCTGGTATGCTTAACAGCTGTCACATTTCTAAACCAACAGGTATCTTACCAGTGCGAAGCAGAAAAAGAAAATATGTTGCTAAAGGCTCGCGTATGTGAAGGAGGTCATCAATTACTGGCATGCTCCAACAATCGCAAGATCGATGTCGAGTACGCAATGTACGGCCGTTTGAAGGGAGGTCATGTCTGTGGTGCCTTCGTGCTTGACGTTAACTGCCAAGCCGCAAACTCTTTAGATGTTGTGAAGAACGACTGTCAAGGCAAACAAAGCTGCATTTTGTATGCCAACAATCACAAGTATGGCGATCCTTGTTTCCTTACCCAGAAATATGTGGAGGTTAGTGACTTTGGGTTCATTAACGTTACAAAACATTCCCAGTATCTTTGTTTATATCACTTGGCAAGCATTTGAGCGCTTAGAATAGCCTTTTAAACTGACAAACTGGATGTCCTCAACTTATATTTTGGGTAAAGTGTTTACTGATGGATTTGTGCATTCTATACAAACGCTGAGAGCACAGCGATAACTAGTTTATAGATAACATGGAGTCTTCTACCTCTGTACGTCAGTGAATAAAACAACATAATTTTGACAAGAGCCAGGCATAACAGAGTCGAAATATAAGGAAATGAATTGCAATTGAACCAGTTGCCTGATGATACAAACTTTTATCGCGCTTAAAAAGCATATTCTTGTAACGATCTTATTCTCATCATCATCATCATCATCATCATAACCTTTATTTAAACACGATAGGGGTTTAAAGCACAATGCTTGTGGGGTCGTGTATTAAACTAAATATTACTAAATACTGATAAACTAATATTTTCTAGATTACTACTAAATACTTATATACTAAATTACATTGTTACTACTATAAAAATAATTAATTACATAACAGGCAGTAACATTGAACATTGTAATGCCTAGGAAGCGACTGAACCGACTGAGCATTGAAATTAAGCTTCTTAATATAACTATTATTTTTCCCTTTTCGATAGAAAACCGAAAATTGGGATCCTGTATTATACGACGAAACAGCATTCCATAGGCCCCCCTATGTCCAATTGAATTTTTTACAAAGTATGAATTAAATCTTGGGACCACGATGTTATTGATTCTTCTGAGGCTGTAAGAAATCCTGGATTTTTTCGCTAAGTGTGACAGTGCAGCTAGTACTTCACCGTTTACCACCAGTTTAATTATCCAGCGTTTGTATAAGTAGTTTAGTGTGCTCCATTTCGTATACTGGTAGACTTCAGCGGATGGCATATCGCGGGGCAAGTTGTAAATCACTCTGGCCGCTCTACAATGGAGCACTTTCAAAGAGTTCTTCAAGTGGATGATTTGATTTAACGCAATTACACTTAAGTAGATGTAGTAGCGGTAAAGCTCGGATTCCAGAGTATTGCGTAAGCGCCAGAATATTCTCCGAGATCAAAGATAAAAAATGAATAAATAAAAGAAAATAACAAAAATACCTACATTAAAAAAAATAGAAGTATATAATATAGATTCAAAAGATAGAATACATTATATCAAAAAAATTAACTCTAGTGATTTTCCTAAATAACCTGAGCATGATTGATTGAGTGGATGAAAGTAAGTGGTCCACATGCAGGAAAAGCACATTCCTTTCAATTCCTTGAAAGAAGAGATCAAGGCAGGCCTTAAAAACAATATTCGCCCCACTTAATAGGTTTGCTTTATAAGGAAACGTTTTAAGTTAAACTGGCGTGTTTATCTTTTCAAGATGTTATTTCTTTTTTTTGTGGTATCTTTTTAACAAATTATTTTATGATGTAAGGAAGCCCTAATTGGCTTCACACTAGAAACTAAGTATGTTTCAAAGTAAGTACTTGACTCAATTCAAGTGCACTTGAAAATCTAAAGTCGCACATTTTACAAAATCTGGCTTCACACTTGATGACAAAGTATATTACTTGAGGTAAAAGCTGTCAATCATCTTCAGAATAGTGGCAACGCTGCACGCTGCTTTCATTTGGCTTCCATTACTATTGGTCAAGTGCGTTCTCAAGTGTGGTGTAGACCATATTGGCGGCGTACTTCGGCTTCTTTGAACACGAACTTTTCCATGGTCACTAAGCAAAGTTCAACAAAGTGCGTTTTATTTCTTCACACTCAAAGAATTAAGTTTCAAGTGCTCTTAGATTATACTTACCAGCTCTTGTGTGAAGCCAAGTCATGCTACCGCCTCGGGTGAGCCAAATAGGTGCAATGCGCGCCATTAAATGAACGGTACCTTGAAGAAAGAAGTCGCATCTTCATTGCAATCTAAGCCCCTTTTGAATAAAGATCACTAAACTAAAAATTTATGTTTCATGTATTACAAAAAAGCAAACTTTGTATTTACAAAGAGCTTTTAGGTGTTTTCCCGCCGTAATAATGAAAAACAAAGTGTACAGGTGGAAATGGACAAATTGCAAGAAGTACTTCAAACTTAATTGGATCTTCTGATTTTTCTTGCAGGTTCATTACCGTTGCCGCAAGTCCGCGTGAACGACAAAGTCAATTGGGGATTTATTGACACGATGATGGCAGAAAAGGCAAACAAGGGCATTTGGAGAACTGCAATGTAGAACTAGAAATGGGAAATAAAAATGGAATGGGAATTCATTGGTATTGATGTTGTGCTTAATAAATACGAAACTGTGTTTGACCACATCCTCCCACCAGCGAGTTTACAAAGCCTGAAGGGAACATCAGTGCGGTCTGGTTTACACAAGGAAGTACTCCCAAATTCACCCTCGTGTTTGCGGCGTTTAAAGCGGCAGTTTTTTATTCCTTTTATAAACTACAAAAATCCAATATGACACCACATCCATGAATCAACTTCAAAAGAAGTGATATATATCTACCACTTATAACGCCATAATAAAGTCCTCTGCAACTTAGCATAGTATTCCTCAACCTCGACCGTCCCCAGGGGTCTCCCATGGTCTTTTAGGAGATCACATCCAAGATGTGTCTGCCATCTTGGATTTGAACGCCTGACAAGCCCCGTCCACACTAATTCGAGTAAATTTGAAAACGTCGTGTAAAATATTTTCCGTCCACATTAAGGTCGCGGGGGATACCTACAGCGTGAATAAATTCATGAAGGGAATTTTGCTTGACCTGCATCTTTTAAAACACTTACTTCTCAGCTGTTATGGGTGCGATTAAGCTCAAATTTTACAGGGACATAAAGAAATGATAAAAGATTGTGAATGCCATCTTTTATTTTGTAGATTGCATTTAACGGCGATGTTATAGCCACGTTGGTTCCAAATTGGGAAAAACATGATTTTGTGGCAGAGTTGCGGAACGAGTAGGAGACAGCACACTGTGATCTTGTCAAAAACTAATCATTCAATACCTCTAGAGTGTCATAACAGAAGCGGATTTTTTAATTTAAAGTTTGCCAGCAAGTTATGGCGGTTTAAGTGCGCAAATTTGAATTTTATGTCTTCTACCTCTTTCTAAAAGCGTTCTTTTAAAATTCCGCTTCTGTTATGACACACTACAGTATTCATAGTTTACCTATCTGCAGTGGCAAGTCATGAAGTTCTGTATCCGTGCTGTATTCTCTGCCACAAAATTGTCGGAAAAGTCCAAACTTTGAGATTTCCGAAGGTGTCCCGACCTAAATACAATCATTTTGCCAAGGACAGATGTAATTATGGTAATTATATTCCACGCTTTTATGGTGAGAACAATGCGTTTTCAAAAAGGACACGATTGTTTATGCCAAATATTCTTGTGATTACTCTGAGTTGCAGAAATATTCCAATTTAAATGAAAATAAGCTCAAAGACTTCCTACAATCTATATGAACGTATATCGCTAAGTGTTGTTTTAAATTGGTTAAAATATCAAAGAAACAGGGATTTTTTACAAATCACGCGCACGCGCCCATATTTTTGTCCAGTCATAAATATCTCGTAAAGTTGTCGATGTCAGTCGTTGTACTTCGTGCATTCGCTTTAAATAAATGTATAATGATGAGCCTAAGGTGTCCCCGCGACCTTAAGGTCGCGCAGGACCCTTGAAATCATTATGTATGTATTTATTTAAAGAGTATGCACGAACTGCGACGACTGAAGCCGACAACAAACGAAATATTCATGAGAATTTTTTTCTCAGAGTTCTTTGTACAAGTAATTACACGGTATTGTTCTCAGCCTCGCATCCCGTGCGCTGGAACATAGCGAATTATCATAATTAGATTCACAGCTTTAAATAAAGCACACGTTGTTGTAAACATCGACTCGGAAGGTCTTCGGAAGCCTCAAAACCTGCAATTTTGTGTCCAAGTTTTCTCCGCCGATATAGAATTTCAAGAGTTGATTCGCGAGGAACATAAACTTGGTGTACTCTATTGTGTTCTGGCTAGAACGAATTTTTAAATTTCCTTCTCAAAATGAAGAGAGCATGTTTCAAAGTTTAGATTTCACATTTTTACTCTCTTAGAAGCCATTAACTTGTAGCAGTTTTTGAAATCGAAAATTTCGTTCTAGTGGGAACACAAAAGAAGTTACGATTTATCACTAGGCTATATAATCATTTAATTTGGCGCGCTGTGCTAGCTGAAAACTTGGACACAAAATCGCATTATCTTCAGTTAAACTTTTAAGGGCTTGTAACATCACAGACAACGGTCATCTCTCAGTAAAAGGACAATCATGATGTAATTCCATCATCCCTGGGTATCCTTATTAAATTTTAGAGGAATCGATATTCAAAATGTAGTGAATTAAAGCTTTACAAGACAGCACTCCAACAAGAAACTTGGCTAATGAATATATTAATGAGCAAGGGTCCTGCGCGACCTTAAGGTGGCCCGCGGGTATTTATGAGGCTGACAGTTCCCTTTTTTAAGCGCGTTTTAAAACGGGAAAACGTAAAGTGATTGCTTAGATTTTTGAGAATCTGAAAGAAAAATCCTTAAATTATATAAAATGATAAGTTTTATAGCGATCAAACGCGATTTGTTTAAGTTATAAACGATTTTCGGAAGCCTCCGTTTTTATTAAAATGCGATTATTTTTAAAATGCCACGGTGAATTTTTCTGTAATTACCCCAAAACGCTGCCAAACAGTTGAAGTTTACTCACCACACTTTACAGGAAAATCCACTCCGTAGATTTCCTGAACGAGCGACATCTTTATTTTGCCTTGTAAAACTGTTGTGTTATGCGTTTGACTTGCCGTCGCATAAATGTGATACTTATAATTACCCAGTACAAGCCAGTTTTGAGGCTGATGTCACCTTAATCTTGTGTGTTAAAGCTAAAAAGATCGTGTATATACATCAAATGTTAGCAGTCAATAAAGATGGATGGGTTTCAGCCGAATTTTTGAAAATACCAAACAAATGACGTTATTTCAAATTGCAAAAAATTTGTCGATTTGTTTTGCATTTTTTTAAAGCTGCAGCTAGAACAGGATATTGCAAAGGTTTGCGCGGGTCACAATAAAGACATGACTGACACCGGAAACCGCGCAAGAAAAACCTCTGGCACCCAGGGTATTCTCGGTACTTCTTTGCAAGTACAATAATACGGCCTTCATTATGCTAGCGTGAGACCCATATTTAGTGGAAACCTGCTTATCATCCGAAGAATCGTGAATATTTATGACCTCGTCGCGGGTCAGTGAACACTTTGTGAAGGAAAGCTAATTAAAATAATCAAAATAAAGGACGTTTTTTAACAAACCACGGTCATAGGACAATTGCAAATCAATGAAAGTATGACAAACAACAAAATAATACAATTTTCTTGCTTTTGACTAGAAAAAATACGAAATGTGCCGTAGAAGAAAGCGGCGTTATTTTACGGTGGAATCCGCCATAACTTCGATATTGCGTGAAGTGCGCGGAGAATTGCATCATGGGATACTATTCGAACGTCGTCTGTCCAGTAGCGAAACTCGGAAATTGGGGCATTGGTTCGGACTAGGGTTTTTAGGCCGAGAAGGGATTAAGTGGCCAAAGCAGCAGATTCCAGACCTGCCCAAAGATGATTGCGAACTCACGAGGAAAAAAGTTCCCAAGTTGGTGCAAGAAAACAGCCTACAGTCTCCCTTATGACGTCATTCCTCCCTTTACAAGCTCCTGACGGCTGTTGAACGGTTGCTTCGATACAAGAATCAGTTACGCCGCCAATCTGGAGAGGTGAAGGTGGAAACCAGACGAATGACGAAATTGGTCAAGAGACAAGCTTTCCCTAAAAAGTTGGCGGTTCGATTCTTCTAAGGATGTCACATATGACTCTATCTCCTCTTTCCGTTTTACGAAGACTGATGAAACAAGCATAGGCGTACGAGCACCTTCGGACCTGGGGGGGGGGGGGGGGGGCGAAGACTAATTGCCCGAAAAAAAATGACATGCTTTGAAAGCCGAATAACGAGGCATTTAAAATGGACAACGAAACATGCATTGAAATAGCTGTGTACAAACCTCAACTTGCCTGCTTCAAGGAAATATTTTATTTATCCACTCCTGAGTTCAGCAAAAATTAACGTTATTTTGGGCAGCCAATTTACATTGTTTTTCCCTCACTTGAAAGATATGTAAAAGCGTGTCAGGGGTAAATGGGTTAAAACATTTCGTCAATTTTTAAGCTAGTGCTTAGAACTTAACATTTGGGCCAAAGCGCTAGCTTCATCACATTTGTAACAGCTTTGTTTCAAGTCCTACACTGGATCCAACGCGCGCAAACGCTCGAGCTATGAAGAATTCTAACTTCTGGTCTCCCTCGCCAATTTCCTTTTCACTTCAAAATGGTTGCAACTGAATCAAGCTGAGGGGTCAAAATCGAACGTGATTATAGCAATTTGCGAGAGGAAAAGAAAACATATACGAATGAGAAATCAGTTAGACTTTTGAACCACCAAGTTATACATGTATTTCCAATTATTTTTTTCTGTTGATGTAATTCGTTTTGAACGTAATGTTGAGATTTGTCCGCTAATTTTTTATTTTTTTCTCAGGCTTGTTGCCCGAATTTCCCCCCCCCCCTCCCCCCGGCCTCGTTCGCCTATGTACGGAAAGATCTAAACCTTGCCGACAAAGAATCTATCGAAACTGCGTCCAGAAGGTATTAACATCAAGAAATTTTCTGTCATAAAATCAGGCTCAGCAATTCAGTACAGTTTGTTACCTTGCATCAGTGTCCTGTATATTTCTTCAGCGGATTTGATCCATGCAGTGGTTAGCTTCGTTTTAACACAATCATTTGCTAAAGTTATTGTATTCTTGATGTTGATGGCCGCAGATTCATCCGCAAACAACAGAAACAAGCAAACTGGACTTGCATAAGGAATATTATTCACAATTATTCCTGGTCTCTTCGTACACCTTTTTCGTTTTCCACAATTTCACGGAATATAGATGACTTTTGAGGCCATCGTGCGAGAAATATTTCGGTAAGAAAGTTCTCTGTCGCTCCTCGCGATTTCATTCAGCCTACACAGTGAACACCGCGCAACAAATTTCCCCGCGTTTTCATAACATCACTTCGTTTAGATCAAATTGAAACGTGCACATCATCCAGTCGATAGAGGATAACGTCAATTGCTCGTTTTACGGTTACGAAAAATGCGACCAGCGACCAATAAAATTAAAATTTAACTGTGTAGCGATCGAACGAGAGCCACATTTTTTTTGCGTTAAGGCGCATCGAGGTTTCGATACACTCACACATGAAAAAAGACAAACAAAATAGAGCAGTTGGATAATAAACCTCTCAGATGTTTTGCTATGTAGTGTCGCTTTCACATAATTCTACCCGTTGTCCACATTTTGTCTTGCCCTGCGAGCTTTATTTGTTTATTTGTGTGCTGTTTGTAATTTCCTTACTTTTCTTTAGCAACGGGCGGGCAACCTCGTCCCCAGGTCTTATCCGTGCGTACGGGCGTAGGTGACCCCCAAAATTTCTCGGTTCGATTGATTACCATTTGCCTACTTATGGATGCTCCGCTCGCGTGCGCCTTCGGCGCACGCGAGAGCTCTGCTATTATGAATTGAATAGCTTGTGAATGGGTTAGTTATGTGGGACCAGTACACATGTGTTGATGTACTTTGAGAAAATTTGGAGTACCAGACCGCAATGATGTTCCTATCAGGCTTGCAAACTCGCTGGTGGCCTGTGGTGGGAGGATGTGGCCAATCACAGTTACGTATTTATTCAACACAACATCAATAACAATGAAACAATGAATTCCCATTTCATTTTTATTTCCCATTTCAAGATCTACATTGCAGTTCTCCAAATTCCCTCGTTTGCCTTTTCTTTCATTCCCAATACTTTTTTATTTCCCATTTCTAGCTCTACGTAACAGTTTTCCAAATGCCCTTGTTTGTCTTTTCTTTCATCACCGTGTCAACGAATCCCCAGTTGACTTTGTCGCTCACTTTCGGCAACGGTACTGAACCTGCAAGAACAATCAGAAGATGCAATTTAGCTTGAGGCAACAGAAGCGCTTCTTACAATTCGTCCATTTGCGGTTGTTCAACTTGTTTTCCGTGAAAACGGCAATAAAAAAAAAACTTAAAATATGTCTGTAGATACAGAGTTTGCCTTTTTGTAATATCTTTAATCTTTAGTATAGTAATCCCTATTAAGTAGGTTTTAGATTGATATAAAGAAGCGACTTCTTTTCCAAGGTACCCTTTCTTAAGAAAACGTTTTTTAGTGAGGTGAATACTTTCTTACTTTTTTTTTCACTGAGTTTCATCCGCTTGGTGGTATTCATGTTTAGGTAATTAATGAAAATCACTTAAGATAAATTTTGCCCAAGTTTAAGTGTCGAGTCATCCACTTGAAAATTTTCCTAATATTTTGACTCTGTTATACCTGGCTCTTGTCAAATTCAGTTGTTGTTGTTTTTGATTCACTGACGTACAGAGGTAAAAGACTTCATGTAATCTATAAACCAGTTATCGCTGTGCTCTTAACGTTTTTTATAGAATGTACAAATCCATCGGTTAATACTTCTTCCGAAATTGAAGTTGAAGACATTTTGTTTGCCATTTTATAAAAGGCCATTCTAGGCAAGTGATATATACAAAGATACCGGGTTTGTTTTGTAACGTTAATTAACCCAAATTCACTAACCTCTAAATATTTCTTGGTAAGGAAACAAGGATCGCCAAACTTGTGATTGTTGGCATACAAAATGCAGCTTTGTTTGCCTTGACAGTCGTTCTTCACAACATCCAAAGATTTTTCGGCTTGGCAGTTAGCCAATAACGAGAAGAAACCACAGACATGGTCTCCCTTCAAACGGCCGTACATTGCGTACTCGACATCAATCTTGCGATTGCCGGGACATTGCATTAACTGATGACCTCCTTCACATACGCGAACCTTTTGCAACATATTTTCTTTGGCCTTTACGCACTGGTAAGATACCTGTTGGTTCAGAAAATTACAGCTGTAAAGCATACATGAAGTAAATTTGTAAAGAGATATAATGGAGCTTTGACCTTTATTAGAATTTAATAAGCTGGCGTCACTTTTGCCTAAGCAGAGGTAGACACCAATGATTTTTCAGGTTTCAGGTACAACATTTATACCTTCAGGGGTGCCTCAAGTCCAAAAAGTTAAGCGGCTCCGGATAACATCACAGATACCTTATACCCTATATCATATTGAAGGTGATAAAAATAGTTACAGAAAGATCAAATAATTTTCTATTTTGTTTAATCCACTGATAAATTTTTTGTGGCTCCTCTAAGCAAACGTATACATATAAAGCCTCTCAGACGCTCTAACTGGAAGGAATTTTAAAATTTCGGTGATCTGTCACTTTCTTTCAATTAAGGGTGCTAAAAATAACTTTGTTGGGGTTTTCTAGTAAAAAATGTAACATTGTGTAAATTGAGCGTAAAAAACTGGAGTGGTCGTACGTCGGGAGATAAAGCTGTCCGCAGGTTGCTCAAAATTTTTCAAAGAGTTGCTCAAAATGTCTCAAAACGTGGCTCAAAAATTGCTCAAAAATAATCCAAAACCTTGCTTTTTTGAGAATCTTTCTCCAAATAATGATATACTAGTTTCCCTTTGCTGGTAGGATTTCTAAGCATTTTCATGTAATGTCACTGCAACAGAAGTGTCTAAATAACATTTTAATGCCGAATTTTGTTGATTATTCTTTAATTCTTTAACTGAGAAATATCGCGAAGATATCAATGGCGTTATGTTTGTTGAGGAGTTTGTAATATTTTAATGCTGAATGAGCCAAAAGTTGAAACATCTTCAGATCTTCCTCGGAAATTTTTGGCAAACTTCTTTTCGGTAAAGTTCGAAAACTGTTCGGAGACGTTCCTATTGGCTTAGAACCACACTCGCACAATCTTCGGTCTAGAAATTGCTTAGCATGCAAAAAGTTGCTCGAAAGAAACAAATTGATCGAAGGGAAAAACGTTGCTCAAAATATGAAAAGTTGCAACTTATAGAACGCCCTAAGAGATATCCTAACAACCTACTCAAACCTCACTTCTAGCTAAATTTCCCTCACTCTAATTCAACGACACTATTGAGTTGACATCTTTTTTTGTGTGAAAATTCATAATAATTACAATTTGGTATTTCCAGCTGCAAACTTATACTCTTTAGGAAAACATACCCAAATGCACTATTGACTCAAAATTTCAATATTTTGGCTTTACGGACTTTGTTTGGTGGAAAGGTTTTCTTCGAGAGTCGTTCAAAGAGTTGAAGATATTTACCTTATAGCACTTGTTTAATAGTTCTTATTTGGACATACCGTCAAATACTTTTTGATTAACGGACATGGCTCGCCGTACTCGCCGTTATTTGCATAGACAGTGCATGATGGGAAGCCTTCACATTCCTGCCTGGTGGTATCCAAGGCATTTTCTGACTTGCAGTTAGTGACTGAGTCGTTTTCCATAAACCACGTCTTGCACACTCCTGTCTGGGACCTTCCATAGTCCGCTTCAACGATATGAAGCGTCTGGTGTTCCTCGCAGCTAAGTTTGCGGTTATCGTTTTCACAAACTGTAACGTCTAGAAGAAAAGAAGTTTTCGGACAATGGATGACAAGTTTATAAAGCGTTGCTCTTTGGCTTCTCAAATGACGATTAATTTGGAAGCGAGATCTTAGAGGACTCTTCTCTTCCCTCATAAATCAGTCTTAGTTTTCTTTTAAGTTCGATTTTTCTGTACACACCTGACCACATACCCCCCCTCTTCTAGTAAACAATAAACGTCAGTTCTAAGTACGAGGTCGAGGTTTCAGTTCAAGTTTCCAGAAATATTCTACGTTGCCCGATAATGTTTACTCCAATTCGTGGCTCAATAAAAGTAAGAGTTAGCCTATCTGTCTTTCAAGAAATTGTTTTCTTGTTTTCGCCACTGCAACATTTTTGTAAAATCCGTTGAAAATAGCGACGGCTTCCAAGTTTTTCTCGCCAAAATTACTCGTGTTTTTCTACTTTTGGTAAATGTCTGTACACGTAGCCATACCCTTTCTAGAATCTAAAGGTCTTTAAATCAATAATAACTGTAGCAAGGGTACGAAACTGAAGTACATGGAGCAATGCCAAGGCAGATATCTCCAGAAAAACCGGTGATGAACGATGCAAATATCTGAAGCCCAATAAATCATTTTGTGACAACTCTTTTGTCGCCTTAATATTTCTATCTTTAAGTCGTTTAAGATCCCATCTAATATAAAGTGAAATAGGTAAGGGACTTTATATATTTTGATAAAAGATGTCTAGTCTCTTTTAGAAAAAGCCACAGCCTCCTCTATTTAAAGTAAACTACAATTTTTCATCTTTCGACAAATTCAACTTACCAAAGCAGTGAATCTCACTCAGAACAAGAGTAAAGACGAACGCTATCAAAATTGACCTCATTCTGATTGATGTCGCTTTAAAAGCTGAAATATAGGAGAGAAACAAACGTTTAAGGTAATACATGATTATCAAAACCGCTCAACAAAGCTAAAATTAGATTTTACCTTACTTACTCGATCTAGTGATCAGAATTAGATGCTAGCACAAAGATGCTTCCGCGATTGATGTGCACTCGACACTGAAGTGCTAGCTTTGTAGGGTGTAACTTATTATATATCCACGTAAGAGAAACCTGCCGCTCTTTTAATTATTGACAGGTTTTAATTAAACAAAAATTTAAATCATCCCTGAAGGCATTCACTATTTGCACCATTATTTCAAACAACTTATTGGGACCAGTACTCGTCTCTTGATGCTTTTTGAGAACATTTGTTAACTATCGTAGCAAACAGAATAACGAAAAAATTCTTTAAACTCGGAAAACTCAAGTTGCGTGCAGGAGCTACACTGACCTCCTGTGGGAGTGTCATTGTTTGTTCATGTAAGTTGCAAAACATTCCTAAAACCCTCCGAATGGTCGCGTAGAAAAATTTAATGCGTGGGTTTGTTTTTCCAATTTGAAATGAATCTTTTCAACCAGTGAAAAGGAGGATTTTTACTAATTGCGACAAGCTAATACGGCTTTATTGTTAAGAAACTTTCTTTACCTGATGTAGCAAACAGAATACCAAAGAATTCTTCAAACTCCGAAACATGCAAGTTTCGTGCATTTTTCTGGAATAGTCACTGGTGAGGGGGTGTCAATAGCGAAGGTCGCGAGGTCTTAAAATAGAATGGAACTGAAAATAACCCCCACGAGGCTCAGAAAACATCAGCGTGTTCTGAGTGAAATACAAGGAATTTAGGCGAAGTTTTCGTTTTCTGAAAGTGTTTTAGGAACACCGGCTGGTTTAAAAAGTGTTTAAGGAAAATCGTCCGCCAATTCGGTTTGTCTGAGTCTTGTCTCAGTCGTGACGTCACTCGCGCGCTTCGCTTTTACATAACGTTGTCCGCCCCATCCTGAAATAATATTTACACCTATGATGATTTTTATAATTCACCCTAAAGAAGATGATTTTTATCAATTGTTCAGATGTTTTTACCGACGAGATCTCGTTCCTTTGTTTGACTTTCTTAATTGTAAATTAATAAATCGACGATTTTTTTAACCCAATGCGGAGTTAGAAATCGAAATGCAATCATCCTGCCCCCGTTCTTTTACACAAATGCATAAAACATCAGTTTTGTAAGCCGTTATTATTATATTGATCCAGTACATTCAAACAACGCCAAGTCTGAAGCAATGTACAATTTTTGAAACGTGTGTTGCGCAAGCTTTCAGAAATATGTACAATAAGAAGTAGGAAAAAGAGCATTAGGGCCTGTTTACATGATTCGGGAATCCGTAACGAGTTCATTCCATCCCGTTATATTTCCCTGTATCTGTTTACATGATACCGAGACGAAAGTCAAGTCATTCCCGAATGACATCATTCCGGTTTTTATTCCAGAATGAAATTTTCGTTCTGGAATGACTTTTCATTCTGGCATCTTAACCGAATATCGTTCAGGATGACTCTCTCCGCTCGGCCACTTCCGCCACGTTGTTCACTGTGCCATGGCTCTTGTCATTGCTCGTTGCGTCGGCCATTCACACATGCCGCAGTCCTCTCTCCCACCAAGTAGGAAAAAGAACCTTAGATAGAGTGCATAATACGGGGAGAGTATGAATGCGGGTCGGTGGACATGTTAATTAGATCAAAAGGGTAAGTATTAATTAAATCAATAGTTGAATGCATAAACAAGTTTAATTTTAGCTGCCGTAAACACATTAGCGGAGGCGGTATCGTGAATCGCAATAGACTTTGAAACGGTCAGCCATGTGGGACCAGTACACGTGTCTTGATGTATTTTGACAAATGTTTTTCAGCTTGTACAGCAAAAATGAATAACAAGAAATTCTACAAACTCAGTTGGGTGCGGTTTCTGGACTAACCTCCCGTGAGGGCGGTATTCTTTTTTATGTAAATTGCAAAACGTTCTCTACCCCCGCAAACGATCGTGTAGATCATACTAATGATGAATTTTTAATCCTTCCTGAATATGAGGATTTCTAATAATTGGAAAGTATCTTGACTTTCCTGTCAATCAATTTAATTTCAACTTTCTGCACTCAATTTCAACTTTTTGCACTGTTTGGGATTAATTGACGTGCTCTCAGCTAATGAGCATGCAGAAATTTTTGTATGTATATTATTAATTGTGAAACGGTCAGTCTAGACTTGGCTACAAGTCCAGCTCACCACCAAAGCGAAAACGAGAAGAGAACGAATTTTAGAAAGACTACGGTCAGGTGGTACCAGTACACGTGGGTCTTGATGTATTTTAAGACACATTTTTCAACTTGTGCAGCAAACATGAATAACGAGAAATTCTTCAAACTCAGTTGGGTGCAGTTTCTGGACTAACCTCCTGTGTGGGAAGTATTCTTTTTTATGTAAATTGCAAAACGTTTTCTACCTCCGCAAACGATCGTTTAGATCATACTAATGATGAATTTTTAATCCTTCCTAAATAGGAGAATTTCTAATAATTGGAAAGTAACTTGTAAACACGAACAGCCGCATTTTTATTAGACCTAATATAACACTTGTTTAGAGTTTATGAAACGGTTTTAAAAACAAAAAGCCAAAAACGCTTGGCGTTATATAGTTTACGTAACAAATGTGCTATTAAAAGGTTGATACTATTAGTTTACAAGAAAAATATCAGGGAATTACTATGCACGATAATAAGTACACGTATATTGTCGCCGACGTTGTCTTTCTTTGAATGAGGGACGTGGTGGTCTCTTTCTGAAAGTTTCAAGAAACCAAAAACTCCAAGGACGAGAAGAGCTTACTAGAGAAGCCCGAAGTATACACGTTTTGAATTCTTAGCCAATGTAAAATTCAAATACATCTTCGAAAAATTTAAATGTAGTTAAAGCGAATTATTTGAAATAAGAGTGTGCTGTAAGATGAGTAATTAGCGTCATTATTCCAAAGATATATTGTAATTTTCGATCTAGTAACAACTATATTATACTTGTAAGTTTTTTTTTTCTTGTATATGTATATTGTATATTTTCCTTGTATATTTATACGTTATATTTGTGTATTTTTTTTTTCTATTGAAATGGATAAAAAAAAATACACGTTTTGCGACCAAAATACGTTAAAGAACGTTAGATAGAATGCAGAATAGAGAAGAGCAGGGAGAGTATGAATACGGGTCGGCGGGCATGTAAATTAGATCAAAACCGTTAGTGTAAGTTGAATCAATAGTTGAATGCATAAAGATGTTTGAATTTAGCTGCCATTAACACATTAGCGGAGGCGGTATCATAAATCGCAATAGATTGTGAAACGGTCAGTCTAGACCTGCGAGCTCACCACCAAACCGGAAACGAGGAGCGAGCGAGTTCTAGAAAGTCTACGGTCAGTCATGTGGGACCAGTACACGTGTCTTGATGTATTTTGAGAAACGTTTTTCAACTGGTGATGTAATCATGAATAACTCAGAAATTCTTCAAACTCAGTTGGGTGCAGTTTCTGGACTAACCCTCTGTGAGGACGGTATTCTTTTTTGAAGTAAATTGAAAAACGTTCTCTACCCCCGCAACGATGGTTCGAAAGGTTTTTTACCCCCGCAAACGTTCGAATAGATAATACTAATGATGAATTTTTTATTCTTCTTGAATAGGAGGATTTCTACTCACTGGGAAGTATTTTTAATAAACGAACAGCCCTATTTTTGTTAGATCTAGTATGACACTTGTTGAGAGTTTATAGAACGGCTTAAAAAACAAAAAGCCAAAAAAGCTCGACGTTATAATATTTACGTAACAAATGTGTTATTTCAAAGGTTGTCGCTGGGCGTGTTTATTAGATCAAAAGCGTAAGTATTGGTTAAATCAATAGTTGAATGCATAAACAAGTTTAATTTTAGCTGCTGTGAACACAAGCGGAGGTGGTATCATGAATCGTATTAAAACATTCCCAAAATCCTCCGAATGGTCGCGTAGCAAATTTTATGCGTAGGTTTCTTTTCCACTTTGAAATGAATCTTTTCAACAACAAACTTTCTTGATTTGGAGTGAACACGGCTTTCCAGTTGAGAAACATTCTTTAACTAATGTAGCAAATAGAATACCGAAAACTTCTTCAAACTCCGCAACATGCAAGTTTCGTGTATTTTCTGGACTAGTCGCCTATGTGGGCGACATTGTTTGTCGATGGAAATTACATAACGTTGTACGCGCTACCAAATTATCCCGAGATGATATTCACAGCAATGATGATTTTTATAATTCACCCAAAAGAAGATGATTTTTATCAGTTGTTTGTAAGCATCTTTATACCGACGAGATCTCGTTTTTTGTTTGATTTTCTTCATTGTAAATCAATAAATCGACAATTTTTAACCAAATGCGGGGTTAGTAAGCGAAACGCAATCATCCTACCCCCCGTTGATTTCCAGAAATGCATAAAACATCAGGTTTTTTAGCCGTTACTATTATGTTGATCCGGTACATCATACAAACAACGCAAAACCTGAAGCAATCTATCATCCTTTAAAGGTGTCTTCTGCAAGTTTACAGAAATATGTACCAGCAATAAATGACAAGTAGAAAAAGAACATAAGACAGAGTGCAGATTAGAGAACAGCAGGGAGAGTAGGAATACGGGTCGGCGGACATGTAAATTAGATCAAAAATAGTTGAATGCATGAAGAAGTTTAAGTTGCCTTGAACACATTAGCGGAGGTGGTATCGTGAATCGTAATAGATTGTGAAACGGTCAGACATGTTGGAATAGTACATGCCTCTTGATGTATTTTAAGAAACGTTTTTCAACTGGTGCAGCAAAAATGAATAGCGAGAAATTCTTCAAACTGGGTGAAGTTTCTGGATTGACCTCCCATGAGGGCGGTATTCTTTTTTGACGTAAATTACAAAACGTTTTCTACCCCCGCAAAAGATCGTGTAGATCATACACATGATGAATTTTTTAATCCTCCCTGAATAGGAGGATTTTAACCAATTATAAAGTATTTTTTTATAAAAGACCAACCCTTTTTAGGCGAGTGATATTAGACCTAGTCAGATAACACTTGTTGCGAGTTTATGAAACGACTTCAAAAAGAAAATTCCCAAAAAAAGGTTGTCGCTATATTATTCATAACAATCGTGTCATTTTACAAGTTGAAAGTATTAGCATACGAGTAAAACATCAAGGAATTAGTATGCATGACAATATTTAAGAACGCGTTTGCTCTCGCACAGGTTGTATTTCTTCGAAGAAGGGGACGTGGTGCCCTCTTTCCGAAGACTTCAGGAATCCGAAGACTCTGAGTAAGAGAACAACTTATAAGAAATTACCCGTGTTCGGGACTCGTTGAAAGTTTTTATTTTGTGGCAAAAAAAGATAAACAACAAAACATCCTACATGAAAATCACACGTATCAAAACTGTAGAGCACTTCGATATCAACATCGGACAAATGACAGCTGTCATTTGAGAAAAACTTCAGGGAATTAGTATGGACGACAATATTAAATTACACGTATTGTCTCGCATACGTTGTCTTTCTTTGAAGGAGGGGACGTAGTGTCCTATTACCGAAGGCTTCAGGAATCCAAAACGTCTGAGTAAGAGAACAACTTATAAGAAGGTGCCCGCGTTCATTATACTTTTGCATGGCTTGTAAAATTTGTCGAGGCTAAGTTTGTGAAGAGAATGGTGAAATGTATTTTTCTCGGTGGAAAGGAAATTATTTTTTTGGAAAAATTAAATATATTAAATATTCGATCAACATTTTCTGTGTTTCTTGATGTTTGATTGCTAATAAGCTGCGATCATTAGTATTTTTGATATACGAATATTAATAAGGTAGAAAAACTATTGTTATTCGCCTTTTTAGGAGCGTTCTCCGTTTGTGCGGAACAGGGGGGAAAGCAACTTCCCATACATTCGCTTATATGAAATCTGAGCGATGCTCTCACAACTTGCAAAGCAATCATCGGTGCGGTAGTCAGCAGATGTCTCTAAGGCGCATGAGCAGCTCCTTTCTTTGTGAACTTGCCAAAACAATAACAACATGGGACCAGTGGAAGAGTTCGATTATTTTTTTTAATATAGTAGTGAAAAAAAGGTTTTCTAAGTATTGTCTTTAAAGCAGCGAAAATTTCTACGGAAAGGTTCTTGGTGTCAATATGTGGTGTTTGTTATGAAATGAAACGATCACGGAAATGGTAATGAAAACGTGGCGATCAAATATTCCCGTGCCGGCCGGAGCTATTGTTCTTGTACTATTGTTGCGAGGTTGTTTGTTGACTTGGTTGTTCTTTGTTTTACCTCATTTACAATCCCCATGTGGGCCAGTTGAAAATCGTGGTACAATCATTTGCATTTCAGCACTAAAAAGTAGCACGACATCACAAAATTCTGCGTTCTTATAAGTACACGACGATAACGAAATTTTCGGATAAACACACTGCTTTTAGATTTTTAGTTAAGAGAATTGAACCCTGTTATAATAAGTGATTCCACGGCATGGTAGTAGTTATTGCCATAGCTTCCATTTCGCGGGAAAAGATTGCCTGTTGCATCATCATCCAAAAACCGCTGACTACATCGTGAATTGAGCGCGTTGCAAGCATCGCTACTCGGTCCCAGACCTCGTTTCTTCCCCCCCTGGTGCGGAAAAACCAGTTGTTCCGGTAATAAATCAAATGAAACGGTCCTTCTCACTGGAAAATTGTCGGAAAAAATGGCATTTGTTCAGAGGTGTTCCTCTTTTCTCGTTTTTAAATAAATAATAATACTACTGGGGAAAAAAAAAAAAAAAAAAAAAAAAAAAACATTTTTTTTTAAGGACCAAAAAATAAAAAAAAAAAAATAAAAAAAAAAATGGAAAAAAAGAACCGAAAACAAAAAACCGAAATCGAGGTCCGGATAATCGAGTTAATACTACTTATTTATGTAATAACTTTATTGAAGTGTCTGGGTGAGTATTTAGCTAACATAAGGTAATTGGGGACACTCTACTACGTTACAATATATTTACAATTTACAATTAAAAATGCAATAGTTAACTTTATTAAAAATGAGGAGGAATATTACTATATTAAAAATTAGGAGGGTTTTCACCGCAATGCTCGGAATATCACTGTTCTGTTTTTCTTTTTCGCACTATTACGACGAATAAGAAGCTGTCTGCATCAGAGGTTTTAAGGTTTTACAGGTAAATTACCTTCAAGTAACACTGTTAGCTTTAATATGTTCAGCTGCAAAAGATCGTTAGAAAAATAGAGAATAAGCCTTATCACAGTTTTCGACGCCATTTTGACAAGTAGGCAAAGCGGGTAGAAATTACAGTGTTTGTATGGGAATCCGACGGCAAGTATCTTCTACAAAAATTGAATTCTGGACAATTTATGAATTGTAAAGTGAAGATGCTTGGCAAAAGTTTTTATTCCCCAAGTTTGAAGGTTTTCGCTTTGCTAGAAAGCGTTCAGTTACGTTTTTAATTTTTCCATACATTTGTCTATAATTTTTTCCCGCGAACCGCGTCAGTCATGCGAAAAAAAAGCACCCTTCCTCTGATTACTGTTTTCTTCAGCTTGTAAATCGGCCAAGACCTCTTTAGTACAGTCACCAAAGTTTCCGTTAGCAGCCTCCTTGTAGTTACATTGAACCAGACCTTTGTATATTTCCAGTAGTTCCTTAGTCTTTGACAACTAATCCAGAAAACACTGACAAAATCGCGAAATTTAATACACTTTTGCTCTAATTTTTCTTGTAATCGCGAAAAATTAATAATCGCGAAATTCGGCTCGCGAAATAAAGTACGCGTAAAAAATAGTAAGAATAAGGTAATTCCTTTAATGGGAGTTTTAAAATTGTTATATAGTATTGTTGTATGTACCAAAAATTCTGCAGACGCATCATCCCTTCAAATATAGGCCAAACATTTTTAAACTGCAAAGTTTCTTCCGATAATATCTCGCTATCCTAGTAGTAAGCCCATCGAAACAGCGAACCGAAAAATTCAAACTCCTAGGATGGAATAATCTAGCTCTCCAGCAGCAAATTCAAAGAGCTACAGGTCTCCACACGGGTTGACTCAGGACTATTTATGTTCTAGATTTATAAACGAGTAGCCGCATTATACCTAAGGGATAAATTCCATTACCGCGTACTAACTTTTACAAACATAGCTTTAGCTAAAGTGGCGCCAGGTTATGGAACAATCTTCCTTATAACAAAAGGCAAGTAGAGTCCCCTGGGCAATTTAAATGCTTAACTAAACAAGTTCTTTAGGGTAAAGCATTTTTGAAAACAGCTTTTTACTTTATAGAAATATTTTGTTATTTTTGTAACTTAGCTCATAAATTTTACCGTGCAAAGCTCAGGGCTTATTATCGGTATTTTACGGTATGGGTGGTTTTCACTGTCACGCAACTGTCACGCCGCGAACAAATAATTCAAAAATTATTGAATCAAAAAATTCAAGAATACAACAGGTTGTAGAAAAGTACTAGATAGTCTACTTGTCCAAGTCCCAAATCTGTACGGTATTCCGTACTCGAGAAACCCGTCAAAATGTTCCACACAAATTTAGAGAGCATAGTATGGAGACGCCATGTTGGTGCCCTCCCTTATGGGCACCAACATGTGGCCGGTAATCAATGAAAACATCTGGAATTTACTTCTGCTATATAAAGCTGTAAGTTCACCCTCATAAACAAGAAAACATTGACATAAAAACTTCTCGCCAAACTTCAACTGTTCACATTGTTAAATTTCAAAATTCTCTTTTGGAAAGGCGGCGGTTGCTTTCGAGCTAAAAACCTCTAACAATATATTTATTTAGGACGTCTAACAGCCAGTGAAGGCAAAAAATCCAAGGGTTTTGCGATTCTGGATTTTGCGATTTTCACGACGTCACATGAAAACCACGAATACAACCGTTAATGAAAAAACAAATGGTTCGCAATTAGTTGCTGAATTATTTATTTTAAAGAAAACCGAAATAGATCTGTTGCAGCGCAGAAGTTGACTTGTGGCTTAAGACGGTATAATATAGGCCATTGGCAGTGAAATTGTTAACACGGTTTAGGCCATGGTTTAGGCCACGGTTTAGGTCTCAGGCGTTCAAATCAAAGATGGCAGACATCTTGGATGTGATCTCCTGAAAGACCCTGGGAGACCCTTGGGGACGGTCGAAGTTCAAACGAGAAATACTATGCTAAGGTGTAGTGGACTTTATTATGACGTCATAAGTGGTATACTTCTATCACTTCTGTTGAAGGTTGTGGCGCCGTGTGACATTTCTCTTGTTTATAAAAGGAATAAAAAATCGCTGCAGACCGCACTGACGTTTCCATCAGGCTTTTTAACCACGCTGGTGGTAGGATGGGCCAATCACAGTTACATTTTTATTGAACACAACATCAATGACAATGAATTTCCATTTCATTTTTATTTCCCATTCCTACTTTTACATTGCAGTTCTCCATATTCCCTTGTTTGCTTGTTTGCCATTTCTTTCAGTCCCATTGAATTTTAATTTCCCATTTTTTAGTTCTTCATTGCAGTTTTTCAAATGCCCTCGTTTACCTTTTCTTTCATTCCCATTTCATTTTTACTTTCCATTTCAAGTTCTTCACTGCAGTTCTTCAATTGCCCTTGTTTTTCTTTCCCTTTCCCTTTCCCTTTCCCTTTCCCTTTCCAATCGTCAAGGCCTGTCGGCAACGGTAATGAACCTGCAAGAACGGTCAGAAAATGCAATTCAGTTTGAGGCAACACATGATAAGCGCTTCTTCCATTTTGTCCAATTTGCTTATATTTAGTTAGTATTAACAGGTGAAGAGTCGTGTATTATGGATATACTGTTAATAAACCATTATTATTATTATTATTATTATTATTATCTTATCATTATTATTATTATTTATTATTGTTATTATTATTATTATTATTATTATTATTATTACATTATTATTCATTTGCTGTTGTACACTTGGTTTTTCACGATAACGGTGGGAAAACACCTAAAAGCTCTCTGTAAATACAAAGTTTGCCTTTTTGTGATATCTTTAAACTTTAGTTTAGTAATCTTTATTAAGTAGGTTTTAGATTGATATGAAAAGGTTCTTTTTTTCAAGGTACCTTTCATTCAATTGCAAGCATTGTATTTATTTGGCTCACCCGAGCCTGAGGTAGGCTCTAGCCGATGGTCAGTTAGTTCTTTGCAGATTAAATTCTTTGTAACTCTCACATAGGGAATTAATCTTAAAGAAGAAGTTAATTCCAAAATGGCACTTTTGTTCCTTCGCGAAAAAGTAAAGGTAATACAAAGATATGTTATTCACCAAAATTTCAGCTTTCAAAGAATATTTAAACCCTATACAATCTTTGTCTGAAGTGGTCACCGCCGAGCCTTGTGATGTATGAGTGACGTCAAAGAGCTCAACTTTAAATATCTCTTGGAGCTAAATTTGTGCAAAACGATGATGCATAAACAGGCATTTCGAAAAACAAGCCAATACAAAATTAACAAGGAGTGTCAAGAACTTAAACAAACTACAGGTTAAATGCTCTTTGGAAGCCGTATATTTGGTGACTTACATATCTTAGAATTACCTTTTCGTTGGTGTCTAGAAAAAAAAGTGCTGTGCCATTTTGGAATGAAGTTCTCCTTTAAAAATATTCCTTTAACACGGTTTCGTTAAGCAAACTTTTTAGTGAGGTGAATATCGTATTAACGGCCTGTCTTGGTTTCTTCCTTCAAGGAATTATTTTTTTTTCCTTTTTTATTTTTTTTATCAGTGTTGACCATTGAGTTTGATCCGCTGTTTGAAATTTAATATTTAGATAATTAACGAAAATCGCTAGAGTTAAATTTCGCCCAAGTGTAATTGTGTCGAGTCATCCACTTGAAAAACCAGATCGTTACAAGAATATTCTCTTTCAGCGCGAGAAAGTTGGTACCATCAGCAAATTGTTTCAATTTCAATTCACTTCCTAAAATCTTCACTGTCAAGTGATATATACAAAGACACTGGGTATGTTTTCTAACGTTAATTTACCCAAAGTTGGTACCATCAGCAAATTGGTTCAATCTCAATTCATTTTCTAAAATCTTCACTGCCAAGTGATATATACAAAGACACTGGGTATGTTTTCTAACGTTAATTTACCCAAAGTTGTAACCATCAGCAAATTGGTTCAAACTCAATTCATTTCCTAAAATCTTCACTGTCAAGTGATATATACAAAGACACTGTGTATGTTTTCTAACGTTAATTTACCCAAAGTTGGTACCGTCAGCAAATTGGTTCAATCTTAATTCATTTCCTAAAATCTTCACTGTCAAGTGATATATACAAAGACACTGGGTATGTTTTCTAACGTTAATTTACCCAAAGTTGGTACCATCAGCAAATTGGTTCAATCTCAATTCATTTCCTAAAATCTTCACTGTCAAGTGATATATACAAAGACACTGGGTATGTTTTCTAACGTTAATTTACCCAAAGTTGGTACCATCAGCAAATTGGTTCAATCTCAATTCATTTTCTAAAATCTTCACTGCCAAGTGATATATACAAAGACACTGGGTATGTTTTCTAACGTTAATTTACCCAAAGTTGGAACCATCAGCAAATTGGTTCAATCTCAATTAATTTTCTAAAATCTTCACTGCCAAGTGATATATACAAAGACACTGGGTATGTTTTCTAACGTTAATTTACCCAAAGTTGGTACCGTCAGCAAATTGGTTCAATCTTAATTCATTTCCTAAAATCTTCACTGTCAAGTGATATATACAAAGACACTGGGTATGTTTTCTAACGTTAAGTTACCCAAAGTTGGTACCATCAGCAAATTGGTTCAATCTCAATTCATTTTCTAAAATCTTCACTGTCAAGTGATATATACAAAGACACTGGGTATGTTTTCTAACGTTAATTTACCCAAAGTTGGTACCATCAGCAAATTGGTTCAATCTCAATTCATTTTCTAAAATCTTCACTGCCAAGTGATATATACAAAGACACTGGGTATGTTTTCTAACGTTAATTTACCCAAAGTTGGAACCATCAGCAAATTGGTTCAATCTCAATTTATTTCCTAAGATCTTCACTCTCAAGTGATATATACAAAGACACTGGGTATGTTTTCTAACGTTAATTTACCCAATGTTGGTACCATCAGCAAATTGGTTCAATCTCAATTCATTTTCTAAAATCTTCACTGCCAAGTGATATATACAAAGACACTGGGTATGTTTTCTAACGTTAATTTACCCAAAGTTGGTACCATCAGCAAATTGGTTCAATCTCAATTCATTTTCTAAAATCTTCACTGCCACGTGATATATACAAAGACACTGGGTATGTTTTCTAACGTTAATTTACCCAAAGTTGGTACCATCAGCAAATTGGTTCAATCTCAATTCATTTCCTAAAATCTTCACTGTCAAGTGATATATACAAAGACACTGGGTATGTTTTCTAACGTTAATTTACCCAAAGTTGGTACCATCAGCAAATTGGTTCAATCTCAATTCATTTCCTAAAATCTTCACTGTCAAGTGATATATACAAAGACACTGGGTATGTTTTCTAACGTTAATTTACCCAAAGTTGGTACCATCAGCAAATTGGTTCAATCTCAATTCATTTCCTAAAATCTTCACTGTCAAGTGATATATACAAAGACACTGGGTATGTTTTCTAATACAGTTAATTTACCCAAAGTTGGTACCATCAGCAAATTGGTTCAATCTCAATTCATTTCCTAAAATCTTCCACTGTCAAGTGATATATACAAAGACACTGGATATGTTTTCTAATGTTAATTTACCCAAAGTTGATACCATCAGCAAATTGATTCAATCTCAATTCATTTTTTAAAATCGTCACTGCCAAGTGATATATACAAAGACACTGGGTATGTTTTCTAATGTTAATTTACCCAAAGTTGGTACCATCAGCAAATTGGTTCAATCTCAATTCATTTCCTAAAATCTTCACTGCCAAGTGATATATACAAAGACACTGGGTATGTTTTCTAACGTTAGTTTACCCAAACTCACTAACCTCCAGATATTTGTTGGTGCCCCAACAAGGATCGCCAAACTTGTCATCGTTGGCCTGCAACAAGCAGCTACGTTCCCCTTGACAATCACTCTGCACAACTACCAAAGAGTTCCCGGCTTGGCAATTAGTGTCGTCAAAAGCGTTCCCTCCACACACATGGCTTCCCTTCAAACGGCCGTACATTGCGTACTCGACATCAATTATGCGTCCAGTGGGGCAATCGATTGTTTGTTGATCTCCTTGACACACGCGAACCTTTCGCAAGACATTTGGTTTGGTATTAAGGCAGTTGTAAGATACCTGTTGGTCGAAGAAAATTAAAGTTGTAAAGCACACCAGGAGATTGATTTGTAATACATTTAATGGCTTTTTTTGTAGTAATGCTAAGTTTGTGAAGTGTTTTAGTTATCAAGGTTGTTCAAGGTTGCTCTTAGGTTTTAAGTCCACCAGGTTGCTTAACCTTAGCCCACGCTCGCAGTTCCGGGTTTTTGTATCTCTTAAGAGTAGTTTGGGCTGTCCTAGTTCCTTTTCCTAGTTCCTTTTCCTAGTTCCTTGGGCTGTCCTAGTTCGGGAATCAAAACTGTCCGTGTGTCCCACCTACACCAGATTCTTGTTTGGGTTTTCAGTCCAACGCTGTAGTTTTATCATTAGAATTTTTATTGGTTATTCTCTACTTTTGTTGATCATCTACCAAGTGTGTTGTCGCGAGTTTAATCATGCTGTGGGATGTGCAATAAAAGTTCCCATGCTCAGGAAACCCAAACATGTCTACAGTATACCTATATTAGAAGGGATACTAGTTCGCTATAATTTAGTTGTGAAGTAGCTGCAAAAGAAGTGTATTAAAGATCCTTGAAGACTGCTGAATTATTTAGAGTCTTAGTGCCTCCCGACACAATAAATTATTCCCCACGAGCAATCCAATACTATCATTGTTTCAAAAATTAAAATTTTAATAATCTGGCTTCACTCTTGCCTACGTAGAAGTTGACACTAATGATTTTCACGTTACTGTTTACCTTCCGGGTTACTTCAAGTCTAAAAAGTAAAGCGCGTCCGGATACCATCACAGCTACCTTAAACCCTATATCATATTGAAGGTAATAAAAATAGCTACAAGAATATTAAATAATTTTCTTTTTTGTCGAATCCATAAACTTTAAAAAAATTTGGTAATCTGCACCTTTCCAGAAAACCGCTATTAAAGGCACTAAAAAACCTTGTTTGGGTTCTCCAGTAAGAAATAAAGAGCATTTTGTAAATTGAGTGTAAAAAATTGGAGTGATCGTACGTCGAGAGTTAGGGCTGTCCACTTGTTGCTAGAAATTTCCCAAAACGTTGCTAAAAAAATGCTCAAAAAAATCCGAAATTTGCTTTCAATTAACAAAGAAAATTTCTCCAAATATATGCTATTTCCCTTTGCAGGTACGTTTTCTAAGTATTTTCATGCAATGTTACTGCAACACAAGTGTCAACATAACATTTTAAGGCCGCATTATGTTTGTTAACGATTTTGTAATGTTTTAATGCTGAATGAGCGGAAAGTTGAAACTTCGTCAATCTTCGGAAAAGTTTGAAAAAATTTCGGAAACGTTCGTATGGCCCACGAACAACACTCAGACAATCTTCGGTCTAGGAATTGCACAGAATGCAAAGCGTTGCTCGAAAGGAACAAAGTTGTTCGAAAGAAATCAAATTTGATCGAAGAAAAAAAGGTGCTCGAAATAATTAAGAAAAGTTGCAAAAAAGTTGCAACTGGTGCAACGCCCTAATTTCAAAAAACTAGCAGCGAGAGATGTCTTCACAACTCACTGAAACCTTACTTCTGGTTAAATTTCTGCACTCTATTTCATTATTAAGTCGAGATATTTTTCTATGTGAAAAATTATGATAATTACAATTTTTTGCTACTTATGCACTTTTACTCTTTCGGAAAACATACCCAAATGCAACAAAGACTTTAACCATTCAATGTTTGTGAAAAGAGAATTCAAAGTTTTCTCTTCGTGAGCCGTTCATAGAGTTGAAAATAATTTTCCATATGCTACTTATTTAAAATATATCTAAACATACCGTCAAGTATTTTTTGACACCAAAACATGGGTTGCCGTACTCGTCGTTATTTGCATATACAACGCATGATTGGAAGTCTTGACATTCCCCCTTGGTGATTTCCAAGGCACTGGGTGAGTGGCAGTTGGTGTCCGAGTCGATTTCGAAAATACTCTCAATGCACACTCCTGTCTCGGACCTTCCATAGTCCGCTGCAACGATTTCAATCTTCTGGTCTCCATTACAGATGATTGTGTGTTTATCGTTTTCACAAACTGTAATGTCTAGAACAAAAGAAGTTTTCGGATAATGAATGACAAGTTTATAAAGCATTGCTATCTAGCTTCTCATATGGCGATTACCGTGTTTATTCGATAAAGCGCCCAACCCCCCCCCCCCCCCTTCCAAAAAACTGTAGTGCACGAGAGGAGTATATCTTAGTAGCAATGGGATTGAAATTGACTTAGTACTACTAAGAGACTTCCCCGAAGACCGAGTTTCCTTAGTATTTTTCAATAAACAGTTGAAATCCTGCTTTGTAAAATACTTTTGCATTTTGTTATCATTTATTGCTCTGTTGCAAAAAAACTACTTGCTGAAAAATGTGAAAATTTAATAAGCGCCCAGCCTCGAATAAGCGCCCACTCTCAAGGTCCAAAAGATTAAATTTTAAGAAAAGAGATATTCTAAAAAGCGTTCTTTTTTGCTATTTGTTATCAAGCGTATCTATTTGCTCGAATTGCCTGATGATGGCTACTCAAATTCGTGGTTCGATAAAAGTAAGAGTTAGCTTATCTATCTTTCGAGGAATTTGATTTCTTTTTTTTATTTTTGTCACTGCGAATTTTTTGTTAAACCCATTGTAAAATAGCGACGACTTCGAAGTCCAAGTTTTCCCTTTAGAATTACTCGTGCTTTTCTGTGGTTGGTACATGTCTGTACACGTGGCCACACTCTGCTGTTGGTAAACGCCTGTACACGTGGCAACCCCTTTCTAGAATCTAAAGGTCTTTAAATCATAATAACTGTAGCAAGGGTACGAAACTGATGTAGATGGAGCAACGCAAAAGCTGTCTTTTTTTAAGAAAACAAATCGGGTGATGAACGAGATACTTGTTTTAAGACCAATACATCATGTTACAACTTTGTATTCCCTTAATATTACTACTTCGAAGTCGTTTAAGGTCCCAGCTTAAATCAAGTGAAAAAAGTAAGCGACTTTAAATTTTTTGGTAAAAGATGTTCAGACTTCTATATTTTAAGTTACAGCTAACTTATTTTAAGTTTACGCAACTCCCTTTATTCGAAGTGAACTACGAATTTTCATCTTTCAACAAATTCAACTTACCAAGGCAGTGAATCTCACTCAGGACAAGAGTAAAGACGAACGCTACCAAAATTGACCTCATTCTCATTTATATCGCTTTCAAGGCTAAAATAAAGAAAAGAAACAAACGTGTTAGGTAACACATGATTATCAAAACCGATCAACAAAGCAAATTTCGACTTTACCTTACTAACTCGATCTACTGACACGAATTAAACGCTGGCTCAAAGATGCTACCACCTTGATGTGCACTCGACACTGAAATGCTGGCTTTCGAGGGTGATACTTTTATATATCCCCTTAACAAAAGTGCTTTTCTTTGAATTATTCACAAGTTTTTAATTTAAATTTTCCCTGAAGGCATTTACAACTTTCATCGTTATTTCTAACAACGTATCGGGACCAATGGTCGCCACTAAATGCTTTTTCAGAAAGTTATTAAACTGTTTTAGCAAGCAGAAAAACGACAAAATTCTTTAAACTCGGAAAACTCAGTTTGCGTGACTGACCACCTGCGAGAGAGGCATTGTTTGTTGATGTAAACTGCAAAACATTCCCAAAACTCTCCGAATGGTCGCGTAGCAAAATTCCATGCCTTGGGAATTTATAATTACGAAATGAAGTTTTTCAACAACAAAACCTCCCTGAATAGGTAGATTTTCAACATTTGCTAACAAGCTAACACGGCTTTCCAGTTGGGAAACATTCCTAAACTCGGATATAGCAAACAGAATACCGAAAAATTCTTCAAATTTCGCAACACGCAAGTTGCGTGATTTTTTGGAATAGCCGCCAGTAAGTCCCAGTGAGGACGTTCTCTACCCCCGCAAATGATCGTGTCCTGAGATCCTACTAATGATGAATTTTTAATTATCCCTGAAGAGGTTGAGTTCTACCAAATATAAAGTAACTTTTAATCAACGAAAACGAAGCTGAAGGCGAGTGATTTTAGACCCAGTATATATAACACGTGATGCGAGTTTGAGGAACGACTCCAAAAAAAAGGTTGTCGCTAAATTATTAATAACAGTCGTGATATTAGCCCCATGTGAAAAACAGGGATCAGGCATGGAATTAGTATGCATGCAAAACAAGTACATGAACACGTCTTTCTATTAGGGAGATGACGTGGCGTCTTTTTTCGAAGGCTTTACGAATCTAGAACTGCTCCTAGGAAGAGAACAACTTCTAAGACTTTGCCCGAGGTCTACACGTTCGGCACTAAGTGGTTTTTGATAATTTTTTATTGAGTGGCAAGAAAAGGAGAAAGTACAAAAAAACTTACATGTGAGTCACTCGGCTTTATGACAACACATGTCAAAGTGTAAAACGCTTCCATCACGATATCGGAAAAATGACAGCTGTCATTTAACTTTGGCAATGGCTGGTAAAATTTTTCGAAGTGTGTAAAAAAATTGTGAATGGTATTTTCCTCGGTCGAAAGGGAATTGTTATTAGAACAACAAACATATTAGATATCGAGTCACTATTTGTTCTGTTCGTTGTTGTTTGATTGCTAATTGCTAATAAGCTGAATCACGTGAGTTTCGTGAGTTTCGCCAGCGAGGGCGGCATTGTGATGTAAATTGCATAACGCTCTCTGCCCTTTCAAACTGTCCCGTAATATAGGAAATTCACAGCTGTGATGATTTTTATAACTTACCCTAAAGAGGAGAAAACGGTGTTTATTGTTTTTCTATTCATACAGTGTACATTTTAATCAAATTTTAAAAATTACAGTATAAGGGAGTCGAGTGACAATGGAACAATACATTATATTGTATAAATCAGACACTGCACTTCAAGGGACAGAAGAGATTGATGGACAATTTTTAAGGCAACGCTTTATGGAGATACAATGCACTGTAAATTCACCCCAAAATTCCCCCAAACCCGAAACCTGAACGTGACTAACACGTTTTGTGTAATGCAAAAAAAGATAGAGTTTACACGTCTGCTTTAGACTAAATTCAATGTTTTGGACTACAGAACACTGTTTGTTTTGACTTGCCACGTATTAACAGACATGATTCGAGTTATCGAAAGTAAAATTGAATAGAAAATGACCTGAAGGGAAACAAAAATTGCTTCGAGTTAGCGGGAGGTTCGAGTTATCGAGGGTTCGAGTTACCGAGGGTAAATTTTCAGTAAATGTATGACAGAAATCCAGGGAAATTCGATTTTGGTTTGAGTTAGCGCGAGGTTCTAGTTAGCGAGGATTCGAGTTATCGGGAGTGGCCTGTAGTACAGAATAAAGAAATAAAGAAAAAGTTTGAATGAGCTGAAGTAGTTTCCAAGCGGAACAGTGGAAACATTTTTGGACAGTGGAAACAGTGGAAAATGTTGGCAAGAAAAGAAGAAAGAACAAAAATCTTACGTGGGAGTTACTCGGCTTTAAGACAGCACGTGTCAAAGTGTACAAGGCTTTCATCACGATATCTGACAAAGGACAGCTGTCATGTAACTTTGGCAATGGCTGGTAAAGTGTGTTAAAAAAAATGGTGAAAGGTATTTTCCTCGGTCGAAAGGAAATTGTTATTAGAAACGTTTAATATATTAAATATTGAGTCACCATTTGTTGTGTTTGTTGATGTTTGATTGCCAATAAGTATTTAGTATTCTTGATATAATTAACAATTAGACTACGAGCCCGAGTTTTCTATGAGCAAATAGTCAACGAGGCGCAGCCGAGTTGACTATCGCTCATAGAAAACGAGGGCAAGTAGTCTAATTGTTTTAGTAGAAACTCTAAAGGATTGCAGTCCGAAACCTACAATATTGTGCACTTTGAAGACAAAAATCAAGAAAATTTACCGCTTAAAGAGCTACTCTCGCGCGCGACTGTTTTCTATCGGCGAATAGAAATCAGTGGGAGAACCAATCAGATTCGCGGATTTCCAATAGAACACAGCTGAGTTTCTACTAACGAATATTAGTATTTACTCGAACAGTGGATAGCGTTTTTGGCGCGAGCTGATTGGCTACGCGCGCGGGAAAACTGTACTCGTTAACGGAATAAACTAGTCAAAAGTCATCCTTTCGGGCTATATTATCTCACTGTTTGAGTATATACTAAAACAACTATTCACCTCCAGTCAGTGGCTAGTAGTGAATAACTAATAAGGTAGGAAAACCTTATTGTTATTCGCTTTAATTGGAAGCGCTTTCCATTTGGACGGAGAAACCATTTGTTCTGGTGATAAATCAAATGAAACGGTCCCTTCTCACTGGAAAATTGTCGGGGAAAAAATGACATGCGTTTCGATGTGTTTCTCTTTTCTCGTTAGACCGGAATACTCGGAACATCACTGTACCATTTTCCTTTTTCGCACTATTACCATATCCCAAGATGAAATACGCGGCAGTTCCTGTGGGAAATGAAATGGAACGGTTCTTTCCACTGAAACGTTTTTAAATGGTACCCACTCGTCCAGTACCATTGTTTGCTGAAAAATTGTTCTGAGCACATTTGCTGGAAAATTCTCACGGGTTTTTCCACACAAATGGGAAGCGATATAAGATTCTCAGTATATAAAGAATAAATACTCATAACGGAAGTTTTACCAGCCCTGGACGTTTTATTGGTTATTTGATAGGTCCATGGCGTTATTTTGTTTGACTTTCTTCATCTTACCGAATCTACTGCCTTTTAGTCGAATGAATCCTTGACGAATTTAACGAATTTTAAAATTTTTTAACCCCATCCACGCTCATTTCCAAAATTAATGCAGAGAACATAGGTTTTGTCAAATTGATAAAATTTCACCATTCTCTGATGCATTAAAACAATTATTAAGCTGCCTGAAAGTCCCTGTACGTGAAAGAGAATATTCTACATGTTTTCAAAAATATGTAAAATAGAGGAAAAAAAGAAAAAAGAACATTCGATAGAGGGAAGAATAAAAACGAGCGCGGATAGTATTGGTGCGCTGAAGTTATTTTCAAGTGGGAATGTTGGTTCCTCAGAAGCAAAAAATATTAGATGAATCAAATGGCTGAATAATGTTCTCCGTGAGCTGTTTCGTAACACATTGTGAATCGAAAAGTCACGTGGGATCAGTGCACGTGGCTTCTTCTTCTTCAAATGGTGTACAAAACAAACCGTGCTGCACGTGAAAAACTCTTCAAAGTCACGGAAAACCGTGAATGCGTGCACTTCTAAGTTAGCCATTTTCAAAGCGGGGGCACGATGGTTAGTTACCGCCAACACAAAGCGGAGGCGGTATTATAATTTATAATTATTTTGTAACAAACAGTCACTCTATAACTAAGTGTGACCAATACACGTGTCTTGTTGTACTTCAACAAACGTACTTAAACTCGTGTAACAAACATTTATAACGAAAAATATCTCCCAACTCCAGAAACTCAAGTTGCGTGCCTTTTTCTGGATTAACCTTTTTTTAAATCGGGGGCGGAATGGCTAGTTACCGCTTACACATAAGCGGAGGTGGCATAATAATATTGTGCAACGAATAGTTACTAAGTGGCCAGTTCACGTCCTTGGATGAACTTTGAGAAACGTAATTCTTTAAGGTCGGTAACACACAAGGAGACAAGTCGCAGCAACAGGTCTCTGCGACAACTTCTGCGACAAGACGCTTGTTCGTTGCACATACAGCGAATTTTGAAGAGTGGAAATGTGACTAGTTTTCCAATTCAATATAGCAAAAATGCATGATGCTCTCTTGTTGGTTAATTTATATTTTGTCGCAGCGACTTGTCCCAGAAGTGTGCAAACGCTGCGACTGACGCTGCTTTCGCTCATTTTGTCGCTGCGATCAGTCGCAAGAATTCAAACTGGTTTGAATTGAATTCGTGCGACTGATCGCAGCGACAAAATTCTGTCGCAGCGACAAGGAATGTCGCAAAAATGCACCATGACACACGAGGCACATGTTGCAGCGATTTGTCACCGCGACATATTGTAGCGATTTGTCTCCTCGTGTGTCCCGACCTTTAGCTTGTGTAGCAAACCGTGTAACAAAATCTCATTTCACACTCAGGAAATCGCAGTTGCACGAGTGTATCTTCTGGACTACTTGAGCCGCCTACGAAGGCAGCATTGTTGATCTAAATTGCAACTCGTTCTCTGCCCCCGCCAACTGTTGCGAAACTATGTCTCGCGCTACTGATGACTTCTGCCAATTGTTAACAATTCTTTATCACATTATGACGAGTTCTGGTTGTTTTATTTTATTTTCTGTATTTGTGGAGTATTTTTCCTGTTTATAAAAATATTTACTGCCATTTGGCTGAATGAAGGCTCCGTTGGAAAGTATGAATGGATCCGGCCTTTGGACCGAGTGACAAGGCGAAGGTGGTACGCGTAGCAAGTTAACGAAAAGCAAATATCTGCCTCCCCTTACTTCAAGAAATGCGTGCATTTTGTTTTTGTTAACCTTGATAAAGTTTCACAATCCTGCTTGTAGTTCCGGTGTATTTAAACAAGTCTGTTGCTATTTTGACGAAGTTCCGTTACTTCGTTTGTAGGCTTACAAAATGTTTACTAACAATAATATTAACAAACCAAAGACATTCTACCCCACCCGACCCCCTTTGTTATAAACAGCTTAGTCCTGATGTGCAAGAGCTAACAGACTTGAAATTCCCCTTGAAAATAACGCCACTACACCCACGCTGTCCTTGTTTTCCCAAATAATGCTCTACACTAACTTTCTATATTCTATTTTATACATTTTACTGAAAACCCTCTACTTAATGGTTTAAATTTAGGCTGCTGGTAGATTAAATGAGTTAGTAACTTCAAATTCCCCTACCCTTGTTTTCGTGGGCGCCGAATGTTCAACAAATACCCTCATGTTATGGCCATCCAAAAATGAGCGCTTGTAAGACTTTCCCGGAGTGCGTTGTAAAAAATTATACCTAAACGCAGACTATGTCTACCTGCTTTTGATAATTGTGCTACAGTGGAAACCCGATTACAAAACATTATTAACGCCAAGAAGCTCGGAAAATGTTTTCTTTATAACTGGGGTTCGTTAAACCGGGGTTCTGTTGTTCCATACGGGTAACTGTTAGTAACTTTGGCCGACCGGGCTGAAGAAAATCGTTAGTGCAAAAGTTTTTAAAAGTTACTGTGATATCAATTCGATAACGACGTTACACACTTTCCCATGACATGTCCGCTCACATTGTGTCAGAGAATGCAGCTTAGTTAATCAGCAGTCAGCGGTAATAACAGTACCTTATGTATTGAGCATGAAATGAGACTTAACAGTACGACTTGTCGCAAGCTCGTTCCCATGGTCTTTCTGGAGATGGTGGTGAAGGCGAGAAAACATCCAACCTTGTCCCCATGATCTTTCTGGTAGTAAGGTTGGAATTGGCCGAGCTTGAAGAGATGGAACGTATAATACCAAGAAATCATTTGTGGATTTTTTTTCACCAATGAATGCTATTTCCTTTTCATTTCGAAGGTTAGGATCCGCATTGACAAAAGTAACCTTTTTAAGTGCGATGCGTTGTTCTAATAACATGGAGAACGAATATTGTAGACAAAATGGTTAATTGCGAATAGGAGTCTTCTTTTGTTGACTGATCAATCTCCTTTACGGGTTGTTTCTTGTGACACGTTGTTAAAAAGTATGTCACCCAGCTGGGATCAGCAACCCAAAACCCAACCCTCGCCCCCTCCCCCCCCCCCTCTTTTGAACTGCTTCCTGAGTGAGTTTGATTTTTCCTCAATGTACCCTTTGTTTCAACTCATCCAGCTGCTTGGAGAAATATATAGATTTAGGCAAGCCTAAAAGCGGAGCTCCACATTTATATAATTTTCACTGGAGCTTACAATGTTTTCATTCTAGTGAATAAGCGGCCAAAGTACTAATGTTTACGGTGGTTTATAGGTGCAAGACAAATTTAAATCGCTCACGTTCCGGTTAAACTGAATGTCTGCGGTACGACAAAAATAATAATCTTAAAGCAGGGCAAATGTCATTATTCATGGCACGAAAAATTACTTTAGAGTACAGTAAATTATCTACTTTCTAGCAATAGGAAATAGTTTCGCGATCCTGTTATAGTTTCGCAGCAGTTTAGTAGACCCCACAATATCTATTACATTGATATAGGATATATTCGTCTTGTATCACTGAGCTTGTCGGATTAGCGCAATCGAGAAGGTGCCAGTACGCGGCGCGGGAGGTCGTAAGTTTAAATCCCAGAGGGGTCAGGTTTTTTTCTTTTTTCTTTTCTTTTTACCCCATTGCAATAAAATGGTTTGTTTATTATATCACTACATAAAAGCAGTTAAATGTAAGCAGTAAAGAAATAACATGCATATCAGAACATATAGACTGATTCAGGTAAAAATGTACTTGTCTGTTACAACTGAAAAGCTTTTCATTTTCTTGCGAACAAGCAGCCACGCACTCGATTTTAGCCAGCGCTCTGGTTTCTAGATAGATCCATTGTTGATGAAGCTTATGTGAAACCCGATTTAGCTTTCGAATGCTCCTGTACGACGCTGGACAGATAGAAACGAAAGTCATCGATCGATTATGGCTCTCAATGTCCAGTTTTTTGGCGGTCGATTACTTTCTACACGTAATTGTCAGCCACATTTTGTTTCTTTGCTTCTTGTTTTTCTTTTCAAATCCCATTAAATTTTAAAGGCCGCCTTTATACGGCCTTCTTGCTTTACTCTTTCTACCATCAAACTATGGCCGCCATCTTGCACGATTCCGTCGTACGACGCGCGCGCCCGCGAACCATGCCGCTTGCCAAGATGACCATGAAAACTCAAATGCATGGATTTATGAGTATGACGCTCTGCTCTGCTCTTCGGGCCGCTGGGAGCTCCGCTATAACATCGTCTCTCCTAATGGCTCGATGGTTTTCACCTTAACCAATACTTCGGGGTAGCGCTATGACCTAACACTATCAGAGGAAATAAGTTTGGCAGGAGAAATTATTAATCAATACTTGGTATAACATTAATTAATTAATTAATTAATTAATTAATTAATTAAATAAAAGCATTGTGAATGACCATAATGAGCAGCATTTAAGCGACCATGATGAAGAGCGTGAAATTCCAAACACACCCATAAAAAGCGTGCGTGGAAAGTTCAGATTTGCGCAGTTTCTCAGTTCAGATATTAAATAGATTTAGCCAAGCCTCAAAGCGGAGCTCCCCGATTATTTACTTCGCCCTTTTCGTAAATCCTAATTTACTGACCGATAACAGGAAAAATATAGCACCTGAGCCCGCGATCCAATGTAAACCATTACTTGGTCAGTGGTAAACTTCAAAAAACATTCGACCTCGATGAGCTCTATATGTGAGCCCGCGATATGGTCATGTGATACTGGTCAGCGAATACCTTGTTTCTTCAGCTGTCAATTACCCATGACATGAATGTCCAATATCAAAGTTCTGGAGTATGGCCGCCATGTTTGGGCGACGTCGCTAGGCGCACACGCCCGCGAACCATGCCGCTAGCCATGATAACCATGAAAAACCAAAAGCATGGGTCTGTTAATTCTCTATGGGTATGGGGCTCTGCTCTTCGGCCCTTTGGGCCGCTGGGAGCTCCGCTATTAAAAGCCTAAATTTAACAGATAATTACTTCGGCTCACATCATTATTGGATATATTGAAGGCAGCGGAGGCCGCATTATAATTACTGACCCTCCTAAAACCCTATTTTCACTCTCTGCATCACATCGACGATTTCAGTTGCTTCCACACTGGTGTTTTGGTTCATGGCTGCAATATTCGATATATTGCAGAGAGAGGGGGTCAGTAGTTATATAAAAGATAATAATTCAGCTCATTCAAAGGAATTCGATACAACAGTGCCGCTATCAGTACTAGTTTTCCATTCAGTTTATAAGAAATTTCCTTTGAATGAATAACTACCTAAGTGCCTCTTTCAGATCATATCTTCCGTAGAAGTGACCCTCTCTGGCACAAGGTGAATTTCCAGCAAAATACAAAACATAGCAAGTACAGCTTATTTTAAGTGGATTCGAAATTACTTAACACAACTTCCACTAACCTCCAGATATTTCTGGGTAAGGAAACAAGGATCGCCAAACTTGCCATTGTTGGCCTCGAGCACGGAGCTACGTTTTCCTTGACAGTCCCGCTTCGCAATTTCCAAGGACTTTGCTTCGGACTTGCAATCTGCTGTCAAGAGAAAGAAACCACAGACATGGCTTCTCTTCAAACGACCGTAGTTTGCGTACTAGATATCAATCTCGCTTCCTTTTGGACAAATGATTGATTCTTGCTTTACTTCGCTTTTCCAAGCCATTGCCTTTGTCGCAGTTATAAGATACCCGTTGGTACAAACAATTTTTCCTGTGAATATCCCAGGAGTAAATTTGAAAAGACTTTTAATGCCTACAAAAACTAAAGGCCAGTTTACTCGAGCAATTTCTATGTGACAAATATATTTGAAAGTGCAGATATCACAACGACTATTTGTCAACAGGTCAAAGCTAAATGCACCAGTAATGACCTTGGACAGCAGATACACACAAACAAGGCGCGCACAGTACCCAGTGGGAGATTGGGGACCACATATGCTGTCGCAATATTTACTACATTTCTACACGAGCCATTTTTCGTATGAGACAACTTTTATTTGCCACAAAAAAGCTAACACGCTTGCTTCTCAGCAACCACATTTTTCACATAAAAAGTTGGCCAATTTTCCTCATCTAAACGAGCAAATAAAAATTTTCATATAAAACGTTTCATAAAAATTGCTCGTCATTGTTGACGTGGAGTTGATCATGCTTTGCAACTTTGTGTCTCAAAAAATTAAAGTGAAATACGTTAGCTTGAATTCTTGGCTTTTTAAGGTACTATTCTATCTATCTGCATTACGCGCCTTCCGTACACCGCAATCTGCTGCAGCCCTGTGGCCCAGTACCCTTTCCAAATAGTGAAAGAGTAAATCCAAAAGTAGGTCCATATGGTACGAAATTTTGGCTTTACCCAGCACCCGTTAAGTCACTCATTACTCATCCTCATCGCTTAACGAATAGCGAAACGCGCGAGGTTTAAAAAATAGAATGCAAATTAATGTACCCCCACGAGGCTCCGATAACATCGGCGTGTTCTGAGAGAAATAGAGGGAATCTAGGCGAAGTTTTCGTTTCAAAAAATTGTTTAAGTTCGCTTCTTCAAACTCGAGAAACAACAATTGCATGTATTTTCTGGACTCAGTGACCGACTTCGCGGGCGTCATCGTTCGTGTTATGTGAACTGCAAAAGGTTCTCCACCCCCGCAAACTGTTGCGTAATTAAATTTTATAATAAATTATGAATTTAATTTAATTTTTTCAATCCTCCTTTTGCCCATCATTTCTAACAACGTTTTGCTAATCGTGAATAAGTTCTGCTAAGTTACGACGAGTACTCACTGTTTTGTTTGATTTTCCTATACCGTGTCCTTGTACCATTAAGCGGAACGAATCAATCAATCAATCAATCAACCATTTATTTGCCCTTTTATGTGTATTACAAGAATTGTCATAAAATTTAAATATACTTGGGCAGGAGTTCTCAGCAAACCCTTGAGGGCTTTACGAGGAGAGCCCCTGTGCAAGTTTACAATTGTAACAAATTAGATATACATGGCTGTGACAGGTAGGATACAGTATATAGCATATAGAATGTTGATTATTTAATTTTATTTAGTGATACTCACTAAAGTCTTCGTTTGTCTGTTTGAGAAGATGTGTTTTAATCTTTTTCCTGAATAAGGTAGTTGTTTAATTTCTTTGATTGCTGATGGGAGATTATTCCATACTGATATTCCCTTAAATTTTACTGAGTGTATTTGGTAGTCAGTACGCGCTTGGATTTTGTGAACGTTGGAGGATGATCGTGTGTTGTATTTGTGAATGTCCTTGTTTACTTGAAAAAAATTATAGAAAGATATTGGTAGCATATTATTAAAGTAACGAAACATAAACAAAGCAATGGCCTCATTGTTTATCTCTTCTAGGGTTAAAATTGATAATTCTTTAAAAAGAGGACTGGTATGGTCTGTAAAATTTGAAAAAGTTATTATCCTTATAATTTTCTTATGTAATCTTCTTACTGGTTGTAATCTTGATAAGTATGTATTTCCCCACGCGATGTTACCATAACTTAGATATGGATAAATCAATGCATAATATAAACTACGCATAACAACACGGGGTAAATAATGTCTTGCTCTGCATAATATACCAATTGTTTTGGCAATTTTGTTGGAAGTGTGACTTTATTTGTTGCTTCCAGTCAAGATTTTCATCTGTACGTACTCCTCAGTAGAAATTTGGCTGATTCTACCTGCTTAATATATGAGTCATCTAATCTAATATTGACTTGTTGTTTAAGTTTTTTGTTTTTTGATTTGAATATCACTAACTGAGTCTTTTTTATATTGAGGGTCTGCAAAGTAGCACACCGTTCAGTTAGAAAGAACTTGCATTCAAAAGATGCCGCGTTCTAGAAACAAGTCACCCCGTTTTGGCTGCTGTTCAAAGTACCATACCTCGTTCTAGACATCGTCTATTATTGAAAATCCCGTTCTAGATCGGGAACCCAAGATCACGACCTCGTTGGACGGCACAGAGCCGTTTTTGGGGAGTACCCCAGCTTCCACAACTCCCTCCTAATGAAGTTAGCCTAGGGAATTGAGAATTAAGGTGATTATAAAGTTATTACTTTATATCACTTGTTGTTTGGAAACTTGAGTCGTATTATAATTACAACCGTCGTATTTACGAAGGAACTGACTGCGGATAATATTTAAAACTTAGACCTTCTTTCCCCTAATAGCTTCCAAATCAACTCAAAAACACACCGGAAAACAGGTAAAAAACAAAATTTTTTATTTTTTTTTATTTTTTTATTTTTTTTTATTCATTTCAGTACACACAAAGAGAAAACAAAGAAAAGAAAAACCTAGAAATACGGTAACAATACTTCTTAAATTACAAGACAACATGGTTGTTAAAATACAATACAGTGACATTATTTACAGTAGAATTACTTAATACATTACAAGCGGTATCTGGCGTCGATGCATAATTACATAAGATAAAACTATATACTTGGAGCGGAATTACATTAACAGCAGCGGTTAACACTAGTATTTACAGTATTTATTTATTTATTTATTTATTTTTATTTTTTATTTTTTTTACAACCATTGATTTATTGACAATGTTTTTAAAATTATAATGCAAAAATTACTGCGTTCTAAGAGGTAGCTTAAAGTATCAACCTACGTCACTAAAATAAGAATACATACATAAAAATTAAAGAAAGACAAAAAGGGAGTGTTTACCACACAGTATTCTTCTTATGACTAACAGTAAGAGTAGTGGGGAGGGCTGGAGAACAGCGTCGATAACTGTTCAAAATAGCTTTTCAATTTGATATTTAAAAGTGAGTTTCCTAATATACTCTTTCGTGTTTATTTCTTTTTTGAGTAGTTTTTGTGTATATAGATAGTATTTGGCGAACAGGAGTGTATAATTAAATTTCCTTAACAATTTAAACGAGCCTTGAGGGCAATTGCTTGATTTTTTCCCGAACAGTATTTCTACGGGGCTTGGCGAGAAGGTGGTGTCATTTTCTTTGTTAAACCACTTGATAACCTCCGAATAGAACTGAATTGACCAGCGGCAATTTAAGAAAGTGTGACTTATTGAGTCAGGTTCTTGACAAAATAAACAAAACATGCCGTCTTCTATACCGAAGAAAAAAAGCTCTTTTTTGGTCACCACTATTCTATGAATAAGTTTAAAATAGAATTCTCTCAATTTGTTTTCTTTGCAAACATGTTTAACACGGCTGAAGAGATCATCTAGTCTAAATTCTTCCGAATGTAAGTCTCGAGACCATTTCACTTCAGCTTTTATCTCTTGATTGTCTTTGTTAATTAGGAGCCAGTAATAATCTTTGTTTTTCATTTTGAGTAGGTCTATTACAGTATTGGGCGAGAGTTGGAAAGCATCTACGGCTAGAAAGGTGCTCTTGTCTAGAGGTTTTTCCCTTGCCTTTTTGACTAAATGTTTTGGGATTGCTGAGACAACTTGCATATAAGTTAAAAAATTGCATTTAAGCTCGTATCTTCGGACAAATTCCGGATAAGTAAAAAATTTGCCATTTTCTTTTAAAAGATCTTGTATGAGAAAAATTTCTTTTTGGAACCAGTCTTTGTAAAATATGGTTTGGTTTCCAATTAAAATGTCTTTGTTGTTGAATAATACTAGTTCTTGCCCGTTCATACATTTGTGGACTGCTTTAAGTTCCAAAAAATACTGCAGAATAGACCTATAAAATAGTGGTAACGTGGTACCTTTCAGAAATTTTTCATTGTAGTTGCATCCTAACAAAAAGTTAAGACCGCCATATTTGTTCAAGAAGTAGTTAGGGATCACCTTCCAGGATTCGTCGCCTGATTGCTGATTTTTTAACAGTCTTGAGATCCATGCTAGTTTAAGTGATTTGACCATAACCTCAATACTGGGTGCACGCAGACCTCCATTCTTATAGTCGAGGGCCATTACTTTACGTTTTATTTTATCTTGCTTTTTTTTCCAAATAAACCTAAAGATAAGAGAGTTAATATCTTTGATACATTCAGGGGGTGTGTCAAGAATCGAAATGGAGTGCACCAGTTGTGAAATTCCGAGACTTTTAGATATAAGACTTCTGCCGAATAAAGTAAGACTCCTGGACTGCCAGAGATCGAAAATAGTACTTAACTTGTCGATTTTCGCTTTAAAATTCTTTTTCTCGTTTCGTTTTTGATGGTAAGATATAAATATTCCTAACGCTCTAATTGGATCTTTTGGCCACTGGAATTCAAAAGGCTCATCGTCGATGTCTGTCTATGGCCCCAACCACAAAGGTTTAGTTTTAGTTGGGTTCAGTCTCAGACCGGAAACGTCACCGAAGTCATTTAGCACTTCAATCGCTCTTTGAACCGATTTGCAGGAACTGCATAATAGTGAGGTGTCGTTGGCGAATTGGCTTATTTTGATTTCTTTTTTGAAGATTCGAATCCCCTCTATTTCTTTGTCTTGTCTTATTTTGCATGCCAATAATTCCACCGACAAAATAAATAAATAAGGAGACAGGGGACAACCTTGCCTCACTCCTCTTGACAGTTTAAAGGAATTGGTGCAAAATCCGTTGTTTAAAACAGAGCTCTCCGGATTAGTGTAAAAAGTAGAGATCCATCGTTGGATACTCTCACCGAAGTTAAAAAGAGCTAGCGTCTTCTGGATGAATTCCCATTCAGTGGTGTCGAATGCCTTACGGAAATCTAATTGGAGGAGTATCCCAGGGATGTTCTGGGATTCTGTTTGCTCTAAGATGTCGTTAAGCAGTCTGACATTTTGACCGATGTATCTTCCTTTTATAAATCCAGTTTGATCTGGATTGACGAGAAGTGTCAGTACTTTTTCTATTCTTTTAGCTATGGCTTTTGACGCGATTTTATAGTCCAAATTTAATAGAGTGATCGGCCTCCAATTTGCGAGATTAAGTGAATTTGAGTCTTCTTTTGGTATAAGAGTGATGGTACCTCTACGCTGGGAGATTGACATTTCGCCCGTTTAATGTGCTGCATTGTAGCAATTGATTAAATCTTCGCCCAATAATTCAAAGAAACAATTGTAAAATTCCCAGGTAAAACCATCCTCTCCTGGCGATTTTCCGCTAGAAAACGACTTCAGAACTTCTTTGCATTCATCCATGGTAATTTCACCCTCTAGCTCCTCTTTGTCTAAATCTCGCAGCTTAGGTAATTCTAAGTTTCGAACGAAATTTTCGAACCGATTGCCATCAATGTTCCCTTTGGATGTGTACAGTTTTTCATAAAAACTTTCGATTTCCTTCAATATTTCATCCTCCTTACATGAAGGTTTCCCGTCCGAAAGTTCTAATTCTGATATCTTTTTTCTGATGTAATTTCTCTTTTCCAAATTGAAGAAATACTTGGTTGGTTTTTCACCTTTTTCGGTCCATCTTGCTTTGGAACGCAGTATTAAACCGTTCGCTTTTCTCTCGTAGAAAAGTTGAAGTTTTTGTTTTAAGATTTCCTTTTCGGTTAGTGCATTGTTCGTAAGCGCTGAGTCGGTGCTATCGGCAATCTGTTTGTCTAGCTCTTCTAGACGGATTTGAATGTCTGATTCGCTTTTGCGTTGCTTTTTAGCCTTGTTCTTCGAGTAAGCAATGGTAAGGCCTCTTATTTCCATTTTAATGAGCTCCCAGCATAATCTTTTATCTTCCATTTGTCGGTATTTTTCACCTATAATAGGATAATTTTCTTTTATCAGTTTTACGTATTCTTCATACTTTTAATACATTTGGGTCCCCTGACGGGCAAGGCGCTCGTCCTTCCCTGCAAGCTCTGGCGGGGGGCACTTTCCCTTGTTCACGCCGGACCCCAACAGAATATATATATTTTTTAACATTCACGGAAGACGGATCCTTGACCTAATCAAGAACTTGGACAAAGCCGGTAAGAACAAAAAATATATTAAAATAAAGCGAAACAACGCAACAGAAGAACTTTCGACCCGGAAGTTGAAAGCGCTGTCATGCAACCACTTAGCAACTTTCTCAAACGGTTGCTACCTGAAGTGAAACTTAATTACATGTTCAGCCCAAAAGTTTTTCATTTAGAGCTTATATTAATATAGCAATAATATAGTGCCTCAACCAATACTTAACTATACCAAAACGCAGGGTGCCATCTGGTCACGGTGGTTGTCGATTTCATGTGCCGGAAGTTACTCAAGTGTGAAATAAATTATCTGCATACCGCAGGACAAAGGAACGACAAATCTCGAATGGCGGTTTTCGAAATGAAGATTCGCCGGCCGAATCGATTTATCTACCACTAGCACTGCTGCTAAGTTTCAAGTTGATTTAAAGCAAAGTACTTCGTACCCCTGTTTACATTGATCAGTTAAGACTGGACTGTTTTCAAGAATGCATTGAAAAGAACTGTCACTTCAAGACGTGGAAATCAGTTACCGAGAATGGCGCGTCAAGAAAATCGGTAACCAGCTTCGCCGAGGGCTTAGGTTTTGTCTTAAATGAGGAAAACAGGATTTACAATGTATCAGCGAACACCAAGGTAAGCAAGACTATGTTTTTATTTTACTCAGTTGAAGTTCACATGGGGAAAATTAACCTTTGCGTGGAATGTTTACATAAAGTTGATGAGATCGACAATGTCACGGTCGGTTAAATTAACGAATTTTAAGCAACTTTGAGATCTGAAAGCATCGCACTAAATCATTTCCCCAGGAAATCCTTTTAGTATCGAAAAGAACAATCATTTATCTGTCTAATACCAAATTCTCGGCCATTTATTTCGCTTCGCACATACTTAAATAATGCGATAAGTTTTACCTATTTTGAATTAAATCAAAAGTGTGTCGAACTCGGCATAAATTCTGAGCTCCGAAAGCGTCAATTCTGCTGGATTTTAGAATTATCGATTTTCTCGAAAACAAATCGATATTTAGCCAAACAAAGTATACTGTGATTTATTTCATATTAAGGCCTACCCATGGTAAGAGTATGAGCGAAATCCATTTAAGGACTCTTGCCGGAAAATGTTTGACATGTGCACTTCAAGGTCAACAGCGTATGTATTAGTTAAATCAATAGTTAAATGCATAAAGAAGTTTATTTTTAGCTGCCGTGAACACATTAGCGGAGGCGGTATCATGAATCGCAATAGATTGTAAAACGGTCAGTTTAGACTTGCCTACAAGTCGAGCTCACCACCAAATCGGAAACGAGGAGAGAACGAATTTTAGAAAGTCTACAGTCGGTCATGTGAGACCAGTACGTTTGAGAAATGTTTTTCAACTTCTGCAACCAACATGAATAACGAGAACTTCTTCAAACTCAGTTGGGTGCACTTTCTGTACTAACCTTCTGTGAGAACGGTAAACGGCAAACGATCGTTCAAAACGTTTTCTACCGAACTCTTAAACAAACGTGTAGATGATGACTATTTAATCCTTCCTAAATAGGAGGATTTCTACCAATCGGAAAGTAAATTTTAATAAACGAGTAGCAGTGTTTTTCGACCTAGTATAACACTTGTTGAGAGTTTATAGAACAAATTAAGAAAAATACCAAAAAGGCTTGTCGTTATATTATTCATAACAATTGTGTTATGTCAAAAGTTGAAAATATTAGCATACGAGAAAAATATCAGGGAATTACTATGCACGACCATAAGTACACATATAATGTCGCAAACCTCTTCTTTCTTTAAAGAAGGGACGTGGCTTCCTCTTTCTAAAAGTATCAAAAAACCAAAACCTTCAAGGACAGCTTATAGAGCTTATTATAGAGTACCCGAAGTCTACACGTTCGGGACTTAGCGGTCTTTGAAAATTTGTACTGCAAAACGGAAAGAAGAACAAAAGTCTTACATGGGAGTCACTTGACTTCAAAACTACAGTTGTTAAAACGTACAACACTTCGATACATATGACTGCTCTCTTACAACTTTTGCGAAGCTTGGTAAAATTTTGACGAAGCGCGTGAAGAGAATGGTGACTAGTATTTTCCACCGTCAAAAGGAAATTATTACCATAAACTAAATATCGAATCAACATTTGTTGTGTTAGTTGATGTTTGATTAATAATAAGATGAATCATCAGTATTCTTGATACAACGAAAACTAATAATGTAGGTGTCATGTTTAAGCTTGCATAAATTAGAATACATTAATGATGTAAGATGTCGCTGTGTGCGTCCGAGTCTTAGTGACAAACATTACATGGTACCAGGAGTAAAATCTGGTCAAATGGATTCGTTCAAGCCTCCGGAAGCTTTGTCGCTTCAAGGAAATCCAAGTGGAAATTGGAGAAGATGGGTCCAATGATTCGACCTTTATCTGACGGCGACTGGAAAAATAAAAGAAGACGAGAAAGTTCAGTGCGCGATCCTGCTTCACGTGATCGGTGAAGAAGCGCTGGAAATTTATAATACCTTCAAGTTTGCTACTGGTGAGGATCCAAACAAGATTTCTGATCTTAAGAAGAAGTTTGAGGAGTATGTCAACCCGAGAAAGAACACTGTGTTCGAAAGATATCGATTTTGGGACTGTAAAGAGCAAGAAGGCGAGACAATTGATCTGTTTTTCACCGAGCTGAAAACACTTGCAAAGTCCTGTGAATTTGGCGATCAGCATGACCTCATGATCCGCGACCGAATTGTGTTTGGTGTGAGAGATACCCGACTGAAAGAACGACTGCCCCGTGAATCGTCAGACCTTACCCTAGAAAAAGCAGCAAATATTTGCAGAGCCGGCGAAGCAAGCTCGAGTCAAATAAAGGAATTGGACGATTCTGACAAGAGCGTTCCAGTTCATTGGGTCGGAAACAAGTTCAATTCAAGGCGTCCAAAACCGCCGCGTCCTAAATTACCGTTCAACTGTTCGAAGTGTGGCACTAAACATCTACCAAAGTCCTGTCCTGCGTTTGGAAAGCTTTGTCTCGTCTGTAAAGGAAAAAATTAATAAGCCAGAGTTTGTCCGCAAATGAAATCTCCCGTACACGTAGTCACTCCGAGCGATCAAGGCGCCATTGGTGGAGTCGAATTAGAAGTTCAATCAGATAATGGAGATCAAGAATTATTTATCGGAACAGTGACTAGTGCACCGCCTGTCGAAGACTCGGCTTGGTTTACGAATTTACGTGTCCGCGGAACGCCGATTAAATTCAAACTGGACACAGGAGCCGAAGCGAATGTGTTGCCACTCAGTGTGTACTTGAAACTCAGAAATAAGTCACCGCTGTCGGAAACCAGCGTCGTTCTCTCATCTTATGGAGACTTCAAGGTTAAACCTGAAGGAACACTTAACTTACACTGTGAAGCTCGTGGAATGAAAGAAAACCTGCCATTTTTTGTCGCCGCTGTTGAGTCACCACCGATTTTGGGACTTTCAGCTTGCCAAAAATTAAATTTGGTCAGAAGAGTAGAGAGTGTTGCCCAGGCCCCACTCACAAAGAAAGAAATTTTGGATAAGTTTCCTGACGTCTTTACTGGACTGGGCTGTATGGAAGGCAGTTATCACATCGAATTGGATGACACAGTTGAGCCTGTCATTCACCCACCACGGCGAGTGCCATATAGTCTGCTTGAGAAGCTGAAAGAAAAACCCCAGGAGCTAGAAAAGAAAGATGTTATTCAGAAAGTGGACAGACCCACTCCGTGGGTTAACAGTCTCGTCATTGTAGAGAAACGTGATGGGTCCCTGCGCCTGTGTTAAGATCCCAGAGATTTTAACAAGGCAATTCGCCGAGAGCACCACAGGATTCCAACTGCAAAAGATATAGCAAGTCGTCTAAGTGGCAAGAAAGTTATCTCCATAGTGGATGAAAAGGATGGCTTCTGGCAAGTGTGTCTAGATGATGAAAGTTCTCACCTCTGCACGTTCAACACTCCGTATGGCCGTTATCGCTTTAAAAGAATGCCATTTGGTATAAGTTCAGCAACAGAGGTTTTTCAGAAAAAGAATGAATCCATATTTGGAGACATGAATGGTGTGGAAGTCATATTTGATGACATAATTATCGCTGCTAAAGATGAGTTTGAGCATGATGCAATCATGAGAAGGCTTTTGCTAAGGGCACGAGAAGCGAAAGTTAAGTTCAATCCAGCAAAGCTCCAGTACAAAGTCAGTGAAGTCAAGTACATGGGGAACATTGTGTCTGGATCAGGATTGAAGCCAGATGTTGAGAAAGTGCGAGCCATAATTCAAATGCCATTACCCCAGAACAGAGAAGAGCTGCGGAGATTCTTGGGAATGGTGAACTATTTTTCACAGTTTATTCCTAATCAGTCAGAAGCTACTGCCCCCTTGCGAAGCCTGTTGAAGAAAGATGTAGTTTGGATCTGGTCACATGAGCACACACAGGCAGTGGAGCATCTAAACGAGATCCTGTCAAGTCAGCCTGTTTTAAAGTTCTTTGATCCTTTCAAGCCAGTCAATTTGCAAGTGGATGCCCCTAAGTCAGGTCTAGGAGCATGCATTCTCCAGGATGGCCACCCAATTGCCTACGCATCAAGATCTCTCACCCAAGCAGAGGTAAACTACGCCCAAATAGGGAAAGAACTTCTTGCAGTGGTATTTGGCTGCGAGAGATTCAATCATTATGTTTATAGTAGACCAGTAGATGTTATGTCAGACCATAAACCGCTGGTATCAATCACAAAGAAGCCCCTGGTTAATTCCTCTCCAAGGCTTCAACGCCTGCTTCTGAGACTTCAGAAGTATGAAGTCACCATCTCTTATGTTCCAGGCAAATACATGTATGTAGCAGATACACTCTCAAGAGCCTTTCTGAATGAGCAGCCTACAGATGATGATTTGAACGATGACATGGAGGTGGTGGTCCATAGCCTCATTACAAATCTTCCCATGACCCAGGAGAAATTGGCGCAAATGAAGTCTGCAACAGCTCAAGATGAAGATCTTCAGAAATTATGTGAAGTTTTTAAGAATGGTTGGCCTTCCCACAGAAGCCAATTGCCTGCATCAGTTGCCCATTGCTGGAGTGTTCGTAGTGAAATTCATGAAGTAAAAGGCCTGTTGTTCCTTGGCCAGAGGCTCATAATCCCACAAGATATGAGACAAGATGTCCTGAATTGTATCCATGAGAGTCACCTTGGTATTGAAAAGTGAAAGTCAAGGGCCAGAGCTGTAGTCTATTGGCCAGGCACGTCTACTGCAATTGAGAGACTGGTGGCTAAATGCCCAGTATGTCTCAAGTATCAAAGAAAGAACCAGAAAGAGCCTCTCCTGCCTCATGAAGTCCCCCAGAGACCATGGCAGAAGCTTGGTGCAGACATATTTGAACTGAACACTAACTCTTATTTAGTTGTGGTTGACTAATACTCTAAATATCCTGAACTTTGTCTTATGAATGACAAGACAGCTAGCTCTGTTATAACTAGCATGAAATCAATCTATGCCAGACATGGTATCCAGATGAAGTTGTTGCTGACAACATGCCCTTCTCAAGCAAGGCTTTTCGTAATTTTGCAAGTGAGTGGGGATTTGAAATCTCCACATCAAGTTCCAGATACCCGCAGTCCAATGGGATGGGTGAAAGAGCAATCCAGACCATCAAGAATTTATTTAGAAAGGCTTGTGCAGACAGAAATGACCCCTACATTGCTCTACTGAAGTACAGACCTATCTCTGGACTTAAGGAGTCACCTGCTCAGCTGTTAATGAGTCGCATGTTGAAGTCCAAACTACCTACTGTGGAGTCTCTCTTGAAACCTCAAGTGGTCGATAGCCCCCAATAGAAGCTGCAACAGTGGAGTGATAAGCAGAAGATGTATTATGATCGGAATGCTAAGCAGCTGCCAAGTATTAAGGAGGGTGAAACAGCTAGAATAAGAAAAGGAAAGACTTGCGAGCCTGCCATTGTTACTGCGCAACATACTGCTCCAAGATCCTACATAGTTGCAACACCTGATGGTACCACCTACCGACCAAACCGTCATCACCTGCTCCCAACAGTTGAGTCGCCTTCACTGATCGCAGGACCAGCTATTGATGGGCCAGGCGTGCCTGTAGTAGCCGAACCGCCAGTTGCCGTCCCACCACCTGATGCTGCCACGCCTTCCCTAAACTCATCCAGCCATTGCAGTCCTCAACAGACACAACGTACTTCCAGCGGCCGGACTGTCAGATTACCAGCACGATACAGAGAGGACTATGTTATGAACTGAACTTGCCACACTCAGTAACCAGACATTGAATCAGACTGTTTTTGATTTTATTGACTGTGTTAACCTTTATATTTGCTTACTACCAGGCTGTGTTATTGTTGGTTATGGGCAAGCTCCAGTTAATAGTGACAACAGTGTGGAACAGACATTCCTAGTAATTTTCTGTGGATTGTTGTCACATAACTTGTTGACCTACCTTGTTTTTCTTTTGTTTTCTTTTTTTGGTTTTGTTTATTTATTTATTTTATTGGAAAGGAAGATATCATGTTTAAGCTTGCAGAAATTAGAATACATTATGTTGCACGTGACCAGTTGTGTTGTTGAATAAAGAATTCAAGATGTCGCTGTGTGCGTCCGAGTCTTAGTGACAAATATTACAGTAGGAAAACCTATTGTTATTCCCGTTATCAGGAGGGTTTTCCATTTGTTCGAAGAAACTACTTGCTCTGGTGAAAAATTAAATGAAACTGTACTTCCAATTAAACTTTTTTGAGAAAATGGCATACGATAAGAGGTATTCCACAGTTCTTGTTTTAAACGGAATGCTTGGAATATCACTGCACTATTTTGCTTTTTCACACTATTACCATGCTCCTCGATGAAATACGCGGCTGGCTGTTCCTGTGGGAAAAGAAATGAACAGTCCTTTCCACTGGAAAGTTTTTCAAATGGTACCCACTCGTCTCGTATCATTGTGTTAATTGAATCATAGATCTGTCCCATTTGCCGGAAAACACTCAACGGTTTTCCACGAAAATCTAAAGCGCTCTAGAATTCTTAGGGTGGTTTTATTTGCAACATACGCGTATAGCCGTCGCATTTGCCTTTGGAATTTTTCGTTGTTTTTTAGCTCAAAACAATAAAAAATTCCAAAGGGCAAATGCGTCGGTTATACGCGTATGTTGCAAGTAAATACGCCCTTGGTATACAAAGAATAAATAATTATAAAGGGAGTTTTACCAGCCCTAGACGTATTATCAATGATCTGATGAAAAGAAAATGTGTTACTCAAGAAGTTTTTTTTTTACCAAGTTTTGACGATTTCTCGTTTTTTTTATAATTATTATTTTCTTCATCTTACCGAATCTTTTGCCTATTAGCCTAATGAATTCTTGAACGAATTTAACGAAATTCAAAGTTTTGAAACCCGTCCCCGCTCATTTCCAAATGGATGCTACATAGGTTTTTTCGATAAAACTCACCATCGTGCATGTAAATCTGAAGCATTAAAACAAGTATTTAGCTAGATGTTAGTCTTTATAGTGAAACATATTCTTTTTTTTATTCATTCATTCACAAACATAATAACGCTAATTAGACAAGAAGAACTACGTAAAATATTACTTACATTAACAACATACAAGAAAGAAAAAAGATAAATAAATAAAAAAAATGAAAGGGCGACTCCTCTACTTAAAAAGGTTTCCTTTTTGCCTATTGTTACATCAGTTTATTTTTATTATTTTTTAACACTTATTATAAGCAATAACTACTTGATATAGTTCAGTTTGATTAACAACAGTTACTAATAATTAATATTTAATCCTAAATGTTATTTAGAGTTAATAGTTGATAATAATTGGTGCAGAAAAATATCCGAGATAAGTAATATAAAGCAAAAATGTTGGCGGTATACCTATCTCTCAATTGCACTTTGGCCTTGGTTCGCTTAAAGAAGGTAAATAGACGAGAGAGCTTTTTTGGCACCAGAGACTACGTAATGTTGAGAAGTGAAAGTAAAAGATTCCATTTCTTAGAGATAGCATCTAGGTTGTTGGACTCTATATGAAACTGCGATTTAAGGGACACAAGAAAAGTTGTTAAAATCGGGATCTTCTTGTTGACCCTGCAGCTCCATATATAATATCTTGCCAGAAGAAAGCAGAAATTTAGTTGAAGTGAAAACTTGGTAGTGTCTGATCTCAGTCCCAGATATATGGCGGCGTGTTTTGGATAGTCTATCGTTATTAGATTAACCTGTTTACGTTTTTCAGTCAAATTTTCCCAAAAAGTTGCTACTATTGTACAGTTCCAGAAGAGGTAGATCAGGTTTTCGGGATGGTTGGTACAAAAAGAGCAGTTTGGGTCCTGCTTTATATCAATTTTTGTTAGGAAAAGGTTCGTTGGTAAAATACGATGAAGGAATCTGAATTGAAAGTTTACGAGTTTTGTGCTTTTTGTGCACCTAGCTGCCAGACAATAGGCAGTCAGCAGAACATCTTTCATCAGATTTAATGCTCTCGCTCCATTTCTCTTGGCATCTAAAAGTTACGGTTCTTTTGGAAGAGAGGAGCTTCTGGTATACAACTCTGTTCGCTTTATCGTTCTTAATAAAAGTCTCGGAGAAGGTATCGGGAGTTTCTGTGCTACTTGGTTCTTTGCCAAGACAGTTAGTATTGTAATGGTGCCGAAGGGCAGAAATAAGGCCTAGATACTTTATAGGTTGTATTCGTATATTGTATGTGCTGATAAGATCTGCAAGAGGGAGAAATCTGCGCGAGTCCGTCATTAACTGGCTTCCTTAGTAATTCCATGCAGGAAAAGATGTTTGTAGAAAACCGGTCTGTTTTCGATCCTAATTAGCGAATTATGCCATATGTGTTGTTCCAGAAATTGCTGCTCGGTTTTGATTTTGTCATCAAACTTTACCTCTGACCATGTTTCTAAAATGTCTTGTAGAAAAGGGTCTTGGACCGATATCGACTTTGAAATGTCACATTTGTGTAATAGTCTGGGAGCAATGGTATTCCCGTGGGAATTTCGTGAAGATTTTTGCCGACTAGTTTAGAAGTGTTAAGGGGGACCTAAGGAACACGATAAATGTTGTCGGCAATCTTGTAACCTGTGCAAAGGCCTTCAGAGGGGAATTGAAAAACATCACCTATTTGGCTTAGCATGAAAACGAGGCTGAATGATGAACTTCACAAAAAAGTGGTATTTTTTGGTATTTTCGAATAACTATTAGCAGTTTCGATAGTCTGAGATATCTTAACTGATATGGATAATCTTGATCACGTGACCATGAAATCGAGGCTGCATTTTCTTGTGGTTCATTGAACTTGGAACCAAAGTCCCTGCCGTCCCCTCGCCACATAGTTTCCTAGTTATGTCAGTAGGAATCAACGAATATCCCGACATTGGGCAATTTAACGAAATTGAAAGGCTTTGCATGGTCTTGTGACGCTAGTAAAAACCGTCTCTTCAATATATGCAACATGTCTACCAACCCTCCCATTTCCCCTCTCAGATTGTAGCAAGTTCTGTGGGTGAACTTTCTACGCATCGCTACAGTCGTCCATTCCTCTTCCCTCTTTTTCCACATGTAACCATCTGGCTGTGGCAACCTAGGACTGCATACTCCGTCGTTGTTAAAAGCAATTATCTGGAATTGGGCACAAAGAACTGCTTCATATGTGCACTCTGCGTAGGTGGTAGCCGGTTTGATTGAGCCCGATTCTTTTCGAACATCTACCACATGAGATCTTTATTATTCGAGATGCTTGTTCTGAGCTAAAAAGTCTGGCAAACATACTGCTCTATCAGAGCCACTGTCTTCTATTCTGGATACAGCGTCGTTCCAAGATATCCCAAAGCATTAATTACGTCCTTGTCTGAATCTCTGAAGGCTTTTCAGCACGCAGGATTATCAGGAAAAAACTTCCAGTTATATTAGCCTACGAATACAGCCACCTCTCATTCGCTCCCGCTACTTTGTATAGTAGCGGGAGCGAATGAGAGGTGGCTGTATTCGCAGGCTACACATAGTGCTGCAGGCTACACATAGCACTGCCAAGTTCAATTACACGGTGGTTCTGGCCGGTGCCAGTGACTATGAACAGTCTTTGATACCGTCTGACCTATAAAGGTACTGCAGTTCTGCCATAGCGTCACTGACAGCAGGGACTCGTAGTTGCAGTTATTAAAGGCTCCGTGTCCACGTTTATTATGTTATCTTCGTTATTCTGAGTAGCCGTGTTCGTTCTCTGCTGCGATTCACCTCCGTGCTTGTAAAGAATTCTCATTAACGAGCTCTTTGCGGAACAATGGAGCATCATACCGTCGGGTGCAAACATAGATGTCGGTACCACAGAAAACTTTGATTGCCCTATCGCTGCCTTGACATCAACCTCAGGCAGATTCTTGCATACTATCATTAGTCTTGAAACTCGACCACTTTATCATTGCAAGATACTTTGAGTACCTTTCCGCTGTCTTTCCAAGAAAGAAGTTTGCGTTTATTTGTTCTGGGACCAGCGGTTCACTATATTCGAGTGAATTCTGTCTTTAGCAAAGATCTTACTAAGTTCCCTTTCTCTCTCAATTTTAATGGCAAAGATCACTCTTCATTGCTTCAGGCATGATAATGATTACTTTGGTTACTACAATTGTAAAGTTCTTTTATTTATACTCTTTTTTTAAACGGGTTAAAAAAGTTCCGCATTGTGGACAACAACCGATCAATAACTCTGTGTTCGCGTTGTGAAATAAAAGCTGCATCAGTGAAGACATCCCAGCCATTTGCTTTGTCTTAGGAAAAAATTTGCTCTAGCACTTAGGTTTAGAGTGATCCCAATAAGTCCTCCTGCAACCTTCATGCAACGGTTGATATGATCAAGAGTGGTATCCCATCCTATCGCGGGTTTTGTTCACTTCCCTGTTACGTGTACCATGAAAAATTTTCTATAGACCTCAAGGCTTCTTTAAGTGATAACAACGGGGTTTTTTCTACCTTTTATTTTCAACTGGTTTTCACTACGTAGACATAAAAGCCGGTCTAGTTTTGAAACACCTAAGAAACAAAAAGTTCAATAAATGATTGATTTTCCTCTCTGTCCACATTCAGAGCCGAAAGACTCGCACTTCATTCTATTAAGACATATGTTTGCAAAATAATGGGCGTCTTTGACCTCTAATAGTTCACATCCAATAGGTTTCTGTTGCTGCAGTTATCGTTAATTTCAGTTAAACTAAACATGTCGAGGTTTTAACAGTTTTAAAACAATATACGATAGTAATCAATATCTAAGAATCTTAATTTGATATTGAAAATAAATTGTAGTACAGTGTAATCAGTTGTTTCAAAGCTTAGCCAGTCAGGAAAGCTTTTTTCAAAAAAAAAAAAGAGCCATGGATCCCCGGCAGAACCAAGTTATGGATCAAGCATCGGTTTTAAACTTTAACCCCTTTTCATACCGGGCTTTTTTGGACCTTCTTGGATCGGGGGGCGGGGGCTTTTAAAGGCCCTCCCCCCTCCCCCATGTAACTTCCAGAATAACGATATCAAAACAGCCGCCATCTTGGATCCTCAATTTCTTATCGCCATCTTGGATTTCAATATTTTTCCTAAACGCCAGAAAACCACCCCAAATTACTGCAAAGTACTCAAAATAAATAAAACTGTGCTTAACAACCGTAAAAAGGTGAGAATAATTGCATTAAAGTTAATTTTCATTAATAGAAACACGAAGATTACAAATTTGGGAAAACATGCCTGTCAAAATGCCGTTGCCATGGTGATGTCAAGTTCCTGACACAACAATCTATCCTATTAAATTATTCCCAGATACATTTTAGATATTAAAACCCGCAAAGTTTGGCAGCGTTTGGTTGAATCCTGAAAAAGTTATAAGCGTTAAAAGTCAGCGCGGGTGTCAAAAGCCCCCCGGTCTCAATAGGGTTAATCAAGTCCTATGACCAGTATAATCAGTGCAAGCTATAGTATTTTATCTTATAATTTTAAGGACTAGGAAAATTTCGTCCTAAAATACTAAAAACGGCAATATTTCAACCAATTTAGAACTTGCGTGAAGCAATTTAGAACTTCAGCCTCGTTTTCATGCTGAGCCACACAGGGCACATTACGACGCCCCATAGAAACCGTCTGCATGGGTTACAAAAGTGCCGACAACATTTATCGGGTCCCTTAGGCCCTCCACAACACTTTTACACTGGTCGGCAAAAATCTTCACGAAACTCCCACGGAACTTTTTTCAGCGACATTTGCTCCTGGACTATAAGTCGCATCTGAAGACTAGTTTGCCGCCATACTTCCCAAGTTCAAGTTCAAAAAATTATTTCCATTTTCCGCGGTTAGAATCGTCAAGGTATTTTTTAATCCAAACAGTCTTGAGCGATTTGGTAAAAGAAGCAATGTCATTTTTAAACCTCCGTTTTTATAGTCGTTTATCATGACACTTCGCTTAATCTTATCACCCTTATTGTCCCAAAGAAAACTATAGAAGAGATCGTTCACTTCTTTGATAATTTTATGATTTGTCGCCAAAGGGGCTAGAATGTACGTAAGTTGAGATGCTGCTAGACTTTTTAATTACTTGGATTTTGCCGAGTAACGTTAGCCGGCGATATTTCCAATTGCTTAAAATATTTCTAATTTTGTCCGCTTTTTCCCTATAGTTTATGTTTAATGTGATGCTGGGATCAGTAGAAAGCCAGACACCGAGGACCTTAACTTTGTTTTCTGGCCATTTAAAGTTGTTCTCGGGAAAAAGTTTTTCCTTGTTTCCCACCATTGATCCAATCCATAGAGCTTCGGTCTTTTTACTGTTAAGTCTGAGGCCAGACATACTTCCGAAAGTTTCGATCGTCCTAAGTCTGGCGGATAATGACTCGCTAGTGCCGTTAAGAATGAAGGTTGTGCTGTCTGCGTACTGGCTAATTTTAATTTCTGAGTTGTTTACATGTATTCCCTGTAATGCTCTTGTTCGATCTGATCGCTTTAGCTAAGATTTCAGCAGATAATATAAATAGATACGGCGAAAGAGGGCAACCTTGCCTAACACTTCTTTGTATTTGGAAAAAACAACTCCCCCAGTCATTGTTTAAGACACGGCTTTCTATGTTATTGTAAAAATGTTTGGAACCAGCTTATCAGAGAAGAACCAAACCCAAAATACTGGAGCGTGCGCGCAAGAAAAGACCATTCAAGCGAGTCGAAGGCCTTTTCAAAATCTATAAAAAGCAATAGCCCTGGGATATTTTTTTGAAAAGCATGGTTAATAATGTTATCTATCAATCTAATGTCTTCTCCAATAAATCGACCCTTAAAGAAAGCCGTCTGGTCGTTGTTGATAAGTTTTGGGATAACAGATTTTATTCGATTTGCGATAACTTTCGCAGCTATTTTGTAGTCGCAGTTAAGGAGAGTTAGTGGCCGCCAATTCTTAATTAAGTGCGGTTCTGCGTCTTTTTTTTGGTACGAGTTTAATGATTCCGCGTCTCTGTGTGATCGAAAGGTTTCCTTCATCATACGAATAGTTGAGAGCACTTATTAGAAGAGGAGACACATCTTCCCAAAAAGTTTTGTGAAACTCAGCCGGGAGTCCGTCAGTTCCAGGGGTTTTGTCCCGATCCATGCTTTTTAGAGCTTTTAGACACTCTTGTTCCGTTAAATGTCCTTCGCAACTCATTGCCTCATTCTGGTCCAGAACCGTGTCATTTTCAGATTGAAAAAATCGCTTTCTCTTGATATCACATTTTTCTGGGATGTGTAGAGCTCTTTATAAAAGGTTTCACATTCAGATTTCTCTGTCGGATATAACAAATTCTTGATCAGTAATTTTAAGCTGGCTTATTGTACTCAGTTTGAAGTGTCCTATGTTTAGTGTTTTTCTCACCCTCATTGTACCATTTAATTTTACATCTCAAAGTTGCCCCTTGGGTACGTACTTTAATTATCTCTTCTAATTCACTTTTGAATAACTCAAGTTGTTGTGTTTTGTTTGTTTTTTGCGTTTCGCAGACGGAAGCCGGCTGTTCCAGTTCTTTTTCTAGTAAGGCAATTTTTTCTTCTAGCTCATGCTGTTTATTCAAAGTTTTACGCTTTTTGGCAGCAGCGAAGCTAAGAGATTTATCCCGAGTTTTAAGTTTAATCATATCCCAAAGAAGCGCAGGGTTTATTGACTCACCGTTTTCGTATTCATTCTGTGTTTCACCGATAGTTAACCTTATCAAATCAATGTAATCCTTATCGGCCAGAAGCGATGTGTTGAGTCTCCAAAAACCAGGCCCTCTTGGGTTTGAGTGATGAGATATATTTAGTGTGATCATTGAGTGGTCTGTCTTAAATCCCGGTAGAATGTTTGCGGAGATAATGCTACACAGAAAACTTTGACTTGTTAAGAAGAAATCTAGTCTACAGTGGACAGAAGGCTTTGTTTGTCGCCAAGTGTACCTTCTTTCTTCGGGATTCAATATTCTCCAGGCATCAATAAGATCGAAGTTATCGCATATATCATGAATGGTTTTTTGCGCGTTGTGATGTGTTTTGGGCAGACCCCCTTTTTTATCTTTCTCTACATCAAGAACGAGATTGAAGTCGCCTCCAATGATTATTTCGTCTCCTTTGAAATCTTGAAGGTGCTCAAAGAGATTTTTAAAGAAAGCAGGATCATCATCGTTTAGGGCGTAAATGTTTGCTAAGGTTATACTTTTTCCATTTGTTTTTAAGTCACACAAGATAAGGCGTCCTGAATCATCGATATAGGTTTTAATGATTTGAAGATCGAAGTTGTTATTAAAAAGAATGCTTACACCAGCTTTGTTGCTGGAAAAAGAGCTGAAAAGGCTTTTGTATCCCCATTCAGTAGCCCATAGGTTTGAATTTTCTTTGCGAACAATGTACTTCTTGCAGCATGTTGATCGAGTACTTTTTAGATCTGAGCCAATTAAAAGTTTCTCTTCTTTTAGCGTTATTCCCAAGGCCCCGTACATTGAGAGAAGCTACCGTGATAGTATTGTTATCTATTTTGTATTGAAATAAACGGTGATATAATGTATAATGGATATCTGCACTACTTGATTATTTGACAATAAAAACGTTATGGACAGACGACACTGTTTTGCATACAGCTCAGAAATTGTATTTTTTTGAGCTTTGAAAGAAGAAATTGTATACTAAAAATCTAGAAATATTTTTAGCGAAGTAGTTTGTATATCTATGCATACTGGAGTCGACAAAAAAGCGTTGTAATAATACGAAAAGCACGTTGGTGGCACAAAAAACACAAACAGTTACATATAAACATACTAAAGCGCGTGAAGTTAGGCAAGTAATCAAAAAATAAAGCATAAACAAAACTATAAAAAATCCTAATCAGTTTGGGCTAAGCGACTAGCGGGTCCAAAGGGTGAAAATCGGATATGTATGTTATTTGCCGGCCGGGAGGTCCGTATTGGGAAAACTGTACCCGAGGTCTTGAGTACGGCCCGAGGCCGCAGGCCGAGGGCCGTGCTCAAGACCGAGGGTACAGTTTTCCAAATACGGACCGACTTAGGCCGGCAAATAACGTTTTTATTTTTTTCTACTTTAATTTGTTTGGAAAAGAAACCAAGGAAAATGTGCCGCAAAATCTTTGTTTGTATACGCGCGGATTTGATTTGATTTGAGTCCGACTCGATCGACGAGCAAGAGTGAAGAATGCTGTTTGCTATTTAATTCCGAATAAAATAGCCTCACTTAAAATGAACCGTACTCAAAAAAGGTTCAGCATATTTAATTTACATTGCAGAGAATCAAGAAAAGCAAATGAAGTCATAAATATAGCACAAATATGCGCAAAACTTAACACAATTAAATCAATTTCAGTCGGCTAGCGCTTCCCGAACAATTCTCGATAAATGTTTAAGCCTATTTCTCTGACTCAAAAATACTCTTTGACTGGAAAGCAGTATTTTAAGCTATTCACACTTGTATTTAACAAATTAATAATCACTGCACTTTTCCCAGCAGAATTTTATTCTGATAAACAGTGCCAAACTGAATGAAGTGCGTAGTGTCTACGTACGGCACAATATTGTGATAACTAAATTGTCCGTTTTTAGTCAAAGAATCTCATTTCCTTGAATGATGTCAAATATTGTTCTGTTTTAGCAAAAATTGACAGATAAACAAGGCAATTTAACTCATAGATGGAGTCTTAAAACCGCGGTGAAGTTTACCGCAATGGCGTGAAAATCATTGCAAACTGCACTGTAAACAACGCGACGGCAAACTACGAACGGTAAACTATACAACTCGATTTTGTTGAGAAAGAAATAAATACTCGCCTTTTGAAGAACTTTGAGGCCTTTAATTCCACTGCTTTTTAGTCCTTTCAAATTTACAACGGTTGGTGAACAGTTATTTCGATTTTGAAGAGCAAAACTTTCATGCGAGTGTTCGTTCGTCTAGCGCTGAAAACTGATTTCGCGCGGAACTGCATCCCGTTCCGTTGACCGCGGTCAAGATCGGAAAATTCCGCCCGCTCCCGGAACCAATCAGATTGCAGGATTCGGTTCATCTTGCCCGCTCGCGCGCTGAGAAAAAAATAAACAGTAAGTATTGTCGGGCAGCTAAGCCGCCCGCCACCTATAGAGATTTATAAATAAAGAAAGTGGGGTACTGAGGTATAATTTTTTAACACAGTTACTCATCTGCTTCGTCAGCTGCATCTAGACGTTTGCCGGGAGGCCAGAATTTGCCGTTTATAAACAGTTTGTCGGGCTGACTCTTGCTGAAAGATACTCTCATGCCCTGTCGTCGTACTTCTTTGAAAACTGCCATTTGATCTTTCCGGCGCTTGATGATTTGCAGTGGAAGATCGCGGAACATTTGGAAATCAGTGTCTTCTAGTCGTCGCCCTAAAGAGAAAATTTCCTCGACATCTTTATATCGAAGAAGTCTGGCCAAGATTGGACGTGGAGCTGTGTCGCTATTCCGTCGGGTTGTTAGACGGTGTACACGTTGGATTTCAACGTTGCGGGCGTTGCGGTAGCCGAGATCTCGTTCCATAAAATTTCTAAGCACTTCTTCGGTATCTTCTTCTCGTTCCTCTGGGATATTGAGAAATTTGATGTTTTCTCTCCTGGAATAGGCTTCAAGGTAGAAGTTCTTGGAGATGATGTCGTTTATTTGGGCGGTTAGCTTTCTCTCGCTCTCAATCAGAGAGGTTATTTTTTTATTCGGGTTAACCCCTCTATCTCCTTCTTTAGCGCGTCTCGATGTTCCTTGCACTTATCGCCGTTGAAAGTACAGGACTTCTTTTATTCTGCTATATAGCTCTTAGTCGTTGCTTCAAACTCCTCAAGCTTGGCTGTTCTTGCTTTGAGATTCGCCAAATTGGTCTCAATATTTCTGACGGAACTTTCAATTGAATCAAGTTTACTCAGTCTCGCGATAATGGAGTTTAGTTGTTCTCCAATGTGTTCGATTTTGTTGAGAGCATCCATGATTTCGTCGTTTGCCTCGTGTTCGCTGCTTGTGCTTGCGTCTGCTGCTTCTGCAAGATCTCTGTTTTGTTTTTTTTTGCTTCATGCAAAGGCGAAGTCTCGTCTCCAGAACTTGTAGACGATCTGTTTCTGCGTTTTCTGATAAAGTTTGACAATTTTTCGGCCATGAAAAGCTTTTGGAAGACGGACGGCTTTTAGCGCGCTACTATTCCGCCATCACTCGTCCCAATCGTGAAACATATTTTGCAACTGTCCAAAAATCGTACTAATAATAAAGGAAAAGTAGAAATAGGAACCTTATGAATTATTAAGGTTATTTTTGCCGAATCTCTTTACCAAGTTACTAACAATCGTCACTGTTTTGTGGGATACGTTGGGTTTTGTGGGATACGTTTGAATCAATATGCTGTTAGCGCGGTTGTAAATTTCGTCTTTGCTGCAGTTTACGCTCTCGCTGTTATAGTATCGTCGTTAAGCTTCTATGTGGCGTCGTGTCGTTACATTTTCATTGTACCTTGTATGGAGTATCACCGATTAGATTCGTTTGTGTATTTCATTTTGAAGTTTTCCTTACTGTTAAATAAATTTAGCCAAGCCTAAAAGCGAAGGTCCCCGGTTATTCAGTGCAGTTTATTCATTTAACAGAAAAAATATAGCACTTGAGCCTGTGATCCAATGTAAACCATTTCTTGGTCAGCAGTAAACTTCAAAAAACATTCGACCTTGATGAGTTCTATTTGTGAGCCCGCGATATGGTCATGTGATACTTGTCAGAAGATATTTTGTTTTGACAGCTGTCAATTGACCATGACATGAATGTCCAATATCAAAGATGTAAGCTGACGTTAACCATAACCTTAAACCTGCTTCTGGAGTTTGGCCGCCGTGTTGGGGCGACGTAGTTGTCGTCGCTAGGGCGCACGCGCCCGTGAACCATGCCGCTAGTCATGATGTCCATGAAAAACCAAAAGAATGGGTCTGTTAATTTTCAATGGGTATGGGGCTCTCCGCTATTATGTTATTTTTCCCATGCTAGAACTGTCATGCTGGGGCGTGCCCTTGTTGTTGTATTCTTCCCGTAGAGCAAGTGTCTGAAGGTGAACTGTTAATACAAATGGATTATAGGGGTCTCTGTAAAAAGCTGACCGGATGGCGGCGGATGGCGGATGATAAAAGGCGGATGACAAAAGGCGGATGACAAAATGCAAATACCAAAAAAAAAAAAACTTTAAAAAAAAAAACTTTTTTCATAAATCAATAACTTAATCAATTAAATAATTAATTGAAAGATTAATAAATAAATTAAGAAGTAAATATTAGCACATTCAGTCTAGGAGATGTCTGACAAGACGAAAGAAACAGAGATAAAAACTTTTTTCGAAAAAAAACCTTGACTTTCCTCAATCATCGGACTCCGCGGTGTTACTTAACTGAGGATCAGCAGACCATATTAAATTTTTGTTTCCTTTTTTCCCATACGGGCCGCAGTATTGTTTGTGGATGGTTGCTCGACTTTATCACGTAAAACTGGACAGTAAATATATCCTATACAAAAAAGGGTTCCTATATCTTCTTAATCCTTCTTTTTTCGTTCATTTACAGAAGACTTTTATCGCCCCGCTAGAGACAATGAAACGTACAAAGCCAAAGTAAACGAAGCCGTTAGAATGAATATGGAAGACCTGAAAGTTACTAAGTTCGTACTGGGTTATTTTTAAAAAAAGGAAACCCACAACAAAGGGTATTCCAGTTGGTCACCCATCCAAGTACTAATCCCGCCCAACAGGGCTAAACTTCGGCGATCGGACGAGATATAGGAACCCTTTATTGTATGGGATATTTTTACTGTTTGTTTGTTTGTTTGTTTGTCTGTCCAGTTTTACGTGATAAAGTCAAGCAACCATCCACAAACAATACTGCAGCCTGTGTGGGAAAAAAGGAAACAAAAATTTAATATGGTCTGCTGATCCTCAGTTTAGTAACACCCCGGAGTCCGATGATAAAGGAAAGTCAAGGGGTTTTTTTTCTGAATGTGCTAATATTTACTTCTCAATTTATAATTAATTTATCAATTAATTATTTAATTGGTTAAGTTATTGATTTATTAAAAAAGTTCTTTCTTTATTTTTTTTTCTAATTTTTTTGGTATCCTCATTTTGTCATCCGCCTTTTCTTATCCGCCTTTTATCACCCGCCATCCGCCATCCGCCATCCGCCATCCGCCATCCGCCATCCGCCGCCATCCGGTCAGCTTTTTACAGACCCGGATTACAGAGGACAAGTAGCAAAAAGAGTATTGAATAGAGGTCAAAACAAAGAAAAGCAGGGAGAGTATGGATGCACTAAGTAATATTCAAGCGGGATGGTGAGCCTGTTATTCCAAAAGCGTAAATATGAGTTAATCCAAAACTTGAGTAAAGAAGTTTTAGTTGCCATGAACACATAGATTGTGAAACGGTCAGTCATGTGTAACCAATACACATGTCTTGATGACATTTGAGAAATTTGGGGGTACCAGACCGCAATGATGTTCCCATCAGGCTTTGTAAACTCGCTGGTGGCAGGATGTGGCCAATCACAGTTACGTATTTATTAAACACAACATCAATAACAATGAACAATGAATTCCCATTTCATTTTTATTTCCCATTTCTAGTTCTACATTGCAGTTTTCCGAACGCCCTTGTTTGTCTTTTCTTTCATCATCATGTCAATAAATCCTCATATGACTTTGTCGTTCACGCCTTTCGGCAACGGTAATGAACCTGCAACAAAGATCAGAAGATGCAATTTAGTTTGAAGCAACACTCGAGAAGTGTTTATTGCATTTCGTCCATTTGTTTTTCACGATTACGGCGGGAAAACACCTAAAAGCTCTCTACAAATACAAAGTTTGCTTTTTTTCGATATCTTTACTCTTTAGTTTAGTAATCTTTATTAAGTAGGTTTTAGATTAATATGAAATGCTTCCTTTTGCAAGGTACCTTTCTTTTAATTGTGCGCATTGTGTTTATTTGGCTCACCCGAGCCTGAGGTAGGCTCTAGCCAATGCTTGGTTGGTTCTTTACAGATTATTTTTTCTTCACGCCAACGAAAAGGTAATACAAAAATATGTTATTCGCCAAAATTTTGGCTTCCAGGGATTATTTAAACCCTATAAAATCCTTGTCTGAAGTGGTCCAAAAATTTGATAACCGGCCACCGCCATATTGGAGTAACTTAGCAGTCTGGCGATGTTACCAGTATGCGTGACGTCAAAGAGCTCAATTTTTACTCTTTTTGAGCTAAATGATGCTGCACAAACAGGCATTTCGGAAAACAAGCCAATACAAAATTAACAAGAACTGTCAAGTACTATAAAACTGTTTAAACTTCCTGCCAAACTTCAGGTTGAACTCTTCAACGTCACGCATACATCGCCAGGCTGCTAGGTTACTCCGAGATGGCGGTGGCCGGTTCTCTATTTTCAAACTACTTCAGACAAGGTTTTCTAGGGATAAAGTGTCATAGTCACTAAAAATCAAAGAAATCAAAGAAATTGTGGCCACAGTCCAAAAACTCATACTTTGTCAGTTTGAAGGCCTAGGTATGTAACTGAAAGATATGAAGTTAGTTTTTCGAAATGTTCAATTTACCGGCAGAAAACCACGAATAACGGTCATCGTACCGGAAGCTCAAATTTCACTTCTCGGCAATCCGAAATTTCACGCTTTTCAGCTTCTTCCTAACCAGACGTTTCAACCGCTGTAAATCTTTCCTTAATTAAGTTGCATAGATTGACTCTTCCTTTATCGAAATATAGTTAGTACTTTTATCTCTGATTATTTCTGAGCCAGCTGAGCTTCGATTAAGTAGACACATTTTTCTCATTTAGGAAAAAGGCTAAAATAATCCAAATTCAGTGAGGAAAAAAGCTGACCGGTAGTGCTTCAAATCTTCTGATATTTTAGCCAAAGAGAGTCCAGTCGTTGAAGTTTAGGTTTATGGTTTCAAAAGTGTGGGATCTAGTAGCAGTTTTGAACAAAGGTCGATCAAAGGTCGACAAAATTACAATTCCGCGGCTTTGAAAAGAACAACTGAAACACGTGACACGAAACACGCAACAGAGTAATTTATATATTTTTTGGGCAAAGACAACACGGTAAAATTAGCTTTGAAGTTTTATACGTTTAGTGAAGTGAATATTGTTTTAAAGGCCTGCCTTGGTTTCTTCTTTCAAGGAATTGAAAGCTTGTTTCTTTTCTTTTTCTTTCATCGATGTGGACCATTGAGTTTGATCCGCTGTGTGTAGTTTCACATTCAGGTAGTTTATGATACAGCCCCCTGAAGCTGCTTGGTACAAAATAGTCTCGAATTCACAGGAAAAGATATTCGCGATCGCCGCTCGATCTGCAGCCATCTATACCTGATTTTAATGGGAAAAACGAAGTCGGGCGCGGAAATCAAATGTAAATAAGAGGCAAAGGGGTCAAGGCAGTTCTAAAAGACAGGAGACCGCAACTAGCCTGGCGTTTTCTATTGTAGAAAACTCGAAGCGCGATCAACGCTATGAATTCACACGGGTAGGATTACTATAGATTGATTACAGACTTCTCTGCTCGTCTGATGGGCGTTTTCTAACAAATTTACCTCGCATATTGTCTCGCATGGACGACAAATAAAACGCGAACTCTTCGTGAATAAATCAAAAATAAGACAAATTACGTAATGTCAAACCGTCAAACCGCACAGAGGTTCCGAAGTGTTGACATCTCATTACACCTTTGGTGATTAACTTTGTAGTCACGCAAAACAGAAAATTTGCAATAACTCTTAAAGAAAAAAAACTTTTTAAAATATTATTTTTCTAGAAGAAAGCCAGTAGTGTGGGCTATCTTATGGAAGCTATTTACAATTTTGCAAAATTCCACCCCGAAAAGGTTATCTGTAACCTTAAATTTTGCCCAAACGTAATTGCGTCGAGTCATCCACTTAAAAAACAAGATCGTTACAAGAATATGCTCTTTCATCGCAAGAAAAGTTGGTACCATCAGCAAATTGCTTCAATTTTAATTCATTTCCTAATATTTTTACTGTCAAGTGATCTATGAAAAGATTCTGGGTATGTTTTCTAACGTTAATTTTCCCAAGTTCACTAACCTCCAGATATTTCTTGGTGCCCCAACAAGGATCGCCAAACATGTCATCGTTGGCCTGCAACAAGCAGCTACGTTCCCCTTGACAATCCGACTGCACAACTGCCAAAGAGTTCCCGGCTTGGCAGTTGGTGTCAAGAACGATTCCACCACACACATGGCCTCCCTTCAAACGGCCGTACATTGCGTACTCGATATCAAGCTTGCGTCCGCTGGGGCATTCGATTGTTTGTTGATCTCCTTGACACACGCGAACCTTTCGCAAGACATTTGGTTTGGTTTTGAGGCAGTCGTAAGATACCTGTTGGTTCAGAAAATTAAAGCTGTAAAGCACACCAGGAGTTGATTTGTAATGAATGTAATGCCTTTTTTGCAGTGATGCTAAGTTTGTGAAGTGTTTTATTAACCAAGGTTGTTTAAGGGTGCTCTTAGGTTTTAAGTCCAAGGTTGTTTAAGGTTTAGCCCACGCTCGCAGTTCCTTGGTTTTGAGCAGTTTTTGTAGTTCGTAAAAGTAGTTTGGGCTGTCCTAGTTCCTTTTCTCAGAGTAGGCATGTTTGGGAATCAAAACTGTCCGTGTGTCCCACTACACCAGGTTCTTGTTTGGGTTCTTAGTCCAACTCTGTAGTTTAATCATAATTGAATTTAATTTTGTTGATCATCTCATAAGTGTGTTCTCACGAGCTTAATTATGCTGTGGGATGTGCAATAAACCAAAACATGTCTACAGTATACCTATATTAGAAGGGCTACTTGTTCGCTATAATTTAGTTGAGAAGTAATGAAACACTCCTGTGCTTCCCAGGCAGCAGCTCCAATCCTGGATCCAGCTTAGAAGTCGTCAGGAGGAACCATGGCAGACAGTTTCGGCCCCTACTCCTCAACTGTCTTCTGCCACGGCGGGGCCCCTCCCCATGGAGGTATACCAAGTATACCTATATAAGAAGGGATACTAGTTCGCTATAATTTAGTTGTGCAGTAGCTGCAGATAGCAAGAAGTGTATTAAAGATCCTTGAAGAGTGCTGAATTAGTAAGAGTCTTGGTACCTCCCGACAGAAGAGAGCTAATTATTCCCCAAGAGCAATCCAACACTATCATTGTTTCAAAAATTAGAATTTTAATAATCTTGCGTCACTCTTGCCTACGTAGAGGCAGGCACAATGATTTTCAGGTTACTGTAAACCTTCAGGGGTGCCTCAAGTCTAAAAAGTAAAGCGCACCCGGATTACATCACAGTTACCTTAAAGCCTATATCATACTGAAGGTAATAAAAATAGCTACGAGAAGAACAAATAATTTTCTATTTTGTTGAATCCATATTTTTTTTAAAAATTTCGGTGATCTGCAATTTTACAGGAAGCCGCTATTAAAGGCGCTAAAATACCTTGTTGGGGTTCTCCAGTAAAAAATGAGAATTGTATAAATTAAGCGTACAAAATTGGAGTGATCGTACGTCGAGGGTTAGGGCTGTCCACTAGTTGCTCCAAACTTCTCAAAACGTTGCTTAAAAGATGCTCAAAAAAATCGAAAAAATTGCTTTTTATAAACAAAGTTGCTAGAAAGTTGCTCCAAAAATTCCCAACGTTGCTTTTTATTGAGAAGAGCTCTCCAAATATATGCTTCTTTCCCTTTGCAGGTACGTTTTCTAAGTATTTTTATATGCAATGTCACTGCAACGGAAGTGTCAACATAACATTTTAAGGCCGAATTTTAATGAATTACAAGAAATTCTTTCTCTGAGAAAAATCGTGAAGATATCGATGACGTTATGTTTGTTAACGAATTTGTAATGTATTGCTGAATGAGCGGAAAAATGAAACTTCTTCAGATCTTCCTCGGAAATTTTCGGCAAACTTCGTCAATCTTCGGAAAAGTTTGAAAAATGTTCGGAAACGTTCGTATGGCCTTCGAACAACAATCTGACAATCTTCGGTCTAGAAATTGCTCAGACTTCAAAAGTTGCTAGAAAGGAACAAAGCTGTTCGAAATGCAAAGGGAAGAAAGGTGCTCGAAATAATTATGAAAAGTTGCCAAAAAGTTGCAACTTGTGCAACGCCCTAATTCAAGAAACTAGCAGCGAGAGATGTCTTCACAACTCACTCAAACCTCACTTCCGGTTAAATATCCGCACTCTATTTCTCCGTCATTATTTAGTCGAAATCTTTTTGTATGTGAAAAATTATAGTAATTACAATTTTATATTACCTATGCACTTATACTCTTTCGGAGAACATACCCAGATGCACCAATGGCTTAAAATATTTCAATGTTTTGTCCTTACTGGCTTTGTTTGGTGAAAAGGAAAAGTTTTTCTTCGTGAGCCGTTCATAGATTTGAAGATTAATTACCATATGGTACTTATCTAAAAGTTATTATCTGAACATACCGTCAAGTATTTTTTGATACCAAAACATGGGTTGCCGTATTCGTCGTTATTTGCATAGACATTGCATGATGGGAAGTCTTGACATTCCTCCTTGGTGATATCCAAGGCACTGGGTGAGTGGCAGTTGGTGTCCCAGTCGATATCGAGAAGATCCTTGCAAACTCCTGTCTCGGACCGCCCATAGTCCGCTGCAACGATATTAATCTTCTGGTATCCGTCACAGCTGATTTTGTGTTCATCGCCTTCACAAACTGTAATGTCTAGAACAAAAGAAGTTTCGGATAATGGATGACAAGTTTATAAAGCGTTGCTCTTAAGCTTCTCATGCATATGGCAATTACCGTGTTTATTCGATTAAGCGCCCAACCTCCCCCTTCCAAAAAAAACTGTAGTGCAAGAGAGGAGTATACCTTAATAACAATTGGATTGAAATTAACTTAATACTAATAAGAGTCTTCCCCGAAGACCGAGTTTCCTTAGTATTTTTCAATGAACAGTTGAAATCCTGCTTTGGTAAATTTTTGCGTTTGTTATTATTTATTGCTTTGTTGCAAAAAACTACTTGAAAACTAGTTGCTGAAAAAGGTGAAAATTAAATAACCGCCCAGTCTCGAATAAGCGCCCACACTCAAGGTCCGAAAATTAAATTAAATTAAGGGATATTCTAAAAAGCCTTCTTTTTTGCTATTTCTGATCAAGCGTATCTATTTGGGCGAATTGCCTGATGATGGTTACTCAAATCCGTGATTCGATAAAAGTTTGAGTTAGCTCATCGTCTTTTCGAGATTTTTTTTTTTTTTTTGCCACTGCAACATTTTTTGAAAACCCGTTGAAAAATAGCCACGGCTTTTTTCCTCAGAAATTACTCGTGCTTTTCTGTTGTTGGTACATGTCTGTACACGTGGCCACGCTCTGCTGTTGGTAAAAGTCTGTACACGTGGCAACACTCCGCTTTCTAGAATCTAAAGATCTTGAAATCATGATAACTGTACCATGGAGCAACTTCAAAGCTGGCATTTTCTTTTTTTTTTTCTTTTTTTTGGAAAATAGGGTGATGAACGAGGTACTTGGTTTAAGAGCCAATACATCATTTTGTTACATCAACTTTGTATTCTCTTAATATTGCTACTTTGAAGTCGTTTAAGATCCCGTCTAAAATCAAGTGAAAAAAGTAAGCGACTTTAAATATTTTGGTAAAAGATGTTCAGACTTCTATATTTTAAGTTACAACTAACTTATTTTAAGTTTACGTTACAAATCCCTTTATTCGAAGTTAACAACGAGGTTTCATATTTCAACAAATTCAGCTTACCAAGGCAGTGAATCTCACTCAAAACAAGAGTAAAGACGAACGCCACCAAAATTGACCTCATTCTCATTGATGTTGCTTTTAAAGCTGAAATAAAGAAAAGAAACAAACGTGTAAGGTAACACATGATTATTAAACCTTTCAACAAAGCAAATTTCGATATTACCTTACTAATTTGATCTAGCGACACGAAGTAAACGCTGGCACAAAGATGCTACCACCTTGATGTGCACTCGACACTGAAATGCTGGCTTTCGAGGGCAACTTTTATATATCCCATTAACAAAAGTGCTGTTCTTTGAATTATTCACAAGTTTTTAATTTAAATTTTCCCTGAAGGCATTTACAACTTTCATCGTCATTTCTAACGACGTATCGGGACCAGTGGTCGCCTCTTAATGCTTTTTAGAACGTTTATAAACTGGTGTAGCAAACAGAGTAGCGAAAAAACTTCTTCAAACTCGGAAAACTCAGTTTGCGTGACTGACCACCTGCAAGAGAGGCATTGTTTGTTGATGTAAATTGAAAAACATCTCCAAAACCCTCCGAATGGTCGCGTAGCAAAATTTCATGCGTGGGGGATTTTTTATTACGAAATGAATTTTTTCAACACCAAACCTCCCTGAATAGGAGGTTTTCTACCAATTGCTAACAAGCTAACACGGCTTTCCAGTTGTAAAACACTCTTTAACTGATATAGCAAAAAGAATACCGAAAATTCTTCAAATTTCGTAATATGTAAGTTTCGTGACTTTTTGAAATGGCCGCCAGTAAGTCGCCAGTGAGGACTGTCTCTACCCCCGCAAATGATCATGTAAAGATCATACTTATGATGAATTTTTAATCCTCCATGAAATGGAGGAGTTCTACCAATTATGAAGTAATTTTTAATAAAAGAACAGCACTGTTTAAAATCACGAGCCGAAGGCGAGTGATTTTTAACCCAGTAAATATAACACTTGTAGCGAGTTTAAGGAACGACTCCTAAAAAATCCCCCAAAAAAAGTTGTCGCTGAATTATTAAAAACAATCGTGATATTAGCCCCACGTGAAAAACTTCAGGAAATTAGTATGCAAAACAAGTACACGAACACGTCTTTCTATTAAGTGACGTGGCGTCCTCTTTCCGAAGGCTTTAGGGATCCAGCACTGCTCCGAGGAAGAGAACAACTTAGAAGAGTGTACCCGAAGTCTACACCTTCGGCACTTAGTGGACTTTGATCATTTTTTATTGATTGGCAAGAAAAGGAGAAAGAACAAAAATCTTACATGGGAGTCAGTCGGTTTCAAGACAACACGTACGTGTCAAAGGGTACAACGCTTCCATCACGATATCGGTAAAATGACAGCTGTCATTTAACTTTGGCAATGGCTGGTAAAATTTTTCGAAGTGTGTTAAGAAAAATGGTAAAAGGTATTTTCCTCGGTCGAAAAAAAATTGTTACTAGAAACATTTAATATATTAAATATCGAGTCATCATTTGTTGTGTTTGTTGATGTTTTGATTGCTAATGAGCTGAATCATTAGTATTCTTGATATAACGAATACTAATAAGGTAGGAAAACCTATTGTCATTCGCTTTGTTAGGAGCGCTTTCCGTTTGTGCGGAAAAACCAGTTGTTCTGGTGATAAATCAAATGAAACGATCCTTCTCACTGGAAAATTGTCGGAAAAAATGACATATGTTCAAAGGTATTCCTCTATTCTCGTCTTCACCGAAATGCTAGGAATATCACTGCACCATTTTGCTTCAGTTTTCGCACTATTACCATACCCTTAGATGAAATACGCGGCAGTTCCTTTAAGACATGAAATGCAACGGTCCTTTTCACCGAAACGTTTTTTAAATGTTACACACTCGTCCCGTACCGTTGAGTTTGTTGAAAAATTCTACTGTTGCATTTGCTGGGAAATTCTCACCGGCCGGTTTTTTACACAAATGGAAAGCACTCTAGTTTAGCACTCTAGTTTATAACTGATAAACACTTATAAAAGGAGTTAGAACGTATCATCAAAGGTCGCATTGTGTGAACAACCCTAGAACGTATCATAAAAGATTTGATCGGTCCATGGGGCTATGAATGTTTTAAAAAATGCGTTTTAAACAAGTTTTTTACCAAGGTACGACGGGTTGAAGATGCTTTGTTTGATTTTGATCGTTTTACCGTATCTACTCAGTGCCATTTAGCTGAATGAATCCATGAAGGAATAAACGAATTTAAAATTTTTGAAAGCCGGTGCTCTCTCATTTCCCAATGCATGCAGCATAGATTTTGCAAAATTTGATAAAAAATTTCACCATCCTTCCCGTAGATCTGGTAAATTCAAACAAGTATTAAGCTGCCTGTGAGTCTTCAGTGAAAGGTATACTCGGCAAGTTTTCCCATAAATGTGTTATAGAGGACGAGTAGAAAAAATACTGAACATCAGATAGAGTGAAAACTAAAGAAAAGCAGGGAGAGCTTGTGTGCACTCAAGCTAAAACGGCTTTCCAGTTGAGCAACATTGTTTAAGTGATATAGCAAACAGAATACCAAAAACTGATTCTTCAAATTTCGCAACACACAGTTTCGTAATTTTTCGGAATAGCCGCCAGTAAGTCGCCAGTGATGACGTTCTCTACCCCCACAAATGAACGTGTAAAGATCCTTCTAATTATGAATTTTTAATCCTCCCAGGATAGCATGATTTCTACATGAATAAACGAACGTCACTGTTTAAAATCACGAGCCGAACGCGAGTTATTGTAGACCCAGTATATAAAACACTGTGTTGCGAGTTTAAGGAACGACTGCAAAATAATCCCAAAAAAGGTTGTCGCTGTATTATTAATAACAATCGTGATATCAGCCCCACGTAAAAAAAAACATGAGGGAATTAGTATGCAAGCAAAACAAGCATGCGAACACGTCTTTCTATTAGGGAGAGGACGTGGCGTCTTTTTTCGAAGGCTTTACGAATCCAGAACTGCTCCTAGGAAGAGAACAACTTCTAAGACTTTGCCCGAGGTCTACACGTTCGGAACTAAGTGGTTTTTGATAATTTTTCATTGAGTGGCAAGAAAAGGAGAAAGTACAATAAAACTTACATGTGAGTCACTCGGCTTTATGACAACACATGTCAAAGTGTAAAACGCTTCCATCACGATATCGGAAAAATGACAGCTGTCATTTAACTTTGGCAATGGCTGGTAAAATTTTTCGAAGTGTGTAAAAAAATTGTAAATGGTATTTTCCTCGGTCGAAAGGGAATTGTTATTAGAACAACAAATATATTAAATATCGAGTCACTATTTGTTCTGTTCGTTGATGTTTGATTGCTAATTGCTAATAAGCTGAATCACGCGAGTTTCGTGAGTTTCGCCAGCGAGGGCGGCATTGTGATGTAAATTACATAACGCTCTCTGCCCTTTCAAACTCTCCCGTAATATAGGAAATTTACAGCTTTGATGATTTTTATAACTTACCCTAAAGAGGAGAAAATGGTGTTTATTGTTTTTCTATTCATACAGTGTACATTTTAATCAAATTTAAAAAATTACAATATAAGAGAGTCGAGTGACAATGGAACAATACATTATATTGTATAAATCAGAAACTGCACTTCAAGGGACACAAGAGATTTATTGACATTTTTAAGCAACGCTTTATGGAGATGCAATGCACTGTAAATTCACCCCAAACCAGCGAAACCTGAACTGGACTGACACTTTTTGTTTAATGCAAAAAAATAGATTGAGATTACACGGCTGTTTCAGACTAAATTCAATGTTTTGGACTACAGAACACTGTTTGTTTTGACTTGCCACATATTGACAGACGTAGTTCGAGTTATCGAATGTAAAATTGAATAGAAAATGGCCTGAAGGGAAACAAAAATTGCTTCGAGTTAGCGGGAGGTTCGGGTATCGAGGGTTCGAGTTACCGAGGGTAAATTTTCAGTAAATGTATGACAGAAATCCAGGGGAAATCGATTTTGGTTTGAGTTAGCGCGGGGTTCTAGTTAGCGAGGGTTCGAGTTATCGGGAGTGGACTGATCGGGAGTGGAGTGGATAAAGAAATACAGAAAAAGTTTGAATGAGCTGAAGTAGTTTTCAAGCGCCGGGGACAGTGGAAACACTTTTGGACAGTGGAAACAGTGGAAAAATGTTATTATTGAGTGGCAAGAAAAAGAGAAAAAACAAAAATCTTACGTGGGAGTAACTCGGCTTTAAGACAACACGTGTCAAAAGGTACAACGCTTCCATCACGATATCGGACAAAATGACAGCTGTCATTTAACTTTGGCAATGGCTGGTAAAAAATTTCGAAGTGTGTAAAAAAATTGTGAAAGGTGTTTTCCTCGGTCGAAAGGAAATTGTTACTAGAAACGTTTTATATATTAAATATCGAGTCACCTTTTGTTGTGTTTGTTAATGTCTGATGCTAATAAGCTGCAGTCATCAGTTTTCTTGATATAACGAAAAATAATAAGGTAACAAAACCTTTTGTTATTCGCCTTATTAGGACTGAGCGCTTTCCGTTTGTATGGAGAAACCAGTTGTTCTGGTGAAACGGTTCTTCCTAATAGAAAATTGTCGGAAAAAAATGGCATATGTTCAGACGTATTTCTCTATTCTCGTCTTTTAATACCGGAATGCTCGGACTATCACTGTACCATTTTGCTTTAGTTTTCGCACTGTTACCATGCTCCTGGTCGAAATATCCGGCAGTTCCTTTGGGAAATGAAATGGAACGATCCTTTCCACTGAAAACGTTTTTAAATGGTACTGTACACACTCGTCCAGTACCAATGTGTTTGTCGAAAAATTGTACTGTTCCATTTGCTGGAAAATTCTCATCTGGTTTTACACACAAATGGAAAGCACTCTAGTATTCTTAGTATATAGAGAATAAACACTTATAAAAGGAGTTATACCAGCCCTACAACGTATCATCAATGATTTGATAGGTCCATGGGGTTGTGAATTTTTTTAAAAAAAAATGGGTTCTGAACAATTTTTTTACCAAGGTACGACGGGTTCTTGTTGCTTTATTTGATTTTGATCGTCTTACCGTGTCTATTGCCATTTAGCTGAATGAATTAATGAAAGAATTAACTAATTAAAAATTTTTGAAAGCCGGTGCCCTCTCATTCCCAAATGCATGTAGCAAAGATTTTGCTAACTTAAAAAAAAATTCACCATCCTGCCCGTAGATCTGTTACATTCAAACAAGTATTGAGCTGCCTGTGAGTCTTCAGTGAACGGTATACTCGGCAAGTTTTTTTCTGCTCTTTGAACTTTTTACAAATTTTAAAATAACAATAATTTAAATCTTCCATGAAGGCTATTTTGACCATGATTTCTGAACAACTTAACGGGACCAGTACTCGTCCCTTCATGCTTTTTTAAAAGCTTTATTAACTTGTGTAGCAAACAGAATAACGAAAAATTCTTCAAACTCGGAAATTGACGTGCATTAGCCAGACTGACTACCTGCGAAAGGACCATCGTTTGTTGATGTAAATTAAAAAAACATTCTCAAAACCATCCGAATGGTCGCGCAGAAAAAGACCCCCCTGAATAGGAGGATTTCTACCATCTGCTTAAAAGCTAACACGGCTTTCCAGTTGGGATACATTCCTAAACTGATGTAGCAAACAGAATACCGAAAAATTCTTCAAACTCCACAACATGCAAGTTTCGTGAGTTTCGCCAGCGAGGGCGGCATTGTTATGTAAATTACATAACGCTGTCTGCACTTTTAAACTGTCCCGTAATATAGGAAATTCACAGCTGCGATGATTTTTAAAATTTACACTAAAATGGAGTATTTTTGTCGATTGTTATCACGTTTATTTTAACGTATCTCGTTGTTTTGTTCGATTTCTTTATTGTAAATTAATAAATTGACAAATTTTTGACCAAATACGCCAGCGGGGGTGATAAGTGAAACACATTTATCCTGCATCCTTTCCCTTCTAAAAATGTATAAAACATCAGTTTTGTCAACCGCAGATCTGGTGCATTCAAACAAGTCTGAAGCAATCAGTAAGTCTTCAGTGAATGGTATAATCCGCAAGTTCTCAGAAAAATGAATAATAGATGACAAGTAAAAAATGAACGTAAGATATACAGTCAAACCTTCAAGGGAAGTTGATAAAGCTTCTCCTGGACGTATTATTGGTTATTTGATAGGTTCATGGTGTTTCTACCAAGTTAAGGCTGATTCTCATATAATCGCCCCGATCGTTTCTATTGCTTCTGTCACTTCAAAAGGTTTTCTTGCGGATCGGGGCGATTATATGAGAACATTACACAGACGATCGCTAACGTCTGCGGCGTTTAGGGGGGATCACGATCGCTTGGATCGCCTGTGGTCTAGCCTTCTAGCTTTTCTTTCCCTTCTTCGGCGTAAAACTCCATAACTGAGGAGATAATACGCAATGAGTTTTGCTGAAGGCTGCCATTGTGTTGGATCTAGGGCGAAAATGATTGTTTTCCGTAGGTCTTCTCTCATACCAGGCGTTTGGAACGATCATATGGGAACCCCGATCGCTTTCAATCGCTTCGATCGCCTACGATCGTCTCAGTATTTGCAAACGATCGATGCCATAGAAACGATCAAGGCGATTATATGAGAACCAGGCTTTACGACGAGTTCTGGTTCTTTGGTTTGATTTACTTCATCTTACCGAATCTACTGCCATTTAGCCTAATGCATTTTGGACGAATTTAACGAATTTTAAATTTTTGAAACCCCGTCCACACTCATTTCCAAATGCAGAGAACACAGGTTTTGTCAAACTCTATAAAATTTTACCATTTAAAAGTAGAACTGATGCATTAAAACAGTTATAAAGCTGCCTGAAAGTCCCTGTAAGTGAAAGAGAATATTCTACACGTTTTCACAAAAATGTATTGTAGGAAAAGTAGAAAAAAGAACATTTGATAAAGGGAAGAATAAAAACGAGCGTAGATAGTATTGGTGGGCTGGCAATGTTGGTTCCTCAGAAGCGTAAGTATCAGTTAAATCAAATGGTTGAATAAAGTTCCCCGTAAGCTGAGCTAGGTGGTATAAAGGTCGGGACACACTAGGCGCCAAGTCGCTGCAACATGTTGCGGCGACAAGTTGATGCAACGTGTTGCTTCGTGTGACATAATGTTTCGTAACACATTGTGAATCAGAAAGTCACGTGGGACCAGTACACGTGGAAGAAAAACATTTTTCAACTGGTGTACAAAAACAAACCGTGCTGCACGTATAAAAACTCTTCAAACTCACGGAAAACCGTGATTGCGTGCACTTCTAAGTAAGCCATTTTCAAAGCGGGGGCACGATGGTTAGTTACCGCCAACACAAAACGGAGGCGGTATTATAATTTATTATGATTTTCTAACACAGTCACTCCATAACTAAGTGTGAACAGTACACGTGACTTGTTGTGCTTTAACAAACGTACTTAAAATCGTGTAACAAACACTTTTAACGAAAAATATCTCCCAACTCCAGAAAGTGCAGTTGCATGCCTTTTTCTGGATTAACCTTTTTAATCGGGGCGGCATGGCTAGTTACCTCTAACACATAAGCGGAGGTGGCATAATAATATTGTACAACGAGCAGTTACTAAGTGACCAGTTCACGTCTTTGTATGTACTTTGAGAAACATAATGGTAGAAAGGCAGAAAGCGCCAAGGTTTTACCTGTATAATAATGCCATAACATGTAGGACAAAAAGAGCTGAAAGCTTTTTTACATTTCGCTATTTTTCGTAAATAATATTATTCGTAGTCATTTTTTGATAGATTATTAATTGTAAATAGTATACTTATCATATACCATGTAAGAGTTACTCGCTAATTCAGTTTCTTTTTAGCTGCAAAAGAGTTTTAATTCTTTAGCTTGGATAGCAAACCGTGTAAAAAAAATCTTATTTTACACTCAGGAAATCGCAGTTGCAATGGTGTATCTTCTGGACTACTTGAGCCGCCTACGAAGGCAGCATAATTTGTTGATGTAAATTGCATCTCGTTCTCTGTCCCCGCAAACTGTCGCGTAACGACATTTCATGCTACTGATGATTTCTGGCAATTATTAACAAGTTTTTATCACATTATGACGAGTTCTGGTTGGTTTGTTTTATTTTCTGTATCTGTGAGGCATTTTTACTGTTTATAAAAATATTTACTGCCATTTGGCAGAATGAAGCCTCTTTTGAACGTATGAACGAATCCAGCCTTTGGACCGAGTGATACGGCGAGGGTGGTACGCGTAGCAAGATAGCGAAAAGCAAATATCTGCCTCCGCTTACTTCAAGAAATGCATACATTTCGGTTTTGTTAAACTTGATTAAATTTCACTATCCTGCTTGTAGATCTGATATATTTAAACAAGTCTGTTGCTGTTTTGACGAAGTTCCGTCACTTCGTTTTGGGGATTACAAAACGTTTACCAACGTTAATATTAACAAATTAGAGACATACTACCCTCACCCCACCACCTCAGTTATAAACAGAAATCCCCCTTGAAAATAACGTCACTACACCCCCGCTGTCCTTGCTTTCCCCAATAATGCTCTACCCTAACTTTCTATATTCTTTTTCTATACATTTTACTGAAAACCCTCTACTTGATGGTTCAAATTTAGGCTGCTGGTAGACTGAATGAGTTAGAAACTTCAAATTCCCCTACCCTTGTTTTCGCGGGCGCCGAAAGTTCACCAAATGCGCCCTCATGTTATGGCCATCCAAAAATGAGCGCTTGTGAGATATTTTCGTGGATATAGAGGATATTACACGGTGGCGCGAAGATATGAATTTTATTTTCGAGTGGTAAAGCAATATTTTACGAATGAGCGCAGCGAATGAGTAAAATATTGCTTTTACCACGAGATAATAAAATTCATATCTTCAAGCCCCCGTGTAATTTTCTTTTTATTATATAGACAAAAAACATGCATGAAGTAAAAGTTTAAACATTTTTATTCATCAAAAGGTTAAACACGAGCGACGGCTTATGTAACAATTGAGCAAATTGCTTATCTGAAAGACAAAATTTCGCGAACTGAAGCTCTCAAAAGATGAATAACGTGAATGTAAAACTGTTTATTAGCTTTCATCACTGTCACTGATAATATAATTCGCCATTTTAAAAATCTGTTTTTGCTCAAACTCACCGCTTTTCTGATTTCTGATCGCGAAGTCTTGCAGTTCGGCAGCTGGAATTTCTTGATTTTCCCTCTCTTCGTCTCCACAAGCTAGAAGTTCTTATAATTTCAAGTCATTTGAAGTTTTCTTCTTCGTGTTAGCATTTTCCTTCTCCTCAGTAAAGCATTTGGTTTCAGTGAACTTTACGAATCGATAGACGTCTCGATAGCTCGCCATTTTCGAACCGGCGTTTGGCAGCCTTGCACAAACAACCGTGCAAAGGCGGGAAATGACGTCATCGATATCCTCACTAGTGAGGACACAGGCGTCCCAAACTCACGATTCGAGAAATCGATCGAATAAACGATTTATGCAAGCGTATGAATGATTTATGCGAGCGTATGAATGATTTATGTAAGCATATGAGTGATTTAATTAAGCGCATCGAGTGGGACGTGACTGCTTGAAGTGCGCGGTGTTGTGTTACAATTTAGGCCGTTGGAGATTTGAGGACTCTATAAGACTTTGTATGGAGTTTAAATAACGTGGAATAAAAGCACTCGACGAAATAAAATTTTACCTTCTTTTCAATAAAATAAAGAAAATATACTCACCTTTCTTGATTTCTGTTGTCCTTTTGGGCTATTTCATCGTTTTGGGGGGGGGTTTGAGGTTTTTATCGTAGCCTTCATAAGACGAAGTCAAGGCTGGACAGAGCCATTTCGAACGAGCCGTGCTGCGAGGCCGTTTTCTCGCCAAAATTCGAATCCGCGGCTTGATTTTCCCCTCCGACGTAAAGAAGAAAAGTTCATTTTTATCCTCGTCTGGTCGGCTTGAAAAAAATTTCATCCTTTCCGCTCCAAATCGAACGATTTATAATAATAATAATAATAATAATAAATATATTTTTATAGCGCCTATCCAGGCCTGCTCTAGGCGCTTTACAAATGTTTAAAAAATATATATATATATAATAAAATCAATAAAAATTTTGTTAAAATTAGCTGAATAAATCTTAAAATTAAAAATTTGCATTAAAAGTAATAAAAAGTAAAAATCGCTAAGAGTAATAAGTTTTATGCATCACTACTGGAGCTTTCAGATTTCCTGCGCACCTTGTTCCCGTCTTTTAGACTTCGGCACAGTTGGAAATCAAACATTGCGACCGCTGAGTTTGGGACGCCTGTGGTGAGGATATGGGAAATACGCCACTACATTCCCGGATGCAGTTTCGTATGAATTTTACGAGTGGTCTATTTTCCTGTAAAACACTCGCGGTTATATAATAAAAAATGGTATTCCACTTTCCCGGAGTGCGTTTTAAAAAATTATACTAAACCCAGATTATGACTACCCGATAGTACAAAGCATTATTAGCGCCAAGAAGCTTGGAAAATGTTTTCTTTATAACTGGGGTTCGTTAAACCGGGGATCTGTTGTTCCATACAGTTAACTGTTAGTAACTTTGGCCGACCGGGCCGAAGAATATCGTTCCAGCAAAAGCTGTTGACGTTGCACACTTTCCCATGACATATCCCCTAACTTGATGTAAGAGAATTATTTTTATTCTAAGTATTGATTCAATTTTTTTGTGCGTGTGAGGCGCATTTGATCATATTTATATGTTAATTTGCGCCATACAAATCTTAAATAATTATATTATATTAATGCAGCTGCGTTAATCAGCAGTCAGCGGTAACAGTACTTTATGTATTGAACATGAAGTAAGACTTTACAAACCGTCAAGCTCGTTCCCATGGTCTTTTTGGAGATGATGGTCAAGGCGAGAAAAGACCCAATCTTGACGCAACGATCTTTCTGGTAGTAAGATTGGAATGGCCGAGCTTGAAGAGATGGAACGTATAATACCAAGAAATTTGTGGATTTTTTCACCAACGAATTCTATTCCTTTTCATATCGAAGTTTGGAATTAGTTGGTTTGAAAAAATAGCCTTCTCGATGAACAAAATTCAATTTAATGTCAACGATCGATGAAGGAACCATTGTACAGTCGAACAAGAACGCAAAAATCATAATACAATACAAGTAAACTTAGCTAATTAAGCGAAAAAACTAACAAAAACCCCGTAAGGCGAGAAATAACTAGCTAAGTCCCTCAAATCGTTCGCAGCGTTCGAAACACATGGCCGACTCGTTTGCCCGACCACGTGAGTCCCCGGTCAGCGGGTTTACTTATGAGAAATCCTGGGACCAGGTTGCCAGCGTATAACTCTACAGGTTAGCCCCACAGTTACCTTTTTAAGTGTGGTGCATTGCTCTAATAACATGGAGAACGTACATTGTAGACAAAATGGCTAATCGCAAATAGGAATTTTGCAGGCAAAATGGTCTTGTTTTCTTAACTGATTTATCCTTTACGAAGTTGTTTCTAGTGACACGTTTTTTTTTTCAGCTGGGAATAACCCAGAGAACGCTGCTTTGTATGCGGCGAATACCAGGGTGAGTTTGGGAGAACTTCCTCGAGTAAACCAGACCGCACTGATGTTCTTATCAGGCCTTGTGCACGTGCTGGTGGAGGATGTAACCAACAACACTTAGGTATTCATTACATGTAAATAAAACACCTGACAATGAATCCCATTTCTAGTTCTACATCGCAGTTTTCAAATGCCTTTTCTGTCCTTTCTTGAACTCATCGTATTACGATACATTTATCACCACTTGTCCTCCACCTTGACCACCTTTCCCACCTTTGCAACGGTAATGAACCTGCAAGAACAGCCAAAAACAAAATACGATTTAGCTTACAATAACCAGAGTTACCTCTGTTTCAAAACGAGTCTACGTGCGAAACCATTCAAATGAAAATGGGTTTGATTATCATGAAAATGGACCTGTAGGTAAAACTCACTTTCATATGAATGGTTTCGTAATAGACTCGTTTTGAAAGAGGCAAACGGTTACTCAGAAATGACCTATTTGTTGTTGTTGAACAGCTTTGGCAAGGTGAAGGTGAAACCTAAAATTTGCTTGTGAATGGAAAATTTGCTTTTTGTAATATCTGAAGTTTCAATTTTTGTAGTTTCTAGCCTGTAGGTTTTAGACTGATGTGAAAAAGGGACCTTTTTATCATAGGTACCTTACTTGTAATTGCCGCATCATCCATAGGCGTACGGGCACCTTCGGACCTAGGGGGGCGGAGACCTTATTGCCCGAAAAAAAAATGGCATGGATGGAAAGCCTAATAAAGAGGAATATAAAAAGGACGACAAACCGTTTATTGAAATAGTTGTGTACAAACCTTGCCTGTTTGCTTAAAGGAAACGATAGTTCTTTAATTAATCTCAAGGCGTTGTCCGAAGGTGTCAATGTACTGAATCCTTTTTCTTCGGAAATATTTTATTTATTCATTCTAGTTCAGCAAAAATTAAAGTATTTTTGGAAGGCAATTTACATTGTTTTTCCCCCACTTGAAAGTTATAAAAAGCGTGTGAAACATTCAGGGATGAAAAGGTTAAACATTCTGTTGAAAGTTTTGAGATAACCCTGAGATCTTACCATTTGAGTCAAAAGCATTAGCTTCATCACATTTGTAACCGTATCGCAGCTTTGTTTCAAGGTCTTACAGACTTACACTGGATCCACCGCGCGCAAACGCTCAAGCTATGGAAAAGCTGATTACAACTGAATCAAACAAAGGGGTCACGCAGAATTTGCGACAAAAATCGAACATGATTATAGCAATTTGCGAGAGGAAACGAAAGCAGATGAATAAGGAATTTGGACTTTTGAACCACAAAGTTCGGTATACTTCCAATACTTTTTCTGTTGACGTAATTCGTTTCGATTGTAATGTTGAAATTGGTCCGCTTATTTTCTATTTTTTCTCAAGGCTTGTTGCCCGAATTCTTAGCATTTTGCCCGAAAAATTTCGGCACTGGGGGGGCTGCAGCCTCCCTCGCCCCCCCCCCCCCCCCCCGCCTCGTACGCCTATGGCATCATCGTATTTATTTTTCTCACCAAATATATCGTTTTGTTTAATTAAGGTTAAAAGGTTCTATGTAGATTTAAGTGTTCTCGTTTAAACGCATACCCAAATTGATGGCAACTCTCACTCAGTGAATTAATAAAATTCGTTCAGCCTTGTTTCCTTACAACATAATATAAAGTTCATTCAAGATATCACAATATCATCTTTTAAAGGAAAACACGAGCCTTTCTCTAAGAAAAATTTTTAGTGATGTGAACATTTTGCACAAGAGACTTTTTTCATGGAGGATTGTTGTTCAGTCAACCGAACTAGTTTGATCCACTGTGTGTAGAGTTTGTTTTTACTTTATGAACCCTTTGTTTCAACTCACCCAGTTGATTGGAGAATAACATCGTTGCATGAATATACTCTCTCCTAATGGCTTGATGGTTTTCACGTTAACCAATAATTCTTCGGGGTAGCGCTATGGCCTAACACTATCGGAGAGAATAAGTTCGGCGAGCGTAATTTTTAATAAATATTTGGTATTACATAAATTAATTAAAAGCATTGTGAGTGACCATAATGAGCAGCATTTAAGCGACCATGATGAAGAGCGTGAAATTCCAATCACACCCATAAAACGTGTGCGTTTAAAGTTCAGATTTCTGTAGTTTCTCAGTTCAGATATTAAAAGCCTGGATATAACAGATAATAATTCAGCTCATTCAAAGAAATTCGATATAACAGTGCCGCTAGCAGTACAAGTTTTCCATTCAGTTTATGGGAAATTTCCTTTGAATGAATAGCTACCTCAAAAGCCTCTTCAGATCATATTTTCCGTAGAAGTGACCCTAGCTCTCTGGCACACTGTGAATCTCCAGCAAAATACAAATCATAGCAAGTACAGCTTATTTTAAGTGGATACGAAATTATTTAACACTACTTCCACTAACCTCCAGATATTTCTGGGTAAGGAAACAAGGATCCCCAAACTTGCCATTGTTGGCCTTGAGCACGCAGCTACGTTTTCCTTGACAGTCCCGCTTCACAATTTCCAAGGACTTAGCCTCGGACTTACAATGTGCTGTCAAGACAAAGAAACCACAGACATGGCTTCCCTTCAAACGACCGTAGTTTGCGTTCACGACATCAATCTCGCTTCCTTTTGGACGAATGATTGACTCTTTCTTACCTTCGCAAATGCGAGTCTTTTTCAAGCCGTTGCCTTTGTCGCAGTTGTAAGATACCTGTTGGTACAAACAATTTTTCCTGTGAATAACCCAGGAGTCAATTTGAATAAAAAACTTAGTGCTTACAAAAGTTAAAGGCCAGTTTTACACGAGCAATTTTTTGTGACAAACATATTTAAAAGTGCAGATATCACAACAACTATTTGTCAACAGTTCAAAGTTAAGTGCACCAGTAATGCCCTTGGATAGCTGAGATACACACAAACAAGGCGCGCACAGTGCTCAGTGGGGGATAAGGAACCACATATGCTGTCGCAATATTTGCCACACTTTATGTGAGGACTCGTCTACACGAGCAATTTTTCATATGTGGCAACTCGTATTTGCCACAAAAAAGCTAACACGCCAGCTCCTGATTAAACTTTGCCAATTTTCCTCGTCTACATGAGCAAATAAAAATTTTCACATAAAACCTTTCCTAAAAATTGCTCGTCGTTGTTGAAGTGGAGTTGATCATGCTTAGCAACTTTGTGTCTCAAAAAACTAAAGTGAAATACGTTAGCTTGAATTCTTGGCTTTTTAAGGTACTATTCTATCCATCTGCATTACGCGCCTTCCGTACACCGCAATCTGCTGCAGCCCTGTGGCCCTGTACCCTTTCCAACGCGCGAGGTTTAAAAAATAGAATGCAAATTAATGTACCCCCACGAGGCTCCGATAACATCGGCGTGTTCTGAGAGAAATAGAGGGAATCTAGGCGAAGTTTTCGTTTCAAAAAATTGTTTAAGTTTGCTTCTTCAAACTTGAGAAACAACAATAGCATGTATTTTTTGGACTCAGTGACCGACTTCGCGGGCGTCATCGTTCGTGTTATGTGAACTGCAAAAGGTTCTCCACCCCCGCAAACTGTTGCGTAATTAAATTTTATAATAAATTATGAATTTAATTTAATTTTTTCAATCCTCCTTTTGCCCATCATTTCTAACAACGTTTTGCTAATCGTGAATAAGTTCTGCTAAGTTACGACGAGTACTCACTGTTTTGTTTGATTTTCCTATACCGTGTCCTTGTATCATTAAGCGGAACGAATCAATCAATCAATCAATCAATCAATCAACCATTTATTTGCCCTTTTATGTGTATTATAAGAATTGTCATAAAATTTAAATATACTTGGGCAGGAGTTCTCAGCAAACCCTTGAGGGCTTTACGAGGAGAGCCCCTGTGCAAGTTTACAATTGTAACAAATTAGATATACATGGCTGTGACAGGTAGGATACAGTATGTAGCATATAGAATGTTGATTATTTAATTTTATTTAGTGATACTCACTAAAGTCTTCGTTTGTCTGTTTGAGAAGATGTGTTTTAATCTTTTTCCTGAATAAGGTAGTTGTTTAATTTCTTTGATTGCTGATGGGAGATTATTCCATACTGATATTCCCTTAAATTTTGCTGAGTGTATTTGGTAGTCAGTACGCGCTTGGATTTTGTGAACGTTGGAGGATGATCGTGTGTTGTATTTGTGAATGTCCTTGTTTACTTGAAAAAAATTATAGAAAGATATTGGTAGCATATTATTAAAGTAACGAAACATAAACAAAGCAATGGCCTCATTGTTTATCTCTTCTAGGGTTAAAATTGATAATTCTTTAAAAAGAGGACTGGTATGGTCTGTAAAATTTGAAAAAGTTATTATCCTTATAATTTTCTTATGTAATCTTCTTACTGGTTGTAATCTTGATAAGTATGTATTTCCCCACGCGATGTTACCATAACTTAGATATGGATAAATCAATGCATAATATAAACTACGCATAACAACACGGGGTAAATAATGTCTTGCTCTGCATAATATACCAATTGTTTTGGCAATTTTGTTGGAAGTGTGACTTTATTTGTTGCTTCCAGTCAAGATTTTCATCTGTACGTACTCCTCAGTAGAAATTTGGCTGATTCTACCTGCTTAATATATGAGTCATCTAATCTAATATTGACTTGTTGTTTAAGTTTTTTGTTTTTTGATTTGAATATCACTAACTGAGTCTTTTTAATATTGAGGGTCTGCAAAGTAGCACACCGTTCAGTTAGAAAGAACTTGCATTCAAAAGATGCCGCGTTCTAGAAACAAGTCACCCCGTTTTGGCTGCTGATAATTTGAAACTTTTGTGTGTTCAAAGTACCATACCTCGTTCTAGACATTGTCTATTATTGAAAATCCCGTTCTAGATCGGGAACCCAAGATCACGACCTCGTTGGACGGCACAGAGCCGTTTTTGGGGAGTACCCCAGCTTCCACAACTCCCTCCTAATGAAGTTAGCCTAGGGAATTGAGAATTAAGGTGATTATAAAGTTATTACTTTATATCACTTGTTGTTTGGAAACTTGAGTCGTATTATAATTACAACCGTCGTATTTACGAAGGAACTGACTGCGGATAATATTTAAAACTTAGACCTTCTTTCCCCTAATAGCTTCCAAATCAACTCAAAAACACACCGGAAAACAGGTAAAAAACAAAATTTTTTATTTTTTTTTTATTTTTTATTTTTTATTATTCATTTCAGTACACACAAAGAGAAAACAAAGAAAAAAAAAACCTAGAAATACGGTAACAATACTTCTTAAATTACAAGACAACATGGTTGTTAAAATACAATACAGTGACATTATTTACAGTAGAATTACTTAATACATTACTAGCGGTATCTGGCGTCGATGCATAATTACATAAGATAAAACTATATACTTGGAGCGGAATTACATTAACAGCAGCGGTTAACACTAGTATTTACAGTATTTATTTATTTATTTATTTATTTTTATTTTTTATTTTTTTTTACAACCATTGATTTATTGACAATGTTTTTAAAATTCTAATGCAAAAATTACTGCGTTCTAAGAGGTAGCTTAAAGTATCAACCTACGTCACTAAAATAAGAATACATACATAAAAATTAAAGAAAGACAAAAAGGGAGTGTTTACCACACAGTATTCTTCTTATGACTAACAGTAAGAGTAGTGGGGAGGGCTGGAGAACAGCGTCGATAACTGTTCAAAATAGCTTTTCAATTTGATATTTAAAAGTGAGTTTCCTAATATACTCTTTCGTGTTTATTTCTTTTTTGAGTAGTTTTTGTGTATATAGATAGTATTTGGCGAACAGGAGTGTATAATTAAATTTCCTTAACAATTTAAACGAGCCTTGAGGGCAATTGCTTGATTTTTTCCCGAACAGTATTTCTACGGGGCTTGGCGAGAAGGTGGTGTCATTTTCTTTGTTAAACCACTTGATAACCTCCGAATAGAACTGAATTGACCAGCGGCAATTTAAGAAAGTGTGACTTATTGAGTCAGGTTCTTGACAAAATAAACAAAACATGTCGTCTTCTATACCGAAGAAAAAAAGCTCTTTTTTGGTCACCACTATTCTATGAATAAGTTTAAAATAAAATTCTCTCAATTTGTTTTCTTTGCAAACATTTTTAACACGGCTGAAGAGATCATCTAGTCTAAATTCTTCCGAATGTAAGTCTCGAGACCATTTCACTTCAGCTTTTATCTCTTGATTGTCTTTGTTAATTAGGAGCCAGTAATAATCTTTGTTTTTCATTTTGAGTAGGTCTATTACAGTATTGGGCGAGAGTTGGAAAGCATCTACGGCTAGAAAGGTGCTCTTGTCTAGAGGTTTTTCCCTTGCCTTTTTGACTAAATGTTTTGGGATTGCTGAGACAACTTGCATATAAGTTAGAAAATTGCATTTAAGCTCGTATCTTCGGACAAATTCCGGATAAGTAAAAAATTTGCCATTTTCTTTTAAAAGATCTTGTATGAGAAAAATTTCTTTTTGGAACCAGTCTTTGTAAAATATGGTTTGGTTTCCAATTAAAATGTCTTTGTTGTTGAATAATACTAGTTCTTGCCCGTTCATACATTTGTGGACTGCTTTAAGTTCCAAAAAATACTGCAGAATAGACCTATAAAATAGTGGTAACGTGGTACCTTTCAGAAATTTTTCATTGTAGTTGCATCTTAACAAAAAGTTAAGACCGCCATATTTGTTCAAGAAGTAGTTAGGGGTCACCTTCCAGGATTCGTCGCCTGATTGCTCATTTTTTAACAGTCTTGAGATCCATGCTAGTTTAAGTGATTTGACCATAACCTCAATACTGGGTGCACGCAGACCTCCATTCTTATAGTCGAGGGCCATTACTTTACGTTTTATTTTATCTTGCTTTTTTTTCCAAATAAACCTAAAGATAAGAGAGTTAATATCTTTGATACATTCAGGGGGTGTGTCAAGAATCGAAATGGAGTGCACCAGTTGTGAAATTCCGAGACTTTTAGATATAAGACTTCTGCCGAATAAAGTAAGACTCCTGGACTGCCAGAGATCGAAAATAGTACTTAACTTGTCGATTTTCGCTTTAAAATTCTTTTTCTCGTTTCGTTTTTGATGGTAAGATATAAATATTCCTAACGCTCTAATTGGATCTTTTGGCCACTGGAATTCAAAAGGCTCATCGTCGATGTCTGTCTATGGCCCCAACCACAAAGCTTTAGTTTTAGTTGGGTTCAGTCTCAGACCGGAAACGTCACCGAAGTCATTTAGCACTTCAATCGCTCTTTGAACCGATTTGCAGGAACTGCATAATAGTGAGGTGTCGTTGGCGAACTGGCTTATTTTGATTTCTTTTTTGAAGATTCGAATCCCCTCTATTTCTTTGTCTTGTCTTATTTTGCATGCCAATAATTCCACCGACAAAATAAATAAATAAGGAGACAGGGGACAACCTTGCCTCACTCCTCTTGACAGTTTAAAGGAATTGGTGCAAAATCCGTTGTTTAAAACAGAGCTCTCCGGATTAGTGTAAAAAGTAGAGATCCATCGTTGGATACTCTCACCGAAGTTAAAAAGAGCTAGCGTCTTCTGGATGAATTCCCATTCAGTGGTGTCGAATGCCTTACGGAAATCTAATTGGAGGAGTATCCCAGGGATGTTCTGGGATTCTGTTTGCTCTAAGATGTCGTTAAGCAGTCTGACATTTTGACCGATGTATCTTCCTTTTATAAATCCAGTTTGATCTGGATTGACGAGAAGTGTCAGTACTTTTTCTATTCTTTTAGCTATGGCTTTTGACGCGATTTTATAGTCCAAATTTAATAGAGTGATCGGCCTCCAATTTGCGAGATTAAGTAAATTTGAGTCTTCTTTTGGTATAAGAGTGATGGTACCTCTACGCTGGGAGATTGACATTTCGCCCGTTTTATATGCTGCATTGTAGCAATTGATTAAATCTTCGCCCAATAATTCAAAGAAACAATTGTAAAATTCCCAGGTAAAACCATCCTCTCCTGGCGATTTTCCGCTAGAAAACGACTTCAGAACTTCTTTGCATTCATCCATGGTAATTTCACCCTCTAGCTCCTCTTTGTCTAAATCTCGCAGCTTAGGTAATTCTAAGTTTCGAACGAAATTTTCGAACCGATTGCCATCAATGTTCCCTTTGGATGTGTACAGTTTTTCATAAAAACTTTCGATTTCCTTCAATATTTCATCCTCCTTACATGAAGGTTTCCCGTCCGAAAGTTCTAATTCTGATATCTTTTTTCTGATGTAATTTCTCTTTTCCAAATTGAAGAAATATATACTTGGTTGGTTTTTCACCTTTTTCGGTCCATCTTGCTTTGGAACGCAGTATTAAACCGTTCGCTTTTCTCTCGTAGAAAAGTTGAAAATTTTGTTTTAAGATTTCCTTTTCGGTTAGTGCATTGTTCGTAAGCGCTGAGTCGGTGCTATCGGCAATCTGTTTGTCTAGCTCTTCTAGACGGATTTGAATGTCTGATTCGCTTTTGCGTTGCTTTTTAGCCTTGTTCTTCGAGTAAGCAATGGTAAGGCCTCTTATTTCCATTTTAATGAGCTCCCAGCATAATCTTTTTTCTTCCAGTTGTCGGTATTTTTCACCTATAATAGGATAATTTTCTTTTATCAGTTTTACGTATTCTTCATACTTTTAATACATTTGGGTCCCCTGACGGGCAAGGCGCTCGTCCTTCCCTGCAAGCTCTGGCGGGGGGCACTTTCCCTTGTTCACGCCGGACCCCAACAGAATATATATATTTTTTGACATTCACGGAAGACGGATCCTTGACCTAATCAAGAACTTGGACAAAGCCGGTAAGAACAAAAAATATATTAAAATAAAGCGAAACAACGCAACAGAAGAACTTTCGACCCGGAAGTTGAAAGCGCTGTCATGCAACCACTTAGCAACTTTCTCAAACGGTTGCTACCTGAAGTGAAACTTAATTACATGTTCAGCCCAAAAGTTTTTCATTTAGAGCTTATATTAATATAGCAATAATATAGTGCCTCAACCAATACTTAACTATACCAAAACGCAGGGTGCCATCTGGTCACGGTGGTTGTCGATTTCATGTGCCGGAAGTTACTCAAGTGTGAAATAAATTATCTGCATACCGCAGGACAAAGGAACGACAAATCTCGAATGGCGGTTTTCGAAATGAAGATTCGCCGGCCGAATCGATTTATCTACCACTAGCACTGCTGCTAAGTTTCAAGTTGATTTAAAGCAAAGTACTTCGTACCCCTGTTTACATTGATCAGTTAAGACTGGACTGTTTTCAAGAATGCATTGAAAAGAACTGTCACTTCAAGACGTGGAAATCAGTTACCGAGAATGGCGCGTCAAGAAAATCGGTAACCAGCTTCGCCGAGGGCTTAGGTTTTGTCTTAAATGAGGAAAACAGGATTTACAATGTATCAGCGAACACCAAGGTAAGCAAGACTATGTTTTTATTTTACTCAGTTGAAGTTCACATGGGGAAAATTAACCTTTGCGTGGAATGTTTACATAAAGTTGATGAGATCGACAATGTCACGGTCGGTTAAATTAACGAATTTTAAGCAACTTTGAGATCTGAAAGCATCGCACTAAATCATTTCCCCAGAAAATCCTTTTAGTATCGAAAAGAACAATCATTTATCTGTCTAATACCAAATTCTCGGCCATTTATTTCGCTTCGCACATACTTAAATAATGCGATAAGTTTTACCTATTTTGAATTAAATCAAAAGTGTGTCGAACTCGGCATAAATTTTGAGCTCCGAAAGCGTCAATTCTGCTGGATTTTAGAATTATCGATTTTCTCGAAAACAAATCGATATTTAGCCAAACAAAGTATACTGTAATTTATTTCATATTAAGGCCTATCCATGGTAAGAGTATGAGCGAAATCCATTTAAGGACTCTTGCCGGAAAATGTTTGACATGTGCACTTCAAGGTCAAAAGCGTATGTATTAGTTAAATCAATAGTTAAATGCATAAAGAAGTTTATTTTTAGCTGCCGTGAACACATTAGCGGAGGCGATATCATGAATCGCAATAGATTGTGAAACGGTCAGTTTAGACTTGCCTATGTAGAGAACTGGAACTAGTTATATATAGAACGATAGGGGACTGGCACTAGGCGAAGAAGGTTGTTAATCTAAGATGGCGTGAAACGCTTCGAGTGCGTATTAAAGTTAGATGTTCCTGTTTGTCGCTTGTTGGGCGTGTGGACTAACAAAATTGGCGACCCCGCCAGGACCTAAAACTCAAGGACAATGAAGGACTGTAGGAGCCACTTGTGGCGAACGATTTTGGTATGTTTTTGTTTCGTTTCCTCAGAAACGATACGGTATTATTTTGGATTCGATGTGAACTATTTACACAGTGGAGGCTACTATCCAATCAGGAGAACGCTCGCAACCACAAAGTAAATAAGTTTGACCGAAGGCAATTAACTTCGTAAAAGCACGTTCTTCAAATATCGGAAAGATAATCCTAAGCATGACCAAAAAATATTGAGATTCCTTACAAATACAAATATCCGACGACTGCAATGGTTTTAGGTATGATTAAAACGATGTATTGGAAAAAATTAGAGTTAGCTCTTTTAGCGTTTAATTGTAAAGTAAACATTCTAGCGATTTTCTAAAACGGAAGAAAAATTCCACCAATCAGAGTGTTTGCAACGCAAACAAAAGCGTGATGACATGGCATATCCGCCGTGTTTGCTCGCACGGAAGGGCTAGCGTGCCCCGAAATCGGGCAAGTTGATTGAAGAGAAGGGCATTATGTGCAGGAGAGTTACAAAGTTTTTCAATTCATGTAACAGATTAATGTATAAAAGTGTATAGGAAAATTTACGGCATCTTCGACGTCACAAGCCGCGCGAATACACGCAAAATTGCGTGGGTTCTCGCGTGGACGTATCCGGAGTTGCGTGATCAGTGTCACGTGAATCTCGAAAACATTCGAGTCGGCACGAAAAGTTCATAACGAAAAGGAACTGAAGGAAGACAGTCAAGTTCTGTTAAAACATCAAATTTCGTATGGACAGTTTCGTATAGCAAGCTGTGCAACTGCCATGTCGAACAACATTTATCTCCTTGATGTAAAGCTCAAGATTAACTACCGCGACTGCTGGATAAGTTTTCTGAGATGAAATTAACAATATAAACATTCTTTGCATTACTGACAAAGCCATCGCGGTCTGATCAAAACTCCACGGCATCGCCAAAAATGCGAATCGTAAATCAAGGCTGTTGCACTGAAGTTAAGTGACTACACGCATTTTTTTGGAAGAAATGGCTTCGAAACAGTGTATTTGTGCTTATCTCTGTTCTTGTCGACTAGGGTTTTGGTTTGTCTAGAATTTCAGTTGGCATTTATCTGATTTGAGCATATGCTTGGGGCATGTGATCAATTTAGAGATGTATATAAATCAAGATTTTTGTCAAAAGGTACCCAGTAATAATTTCATAGACGATTGTATTGGTAGGAACATATTTTTTTCTGAAAATAAGTGGAGAAGTGGTCGCAAGTCAAATCCTCGGAAAAAAGATTTTCTGAGTTCCCCAACGGGAGTCGAACCCATGACCTTCCAGAATACCGGTTGGATAAATGTTTCATTACTTATCATATATTATTTTCTGTAGTTATTTTTTCATTAATAAAAAAAGTGTTGGTGAAGGCAAGCTCCCTTTATTTAACTTTATTTGGAGAGAAAGACACATACTATTTCTATAAGGAGAAATATTAATGTGTTACTTGAACTCTGCCAAACTGTAGCAGGTCTGAGTTTATGCCTCCTTCACATAAAATGGACAGTAGGCGTTAAATGGGAAGTTACTACTGAATATGAAGTTTTTTTTATTTTTCACTCGCGCACAAATTCAGCAAATTTAACATACACTAGGACTCCAAATTAAAATAAACCCCAAATCCACCTCTCCTTAAACATTACGCTATTCTCACCCTTCAGCAATCTGGAAACGAAACACTATTTCTTTTTGAAATAGCTGCTTGTTGAGCTTATCTGTGTTTTTCTTCGCGACCACGTGCTTTGTAAGTTGCCCGCCATATTTGTCAACCCGTGTTGAGAAGAACGAAGGACACACTATGGCCGAAGACCTTCAACTTGAAATACAGTCTAACATTTATGCCGCGGATTGGAGTTCACTCGAGCGAATTGCGGAGTTCTTTAAAGTCGAAATTGAAGGGAAGAGCAAACTATTCGTGGCGAAATTTATCGTTCAGCAACTCGAGGAAGGAATTGGCAAGTTGAAAGAAGCCGAAGTTGTGCCATACCTTGAAGATGTGAAAAAGTTGTTGACAGAAAAACCTTCTGGCATCAAGGACGAAGGTAAGAGTGGCAAGTTTGTTCCAAGTGTTTCCAAACCTCCCAGTGTAGCAAAGGAAGACTCAGTTCAAAAACTGTTGGCGACCAGCGCTTTACGTAGACAGTTTAAGATCAGTGGTCAAATTGGGGAGCCGGAACAAAAAGATAAGATTAGCTTCTCTTCACTTGCACGTCAGATTCAGACAGGGTTGGCCCAGGGTTATGCCGAAGATGAAATTGTTGATGGTGTGATTCGTTCAATCACACCTGGGATGGTGCTTAGGAGTTATCTGGAAACTTACAAAGACTTAACATTGGAACGTTTAAAGAAGATTCTTCGTAGCCACTATGGTGCGAAAAACACATCAGAACTCTATCAAACACTAGCATCATTATGTCAGAGCTCAAAAGAATCACCTCAAGTGTTTTTGATGAATGCCCTAGATCTGAGGCAGCAGATTCTGTTTGCATGTAGTGAAGGAGATGATGACACATCCCTACAGTATGATTCTGGGCACATACAGTGTCTGTTTCTTCGAACAGTAGAAACTGGTTTACAGGATGAAAGTATTCGTGCTAAGATTCGCCCATTCCTAAAGGACCCCAATGTGTCAGATGAAGTGTTAATGCAACAGATGAGTATGGCAACCTCAGCAGAAAAGGAGAGGGACAAGAAGCTAAGGAACAATAGCAAGACCAAACCACCAGCATTATCAGTGTCTACAGTATCTGATGACTCACCTAAAGGAAAGGAAGAAAACAAGAAAAGCACCCCTCAGAATGATCTTCTAGCAGCTATCAGTGCAATCAAGTCAGAAGTTGAGGCATTGAAAAGTGAGGTCAGAAAGAAGAGCACCGACCAAAGTGTACCCCCTGGGAAGTGGCCGGAGAGAAGAAGACCACCTTTGTGTTCAAGCTGCCTTGAAAACAAGAAGGAGTATTGCAATCACTGTTTTAAGTGTGGGAGCCACTCTCATTTTGCAAGAGGATGCAGGGAGCCGTTAAACAGGAATCGACTGGTTCCGCGAGACGGGAAACAGTCGTAAATCCACCAAAGTCTCACCAATGTAACAACTGCTGTAAAACTGAAGTCGAGCATGGACAGCTTAAAAGATGTAGTCAGTGTCAAAGTGTATGGTATTGTTCCACAGAATGTCAGAAAGGACACTGGTCTGATCACAAGGTGTTGTGCCAAGCAATAAGTCACCTCTCTGAGGCAAGTACACGTAAGTTTAAAGATTTTGTAGACCCAGCCTGTGTTAGCCATTTAACTCCAAGTGAACATGCTAAAGTTATTGGCCTTGTTGGTAAGAAGTGTATGGTAAAGTGCTTGCTCAATGACTGTGAATGTGACTTGTTATGGGACACTGGTGCCCAGGTATCCATAA